>NC_137455.1:6370766-6478594 GCF_964235325.1 Thermobia domestica | reverse complement strand
GGCACGAGACAAGAGTTCCACCTGGGAGGAGCCAGGTGGCAGGCAGCTGTCGCCATCTTGTTCACAAGATGTTCTCCGTCTTCCAGACTCATCTTCACACCGACACCTGGCTATCTCTGGCTAATCCTTCACTCAACAAACATATACGTTTATTACGTTCTTTACAAACGATACACGCAAGTTACAAGAACACAAATGCATGTTACATCTATTGGTACGACTACTGTCAGAAAGGGGAAGAAATTTCGAATAACATGCCAAAGAAGTGATCATGGACTTCATACTGTATATTAAGAGCTAATCCTAATGAACGAGAATCCTTAGTTTAAAATACGTGAAGGCATGTAAAGAGTATGGCGGAATGTGCTATTTCTAATGCTAAGACCATCTACTTCCGTCACCACAAGCGGCCATATTTGTTAGTCTATTTGACTGTGAAAATACATGGAGTTAACTCCTACCTGTATATATTAGCTTGATGGAAATAACATTCGTCTGAAGTTTGTTTCTTAGATACAGAAAATGGTTCATATAAGAAAACTAGTACGCCAAATTTCATAGTCTCCGTAGCAGTGCACTTGGTGATTGCTTAATGGTTGGACATAAAGTAGAAAAATAAATATGAAGATAACGTTGGCTTAGCATAGTTCAAAGTGCGTTGGACACCCAACAATTTGCCATCATTTATACAACAGTTTCTACCTTGCGCTTCTAATCGCAATTTCACTTCTCTCATACGGGTTTTAACTGGCAAATGCTCGGCAAAGTGACCAGTTACAATAGGGTCTACGTTGGCATTGGCTATTCAACAGCTTCTCAACTACTGGCCTTAGTATCTGTACTGCTAAGATTTATATGTAAAGAAAAGTGGTATTAGAAAAATGAAAATAGTACTTTTTCCCCATACTAATGAGAATGAACCTTCATTTTGCATACATATTTTTCATGAAAAAAAAAAGAAAAAAGAAATATTAAACAAAATTCTTATAATTCGTAAACAGATGTCAAATAACCATTTCCACTTCTCTATGTTGCTAAAGATTTTGATCTAGAAAACAAGTGAGTAATATATTTCAATTGGGATGCTCTATTAATTTATCTGTATGTTCAGTGACGTAACTAGGGGAGCAAACAGGGCTTGTGCTCCGGGCCATGGATTAGGAGGGCGCAAAGTTGGGCAAATATTTGGAGCAGCGTTTTGGTTTGGTTGATCAGGGGGCGCTAAGACGAGTTCTTTGCCTCTTGCCACAACCAACGTATTTGCGTCGCTGTATATGTTAGGATCATCAAGTCTGCCTAGAAGGTATGGCACTAGACTGAAGGATAACGTTCTTTCTTTTGAGTACTAACATACTGGTGGGGATATTTATACGTAAGTAAAGTCTATAGCACCTTGATGATATATTATATTTAAAAGGAAAACTAAAGATTGCAACAGTCAATATTAACCGAATAGATAAAAAGGAACTAGTCTGAAACGCATGATATTCTTTTTCACACGACAAAATGCTGGGAAGAAAAACGTATGCATTAACTCTGTTTTCTTGTACAGGATGCGGGTCATTTGATAAAATATCTCTTTACGTACCCGGTACACTCAGTTTAGTTAAGTATCCTGAGCAATTATTCTTTGACAAGAAAAGGCAAAAAAGTGATAACTGTTCGTTCTTAGATAGTTCTGGTGAAAATTCTCTCAAACTGTTTGCAAAGCTCATACAGCAGATTGGCTTAAAAGACAAAAGTCATGTCTTTTTTATCTTTTGCTAGAAAATCGCTCTCGAAAACAATAAACTCTACAGAACATGAGCTAAACACATAAGAACTAAACGGGATAAACATATTTTCTTCTCGATTTTTTTTTTTTTTTAATAATCTTCATACAGAAGGAAATGAAAATCGCCATACGATAATGACAAGCGGGAAACATGATTTAACTGTTGGTTGAAGCATGAGCCTGACTTACTAAAAATAATACAATATTTACCATTTTTCTTTTGCTTGTTTTCCATAAGTGAAAGGAGATAATGAAATGCAACTTACCACAATCACAGATAATGTTATTCTACAACACAAAATATGAATCTGAAGAACTTTCAGTGTTGCCATAATAATATTTCCTCCAAAATCTAAGTTAAGGCACAGACTAGAGGAACGAACTCAACTGCATTTGATTACGTATCATGTTGTGTTGGTATCCTGTGAACTACCTTTTAAATAATAGTTGTATTTAGTTTGTAATAAAGAAAATAGTTTTAACATACAGTTATTAAAATTGGATAAAAAATGCTATTTAAAAAGTAGTTCACAGGATTCCAAAACTACATGATACGTAATCAAATGCAGTTGAGTTCGTTCCTCTAGTCGTTCTCTTAACTTAGATTTTGAGGGAAATGTTATTCTGGCAACACTGTAATTTCTATGGATGGCAACACAGAAAATTCTTCAGGTTTATAGCGCAATTTCTGTTGTAGAATAACATTATCTATGATTGTGGTGAGTTGCATTTCATTATCTCCTTTCACTTATGAAAAAAAAGCAAAAAAAAAAAAAACGTTATTTTAAAAATTATTTTTAGTAGGTGTCTCAGTGCTGAGGGTACAAGAGACAAAACTTATAGTTCAAAATGGGATTAAATTCAAAAGTAAGTAAATTTCCAATTTTACATCCCACTCATATGGCCTGTAGGCTAAGAAGTCGGATGTTTAATTAAAGTGAATGATTATTTTTTTTTTAAATAATGGAATGTGAATGTGAGAGGGAACAAAAACGAGAAAATCTATTGATACAATGTTGTCCACCACACATTCATATTTATGGGATCGAACCAGGGACTTGCTGTACCAGAGATGAGGGCTCTACTATTGAGACACCGTATCCGCACGAAAGATGCCGCATCTTTCAGGAGCACCAAAATGGAATTAAAACTATAATTCGGCTTTGAACACGAAGTAACTGTTCCCATCGGGAGTCAAACCGACACATGTGCATAAAAACAGCATTCACGTTAGGCATTCGGCGACTACTAAAGATGCAGACAGAAACGCTTATCTGTTTAATGACTTGTCAAGCCATTAACAAAATATTTTGTCAAAACACAAAATTTTACTGGAATCAAATACATACCAATGTGTGACCATATTTATTCGATCCTACATTTATGTGGTCGCATTATGCAAGTGGCCATTTAACAGTTTTTTCGCCCAATTTAAAACAGAGAATATGTTGATACTTCTGATTCGCTAATAAAGTGCAATTACAATGCATCATGTAAGGTGAGGATGTTAGAGGAACGTGTAAAGAGGGAGCCACCACCATCTTCCTTGTTTTAAATCTCTATAGTTCGCCATTTTGCTTTGGTAGGTGGTCACACTTGGTCATGAAACTTGGTCACACAAATAGTCACACCTGCTGATCATGATGACCCACGACTTCTCGCTAGATGTGGATGGACTTCTAACGCGTTTCAGTGTTGTTTTTCTTTTCTTTTTCTATTCCTGTGTCTTTAGTAATCGTTCCCCGACTGCTGTACGCACACTAAATATCAAAAAAACAGGACAGGGAAGTGACCGATGATGATGGCGTTCCACCACGCAGAATTCTCTTCTTGCTTTTCCTTCTAAATCACACCCACCCACAAGTCGACGTGATGGTCAAACCCTGCAGATATCACCACACCTTTATAAACAAACAGGTAGCGGCATAATCCTTCCATCCATCGCTCGAACGAACACAAACATTAAAATCTGTAAATTACGCTCTTGAAAAGAAAAGCGTACTTTTTATATATTCTTCAATCTTAAAATAGGTAAAACGAAGATTCATCACGGCAATGTTTGCCATTAGATACTGTGTTGTTTTAATCTCTATCTTTATATGCTCACATCTCCTTGGTGCACCTGAAGGTCTTTTCTCAGAGGCTTATCAAAAAGTATATGTATTTCGTGCGTATTTTTCATGAGAGAATCATGACCCCCACAACTTAGATAACTCGATTTAACTGCTATATCCGCAATACATTCATTAACTCACAGATTTTTGTCGAGTGTTGTGTTAATTAAACCTTTCTTTTTATCTTAGAACCATATAAAGCCAAACTCTCTGGCGCTACAGCCAAAAGTTTATGAATGGCCACACCGTTTATTGTTTGGGAGGTTTGGACCAGTACATCAACTCCCATCATTCTTATTTCTGGCTTTCTAGTCCAGTGTTCGCTACGCCTTAAGTCAGGTAAACGTATGTGGATCCGAGTTCAATTCCTAGTTGGGTAGAAAGTCTCTTGTAAATATAAGAGGTTTCTTCTTACACTGCGAAAAAGTGGATTAAATTCAACCAACCAATCAAACAGTAATTGAAGTGGGTCCCAAATTGCCTCACGAGGCAGAATCAACAAATTTGACATTTTAAAAACCTGTCTGTTCTTCTCGAATACGTAAATCAGCTTTTTATTAAGGCCTGATAAAAAAAAAAGGTTAAACACGACACTATGAAAATACATTTGAATATTCATCTAACTGATGTGTGCAACTAAATATCTGTATAAGGAAGCCATAGCTCCTTAGTTATGTATGTGATTCCTCCAATCTTATTTCTCAATCGATCCTCCTCCTCACTGCAGCTCCCTAATTTCGAATTCTCCGTACCCACTTTCGAACAAGAAAGGAAAGAAACTGACCACATACTCCTACTCTTCTGATTTAATAGCAACGCCAGATAAATGGTTAGAATCTACTTCCGGAAGAATACTTTTGATAGTTTTTAGTCTATAGGTAGTCGGGTCTTCTAACATAAATAGTATATATAAGTAAATATTCAAAATATGGGAGGGTCGAAACGAAAATTTGAGAAAATGGGGGAGTATATAGTCTTTTTTCTTACTTTTATCTTCTAGGTACGTAAAGCAAAGGAACAGTTGCCTTCTGCTGGCTTGATCTCCATTTACGTAACAAATTTTTAGATACAGACAAAATACCAATTTAATTTCAAACTGTTAATAACTTATAACAACAACAATGGAAAAAGAAGTACAAGGAAATCAACCAGGGCATACATTTAAAAGTACATATCAAGACGCCTTGTGGAACAGAAAAAATCATGAAATCTTTAGGTGATACGTCAGCCATCAGATTCGAACCCAGGATCTTCTGAATGAAGAAGCAAGAACGCTAAACATTATTCTACGGCGCTTCATGGTAACGATCTTCGATAGCATTGTTCAAAGACAGAATAACTTAAACAAAATATCTCATTTCCAAGCTATATTGTATACACAGCACATACCCATATTTTTGTTCGATGTTCAGAGTATCTAAAGGTTCATAAAATATTCCAATTTTTCCTTTCAAAATGCGAATAGCACAATTTGGCTTCCATCCGTCCGAACGTATTGATGTCTATGGATCTCAACAATTTGCCTTTTACTTATTTAAATGATGGAATAATGTCTACTAAGAATTTTGGCGCCAAAAAGTATTGCATGTTGAGACAAGTCATACAGAATTAAGGAAAACTTCGTGGAGTCTCAGACTGGGCATGTTTATTCACGACATCTTGAGTTTTGATTCTGTTCGATAGGATAGGCTTCCATAAACCAGCGGCGACTAATGGGTTACACGCATGAATGCGAGACACACGTTTGTGAGTGGTTACAACATCTGTGAAAGCTTCTCAACGGGAATCCCACTGAATTTAAGAGTTATTCATCGTCTCAATGAATGCAATCCATGAACTACCTGAGTACAACAGAATGCGAGGAGAAACAAGTTGTTTGCTGGTGGTAATCATCAACGGCGCAAATTTGTCTTCAACATTGGGGGAAGGGGACGGGTAAGACATATAGCGATATTCAAAATATTTATGAAGTTGAAAAAGAATGCTGTGGAATATCAGTGGAGCAGAGTTGTCTTTAACATTGGGAGGCAGACAGATTTGAAGCTTATTCTGGGAGTACATCAATTTCCTCTCACTTTCCTTTGTGGCAATCGGAAACGAATCATCACATTTCTCCTCAAAGACACATTTCAAATCTGATTACTGGGGGGGGGGGAGACAGTCCTCCCCAGTTCCAAGATTGGGCACATGTCCCCCGGGATTTGCACCAGTGGTAATCATACGTTCATGACATGTTTAGATGGTCTTCCAATTATGAACTATTCTTTTGTAAACTGGTTCAGTCCACAATATTATTAGAGTACAGTATAATGAAACCACCTATCGGCTATCGGGTACTCCAGTGCTTAGATCGTTGGACTCAAGTCCGCGTGGTCTCGGGTTCGATTCCCGGCCGGTGCTTCCCAATTTTCGGCATTCACCCAGCGTCATGAGGCAAGCTGGGGAGTCACGTGAATAAAAGACGTGACAGTCACTAGGTCTAGAAACCTCTTGATACCCCTGTTAGAGACACGGCAACGCTGCGCTCGTTGCTAGGCTATACGTAGTTCAGGTGGTCACTAACAGATAGCTCAGAACATAAAAGGACTGCTACGCCAAGTGGTTTTGTTTGCTTATAATGAACCAACATGTCCAGAGATGAAACATCCAAATACCTCATTAAGGTAAACAAATATGGGTGAGTAAATCCTCGTAAGCAATGATGATAACCAGAAAAAGTTATAAAATCCCATCTTTAGAGTCAAAAAGTCCCACTTCGCTTTTGAATTTCCCACTTTGCTCTTGAAGTAATCTTTAATAGAAAATGAAAATTCTTTTGTTGCCAGAAATGCAGTTTTCATCACGCCTTTGTGCCATCGCCTCACGCTGAGCCTAACGATGCTACAAAAATTTTTTCCGCACATTTTGTGCGGAAATTTTTGGAAGTTGATTGTTTTCCGTACGCTCCACAAACTATTTCCTTAACTAGCACGGACTTTCGAGATTAAAAAAATGTTTTGGTTCAGAATTAACACTTATTTCACGCTCTTTGTTTACTCATTATATAATTTTTCACCCCCTTGTGAATTTGTTGGCGTGAATTTTATATATACACAAAAAAGTCCCATATATGTTGTCAATTTTGATGAAAATGTCCTTTATCTCTTTGAGAAAAATTGTCAAAACATTCCACAAAATGGTATTTTCCCCACTGGTTGGCATCACTGCTCGTGAGTAGTTTTCAAGAAAAAGTTCCGAAAAAAGTAGTAAGCGATAAGCACGCCACCTATTAAAAATGTTTGAAATCTTTTAGTTTAACATCAACTTTTGAGTAAGAACTAACTTTATCACACACAAAAAGCCTATCTTGATCAAAATTGACAATTAAGGTTTAGATAATAGACTACTTTTACCTTAAATCTGTTTTTGATTAATTTTCTTTCATTTTTTCGTTCCATTTTTCTAAAGATATTTTCTAAATCACTTGCAGAAATGCTTCAGATTTACAAGTGATATAAAACTTTTTTTTTTTTCTTTTTTCACAATACTTACTACATAAGATAACGGATGAAAACTGGTTTCACAATTAATATATTTTTTTTAATGTCCATTACCTTAAAACAGAATTTGCATTTCTTTCTCTCTCTCTTATTTCAGCGAACCATATTGTTAAGACTATTTGTTACACGCCGTCGTGCGTTAATATAGTATGGTTTATGTTTCAGCAGTTATCCAGCATGTAAAACACACTAGAATCTGCATTGGTCATATAGCTTAAGTAAAATACACTGTACGTACGAGCGAAGCTGTTCAACTGATATTAAAACATGAATAACATATGCCTAACAGTTTCTTTGTATCAAACAAGACATTTTAGTATAGCGCAATTGTAACTGTTTATTACAGCCATGTCACTTTCATAGTCGGTTTAAAAAGTGAATACCCACCCACACAGAACGACTGGAGAATCATATAGCAATCTCTATAAAAGGAATTAAAGACGTAATCAGGGATTTGTAATAGCATCACACTAAAGACCTCAGGTCGTAAATGGTTTCTATCCATGGCCGGATCCAGAATTGTCTGAGGGGGGGTGCACGAATAACTACCAAAATAACCAATCATACTGACTCTTTAAAGTGACATGTGACAATAGTCTTTGCCTCTAACACTGATGCATAGAACGGATTAAAGTATTTTAAAGAGGGTCGCAAGTGGAATGCAGGTCAAAAATGCCTTTCTCTCCTCCTGCCTTCTGTTTTCTTCCCTACTTGATAAATATTATATTATTTTGCTTGATGAATCATTTTCCTTCAACCTTCAGAAAATCAACTTAAACTGTTGCTTTTGGACAACTTCACTTTCTTTTAAGCCCCAAACGAAAACATAATGGCAGAAAGTTTCGGAATGTGTTGCTCTTTTCACTACTAGCTTCTCATTTTAGATAGTGTATATTTTCAACGAAGAGGGGGTGCACGTGCACCTATGCACTCCCCCTAAATCCGGCCCTGTTTCTATCATTTTACTTTCGTAATCGAATTATCATCATCCCGTATATAATTCGATTCACCAAAGTGAGTCTCCAACTATTATCACATGAAATAACTGGTCATCAAACTGGTTATCGAATATTATCATTTCAAATACTTAGCCAACAAAACGGGTATCGAATATTATCACTAGAGATACTTGGCCAACAAAGTGAGTTTTCGAATTATTATCACGCTATAAGCAAAGTGTCAACTGATATTCCTGACTATATCAAAATGGCACAATTGATTTTTTTTTAACTATAAAAATCATAGTTGTACATAGGACCGTCAAGAATTGAATGCAATAGCAATCTGTTTGTAGCTGTACAGTAGATACAAAGGTTAAGAACAATTATTATCGAAAGCCTCCGGAATACCTGTAATTTTATTTAGAACTAATTTCCGTTGTGTACTACGGTTCAAGAAAGACAAAGGTCACAGGGGTAAGTTAGTTCTATGTGCTTGTGTGTGAAAAAAAAAACGAAAAAAAAAAATGCTTGATTTCAACCTAGCGACGCAAGCAGGCGCAATTAGTAGAGAATGTAGTGACGATGCTTATAAATTGTGTAGAATATGTTAATATTTTTCTTCGAATCTCACCATTTTTGTAATAGAAAAATCGTAATTCCTTATTGCGTATATTCAAACGAATACTTTCATTATTTATTCGTGACCCTGAGTACGAATCGAAATAAGACTGAGCTAATTTATTGAAATATTGTGTAAGACTTGTGAAAGTTCCTCGTGTAATGTTATATAGTTCTTCCTATTTTCTCTTGCAATTACTCTTCACAATTATAACACACATATTGGCAGTTTTCTTTAGTGATTTATATTGCTCATAAATATATATACGTGGTACTAGAAATGGATTTTTTTTGCAGGGGGGGGGGGGGAAGGGCAAATACTACCAAGGACTCGAAGCCCACTAGATCAAACTTTCAAGTTAAGATCTGTTCCTCGTTCGATTCGCGGTCAAGTTTAGTGGTGGAGAACATCGTGTCCGTGGGTTTTCTCGGGGTACTTCCGTTTGCTTACACATGCTCATTCCACCACTTTTTTCATCATTCACTTCCATTAACCATTTGTCTCCCTTAGTCTAAAGGGCATAACCATGAGGCGTTAAACTGAAAGATTTCATTTTTAAAAAAAGTTAAGGCCGAAAACAACGGGGGAGGGGAGTTCAACACGTTATCCTTTCTATGAACTAAATTTTCAATTACATCATATCTTAAATACTTAAACCAAACATATTGTCCCCTTCTAAACAGTGAAGAAGGGTCTATGCTGTTCTTGAGATCTAAACGATGCATCTTCGGTATATCGAAAAAAAAAATCGTTACTCGACGGAGTAAATACATGAACATTATGCAAAAACAACGAACTATTAGGTTTGAAATGTGGTGTGGAGAAGAATTGAGAAAGTTAGCTGGGCTAAACGGTTATAAAGAGGAAAAGAAACTTGCTGGAACACTGGCTGAGAAGGAACCGTATTATTAGAGATGCAACGGGCATTTGGGAAGGGCAAAAAGGGGCAATTAAGCCCCTGGATTTGAGAAATACACGTGTTAAATCAAGTATATACGTACTAATAAGAAAAACTAAAATTCTTATACGAATGAGTAATCTTACGCCCTCTAGTAAACTCTGAAATGACAATGTATGGTAGAAGGAAAAAGAGGGAGGGGCGAAAGAGGCTGCAATGAACGGTATTAAAACGAGTCGTTACTACATAAAGACGAATATGTTAACTAAATACTTCTGAGAATTACATGGAAACTTCTCAATTCGAGGCAAGCGGCCTTCCAGTGTAGCAAAATACAAATAATAATAATAATAATAATAATAATAATAATAATAATAATAATAATAATAATAATAATAATAATATCACGGAATGTGGTGCAGATTGACCACCACAAGTTTAGATAATTGTCGACTGAACAATCAGAGTACATATATGGTAACTTTTAAGACAAGATTTTGCTTTTAAATGAACATATTTTGTTATCAAATTAGCTTTATCCTACCCTTTTTCAACGATTAAACTACGCCACTGTTGAAAATGAAATTAAGTTTTACGCCCCACGTTTATGCCGGCTAGGCTAAAAGAGCCAGTGGTGATGAGAAATGAATGAAATGAAGAAAGTAGGAGAAAACGGGAGAATCCAGAGAAAACCCACGCATACGGTGTTTGTCCACCAGAAAGCTCACTTGGCGCGAGTTGGGATCGAACCAGGTACCCTCTGTACCAGAGGTAAATGCTCTACTACTGAGCCACCGCGGCCCCTACGCCACTGATATCAATAGAACAGTCTTAAAACTAACAAAACACTGATAAAAATTAACAAAATATGGATAATACTAAACGTATTAGTTTTTATATATAGCATACTTACCTGTATAACTTTTCTAGTTTATTTTCAAAATGGACAATAAATAGCAAGAACTATTGCTTGCTTAAAAGAAAGAACCTCCAATGAGACAGGTATCGCGTAATTGAAAGAAAATCTCTAAACACTAATGCCAAGTTTATTTACAAAGGAACAGAAGCTGCTGAGAGTCGTATAAGTTAGAAACATCAGGATGTTAAATGCGAGTTTTACAGTACTTGAATCGCAGGCAATAACGGCTAGAAGGCTCATAAATGCTGATAAGGTTAATAAAGAAAAAATAAGTAATACCTCAAATTGATTTCTTTCCATTCTAATAAACGTAACTATATATTATGAGATTCACATCTTGGAGTTTAATTTTTATTCAGTTAGGCCTAACGAAGACAAAAGATTAAACACATCTCGGGTTTATGGAGCAGCGGCTGTTGGCAAACAATCACGAACCAAGCACTGATACACGATTGAAATTACCCTCCATAATCTTAAGTCAGAAATGCTCTATTTACCCATTATATTAAAACAAAGATATTATGTCTATAGAATAACAATGATCAATTTAAGCGAAAGTGATAGGAGTTAGTATAATTCCAGTCATCAAATTAGATTTCAGAATAACATAACATCAAATATTTGTTCATCCGTAAAAAAAAAATACTAATTTCGAAGCAATGTTATATTGTACTAGTTCCAGGGACATTAATGCTCTTTTTATGTATATGCCTTGAGTGCTTTGCCCAAAGACAAGTTCTAGCCTACTTACCCTAACGTAACTACAAAGGACAGTAGCGCACGCAGCAGTATTGGCATAACTGGGTATTTTGCTATGGGGTCATGACAATTGAAATGTTTCAACAATCACAATTTCAGTCTATGCTCTAACAGTATTCTAGGGAGACCTGGCCACTCCTAACTCCCTTCTAATTACGACTATAAGCAGGGCCGGCCCTAGGCAATTTGCCGCCCCCTTTCATAAGAAAAAACACATCTTAAAAGCCATGATTTTAAGTATGCTACTCCATAATTAAGAACGAAGGGAAGGGAAACGGCATTCACACCCAGAAACGCCTAAACACTACAAATACAATCTCGCTGTGTCTCCTTTATTTCTTTAAATAATAATCTACTATGTTACTGAAAGATAAAGCAAACACACCTGCAGATTCAATCTCAATATATCAGTTTGCAATTCCAGTGCAACTAGCTCTTTTACCTTTATTTCTTCATTTTCCTCCTACATCTGTTATTATTATTATTATTATTATTATTATTATTATTATTTTTTTTTTTTTTTTAAAAAAACTTGTTTCCACCTTCAATGATAAGGAACTTATTTGTGGCAAAGACATGACTAACTTTCACATCAAAACTGTGATAACCAACTAAATGGAACAGGTGTTTGGCACTGTTCGAGAACTGAGTTCTTGTATTTGACAACAATCAAGTAATTTGTGCTGGGATTTGTTTGACCATTTACTTTATAGGGCTATCCGTGTGACCTTAAACTAATGCGACCCAAACATGATTTATGAAGGTAGTATTCAAATAGGTCATCTTAATAAATTTAACTGCCATCATCATGAAGTCTGTTTCCAATATATTCCAAGAAGAAATATTTATTTTAAACAATATAGTTGTGACAGATTTTGCCGCCCGTGCAAGTGCACAAGTTGCACATACGGTAAAGCTGGCCCTGACTATGAGGAGTAGAGGCACAAAGGCCAGTTTTTCCTCTGTGGCAAGGGGGCCGCGGTGGCTCAGTGGTAGAGCGTTCACCTCTGGTGCTTGGGGTCCCGGGTTCGATCCCAGCCCCCGCCAAGTGAACTTTGTGGTGGACAAACACCGTGTGCGTGGGTTTTCTCGGGGTTCTCCCGTTTCCTCCCACTTTCTTCATTCCACCATTTCATTCATTTCTCATAATCACCGTCTCCTTTAGCCTAACCGGCATAACCGTGGGACGTAAAACTCACAGATTTCATTTCATTTCATTTTCCTCTGTGGCAAACTGAAAGCAAAAGAAACGGAGGAAAGATCAGTCATTTTCGATAATTTTTGAAATATCTCCTCCTCCCTTAAGTTTCATCGTCAAAGTGAAATGGTAAAAAACATCCCAGGCCTGAAGCTCATCTATGTTGAAAACTTCATGGAGATCGGTCGGGTGGTTCAAGAGTTGTCACAAACAACTCTTATGATAAGGAACTTATTTGTGGCAAAGACATGACTAACACACACAATAGTTACTTTCATTTTTACCAGGGGCGGATCCAGGGGGGCGACAGGGGCGATTCCCCCCAGAAAAGTAAAACTTTCTTATATTATATATAGAAATAAAACCCATTCCAAAGTTTGGAGGACTTAAAAGTAACAGTATAACAACCCACCGCCCCCACAGAAGTTGGTCCTGGATCCGCCCCTGATTTTTACTTACATAGATTGGCAGTAAAGCTGTCAATAATTCGTTGCAAATTTCATGGAAAATCTTCCAGTATATTATAACTCATAAGCTTAAAATATGAATCTCAGTTGACTCGTACTCAGAACCCTTGTGGCTTTTTATTAAAATCATTACTATTTATGACTACAACAACATGAATTACGTCTATCGCTGTAGGTTTTTTTTTTTTTTATTATTATTTATTTTCTACGTCTCGCTGACAATGAAAATAGATTGAGCAATGACAGAAAACTTGAAAAAACACTTAAAAAGGAGAAAAAAATCCTTACTCCACTTACAACACAAATATATTTACGTACTTTTGTTAGAATAAATGCGTTGAGAGACCTTGGCGTGTAGAGATGGGAAAGGAATTTAGCACCTGCAGTGGCCAACCAGAGGAAAGCGAACTCATTGTTAAATTTCAATTCAGATGATATGATAATAAAAAGAGGAGAAGAATGTGGTTGTATCGAAGGCTGTTTTGAGGTGAAGTCGTGGAAAAAGAGGTTGCTCTAATTTCCCCGTCTTCTTGACCTTCTGACTGTTAATTTCTTCCGTTATCTCTTCGTTAAAGGTTTCTCTTTCCAACGACCTTCAACACACAGATTAAAGCAAAAGATTAACATATTTCATATCTACAATAAATGTTTCTTTACAAGTCTTAGGTGTACCAAATCCCGAAAGCAATCCGCACTTTTTTTTTTTTCGCTTTTTCGTTGAGTCGTAGACTTCGAGCTTAATGTGGAATCCGAACTACATGAACTTCCGATGGGAACCGAACCCGGGTTTCCCGTATGCTAACCATATGGCCACAAGAAATATATGTTCGTTTGGATTTTAACATAGTTTTCAGCACCGAAGTGGATTTATACCTTAATTTGGGTCCGAACCATATGAGCTCCTATCGGGAATCAAATCTGTGTCTCGCGTACCAAAGAAATGGGTATTAATGATTTAACTACAAATTAATCCCTTTTAAATAAATATTTGAAATGAAATTTTTAAGTTTCACGTCCCACGGTTATGCCGGCTAAGCTAAAGGAGACGGTGATGATGAGAAATGAATGAAATGGTGGAATGAAGAAAGTGGGAGGAAACGGGAGAACCCAGAGAAAATCCAAGCACACGATGTTTGTCCACCACAAAGTACACTTGGAAACGAACCAAGGACCCCATGCACCAGAAGTAAACGTTCCATCACTCGCTCCACGCTTACTAAATATTTGTTCACATACGAAGTAACATATTAGTTGTTGGGCACAAGTTTATTACCAAAGTATATCCTGTCGTTTTTTCAGAACTTCTGTTGTCCATAGGTGGGTTTATTTGGATTTTATCGTCTCTTTCTGCATCAAGGCTATATGGGACATGTACTTTTACTTTATCGTGAGATCCGAACCACATGAGCTGCCACCGGGAATTGAACCTAGGTTTCCCGCGTCAAAGACGCATACTTTGACCATTTGGCCACAAGGGGTCTCTAATTGTCCAAAACGAAAAGAAGGTGTGAGTTTTAACCAGAAGAGTTTAATCAAACAAAGGCGTGAAAAGATTTTCCTTGCCTATCTCCTTAGTAGATAATAATTTACATGAATTTATTTTTAGGAAACAGTAATACTGTTGATTCGGTTCTTATGAGAACATGTATACAAACAAATTATTTGGAATCAATCCTAAAGCACTTGAAAAGATTGAATCAACAGTAACTATATTCTCTTTCACAAACCAAAAACTCACAATGCTACTTTGTTTGTGTGAAGTTGAAATCTAACGATTGTCTTAAATCACGTTTTAGTATTACATTATATTTCTATACTGTCCATTTCCTATGTTTTATATTTACTAAATTCTGCCATCCTGTTGACAAACACTGAAAGACTTTTGCAATCAAGTAAATGGTTCATTTGTTTCCCGGATACTTTGAAGGCTGGCTTCATTAGTGTTTATCATGAAGAGAAAACGAGGTGATATTTCCACGTAAATTCCATTAAGCTATTGGCTCTTTATGGGTTTGACCATGATGTGTGTCAGATATATAGCTATTACTTGTGGCCTTCAATGAATCCGATAGAAAGTGTATGTGTGATAGATGGTACTCCATGATCTTTTGTTATTATTACTATTATTATATTAATTGTATTACTATTGCTATTTTCCTTCCTTCCGCGGCCCTGAAGATGTTCTCCAGATTGTGTAGGTTCTTGGTCGCTTTGTACCTCACTGACTCCAGTGAAGTTTTATAACGATGTGCTTCACTGGTTCTTCACTGAAGTAACCTAAAACAAAGCACTACAACTTTGTTGTATTCTTTACTTTGAGAAGTAACCTTTACTATGTTTTGATGTTTAGTTGGACTAACAAAAAATATTCCAGAAAATACATTTTACCAGGCTACATAGATTTTAACAAATACCTTCATTTCTATATGCTTCCGTGCAGTGACGTTAAAAGTGACGGGACGGGGCAAGACATAATCTGAATATCCGTATATCAGTGTTAGCTTTCCTGGTTGTTTCTAACACTTTGACGAAAGGTTGTACAACTAATAGGATACTATCTTTTTCAGTTAAAATACCCTATATCGTATTTCACAGTTTATTAAATAAATTGACAAGAGCAACGCAAGTAGGTACTAGCCCTTTGTACTCTTAAACAACGAAAGTGTAAGAAGAGATTTGATTCATTGTTCATGAACATCTTAAAATTCTGTCTCGAAAATTGTGTGAGCAGATTATTTAATAACAAATTTGCAAAACAAAATATTCGATAAACTCTAGAGTTTAATATGGGTCCTGGATTATGTGTATTCGCAATGGGAATCCAGCCCCCCAAGCCTCTCACAAAAAATGTAAATGTGCTATGCTAGTCATGCGGAACGTAGGTACGGGGTAGAACAAATTTCAATGACGAAGCGTTGGCAAAATCTACGGAGAACAAAATACTGAACATAAGCAAAAAGAAAGAAAAGAAAAATGGTAGGAGAAAAAAATATTTCTGGGGATGTAATAGAAGAAAAAACATGGGAGGAATATTACAATTAGGATCGTATAAGAATAAAGATTGAAACTTTCTAAATTTCCGGCAAATGACTTGGAAGTTATTCAGAAATAAGTACAATTATGACTAAAATTGAATATCAACCATACGAATCTTGTGTTGTAAAAAAAAAAACCTACACATTGGTTAACCACTTCGTGTTATTTTACTTGAAAATCTTCCAGTGTGCATGGCGAGTGTTAAAACATTTGTGAGGTGCAATACGTTTCATTATTCGGTTCTGTTGGCAAGTTGTTCTCGTACGAAAAGTCTTCAAACAAGCAAGCAATGAAACGCCTGACAACGGAATTAGCATCGTAAAAGCCAAGTCGTGACTCAAAGATAAAAAAAAAAAAAAAAAAAAAAAAAAAATCAGAGGAAAATGACTTCGTTATGAGAGAACAAGCAGAGAGATTAGAAAATGTCTAAGTATTTCATAATACTTACTAAGTTCAAAGAAATATTCTGTTCCTTATACAATACCATCTATTAGAGATTATTGTTTATGATGGATTAAGGCACGAATTATGTATTATTTTAAACACTATTCGTTATTATTACGTTAGAGATGAAAAGTACATTTATACAACAGATATAGAATGATAAATTAGTAACATTTGAGTCAGTAGTGGATTTAGAAGGTAAAAACTGGGGGGCAGCCAGAACCCAGATTTTTGTTACTCAAAAACTGGGGGCTAGATCCGCCACTGATTTGAGTCCTTTCTGGTCGCAGGATAAGAAATAGTTTCTTTCTTTTTACGACAGTATCGGTAAGCAAGTGGTAGTATCTTGTTGAAAAGTATGGTGCACATGTCTTTGCTGGTACGTGACTCTGTGTCCAATTCCCGGTGAAATAATAAAATTTCTAGTTTTAAGTAATCCAGCAGCTCCGTTTGAGATTTTAATAACGAGGAGAGCAAATGCTCTAATGATGTAAGCAGTGTTTCTTTCCGAAAAATGTTCCGGGGAGCACACATTTTTATTCTATTTATTACTATATTATAGACTATTATTTTGGTCTCCTCCGCAGGTGCATGTCTGGAAGAAACAGTTTTCAAGTTTTTCCAATAGTATATTTTTGAAGAACATTTTTTAAAAAAATGTGTTACTCATATGAATGGTTCAAGTTGGAATATTAGCTGTTGTAATTTGGAACCCCTCACAACAAAAGTATCGTCAACAAACTGGAAAAGTTCAAGCAAAATTTCTTAGGTATTTGATATACAAAGTAACTGGAATCAGTGATTTATCTACACCGCCTACCACCACCCCAGCACCCCCCTAAAATTTTCGGACACCCCTCCAGAAATAAATTCCTTACACTCCCCAACTAGGGGGGTGAAATATTAAAAAGATTCATTCTCGTTCTGCCTAAAGCCCTCCAGGACTCGTAGAAAATATTTTAAATGATCTTATCTTTAGGCAGAACGGGAATTCCCGTTCTGCCTAATCTTTGGAGACAGGGAATTCTACAAGAGGAGGAAATTTTTAGAGAAATGCAGCACCGAAAAGATTGACTTCTAGAGTGTTTGTATGCAGATCGGAACTCCTGTATAAAATGGCTGTAGTAACGAGCGCGGGAGCTAAATCCAAGCGGTCAAAATGCAAGGAAAATTCTGACGATTACAAAATCCAAAAGGACAAAATCACAGGAGTAACGAATTTTAAATTTTGAAAAAAAAAAAGTGAATGCAAGATTACACCCCGCCCCCAGGTTTTTTGAAAACTCCGTAAGTTCAAAATTCAGGATAAATCACTGACTGGAATTTATTCCTCACTTAATAATAGTACTTTGGTTGACAATTTTAATATTTACTCATTAGGACAAAAGGTGTAATATTACCGATCTGATGCTCTTCCAAAAAATAGTTCAAAATGAATTCGATTTTTCAAACTTTCTGTCAACATTATACTTCCATGTTCCTTCAGTTAGAATCAGAACTAATAATACAGGTCTCTTCTATTGCAAAAAAGTTTAAGACCAACATAATGCTGAAGTCATCAATATGGAGAATATGTTCTGCCTACAACAAATTTATGTCAAAAACACGATAAAATTCATATATGCAGAAAGTCCTGTAAAGCACTAAAAATTGTTATAAAAAATATATTGAACACACTAATCGGGCATCTGCCTGTTGTGTTGATAAATAAATAAATACTGTATACAATTGTCTAATACACACGTATTTCAAACTACGATGTGCATGAAGAAATGTGTAGAAAAAAAATCGAGCATTGAAAAGGAACCTGTATTCTACTTTTTGCTTAGGTAAAATATACTCCACTGCATTCCATTTTTATTTAAATCTTGAACTCTGGATTTTTACAAAATCGTACAGCTATCCGTAAATGTTATATTTTTTTTGCTTTTTCGATATGGTAATAGTCTTTCCAGATATTATAACATTCATTGCATTTCCATTTCAATGTTTACAATACTTGCCTAGGACAACACCAAAAATTTTGGACCAAATCTGAGCATGAAATAACCTTGGAATGTGTCGTTCAACTTTTCTGGATATGTCGTTGAACTTTTTTTTGGAAATTTCGGGAGCAATCTCTGGTGTGGGAAATGTCATGGTTATCAATGGTGAACTCATATGCCTCGCTCCTGCCCCAGGACCCTATGACCAATGGATGGTCAATAAAAACCGAGGGCAGTGACCTTTGAAAACAAAATTCCACGCCAGTCTTGTTGAGTAAGGCCCTTATTGTCTCACGGAAAGATCCTTCCGTTCAACAGATATAGGATCAGTTGTCATATGAGAGATCCCTGGTTGTATTTTATCAGAGAGGACAGATCCTCATGTTGAAAGCGATATTTACTACTGTTTTTAAAACTGAGTTTCTGGACAAGTGAATTTCGCTCCTGGGAAAGTAGATGAACCCACAATAAGATGATATGGAAGATCAAGGCGCGACAGAAATATTTCCAACAACTTTCACTTCCAAAGAAGAAAAGGATCTCTGATGGTCACCAGCCAAAAATGCTCCCTGCCCCTTCCAATTCTCGTAACAGCCCCTGCTATTGTTCAATAATTTTACAGCTTTATCACGGTAGGCCTACAATTCAATCCCCGCTTTTCACAACGTTCTATAATATAACTTAAAACCAACTGTCAATTGTTTTCTGCCCGTAAAAAAGGAATAGAACTCTTTAAGAATATATGATTCAAAGTGTGGGAAAAAGTGAAATTCCTGACATCCATAGTTTACCAACAAACACTGGGTACTGGACATACTGAGGTCTCAATGACCACTTTTTCGAAAACAGGAGGACCACCAGGAAAACAATGTCCAATAAACTTTCAAGGAGCATTGCAACAGAAGTCGGAACCAATGCATTATGATTAAAAGAAGAGAGAGGGGGTGTGAACATGTCAAAGTCAGTCTTGCACGGAAGTTTAGAACTAACGAACCATGAGTGAAAACTCACCAACGGGTGTATGGCTTCCTTTCGCACAGCGTAAACAGACATTGGGGACAGGCATCAAAATCTTTTTCCTCATCGTCGCTCCAGAAAAGTGAAAATACAAAGAGACAAAAGAATGTGCCATGGAATAATTCCGCATCTTCTTTTTATTTGTCACGTGTTAGGTAAATTACCACGAAAGACAGATCCAGAGAAGCATAAAAACGTCAATATTTTAAATAGGATCTATACAAGTATTTATAGTAACTCCTTACACCTGGAAACACTGTCTCAGATTACAAAATTAGATATTACAATGGATAGGAACATGTGTAGAGTTCTTTGTGGCTATATGGTTACTATACGTTCCTTCGTTGTTGAAAATTCGGATTCGATTCCCGGTGGGAACTCATGTAGTTCAGATGTCACGTTAAGCTGTAGGTCTGTGTGTCATACAACGGAGGTGCTAAAACAGAGTTTGTTTCAGGAATACTTCGGAGGCCAACCGCTTTCACGGAGCTAAGTTAAACTGCAATTTCATGCCATTTTTATGAAAAGGACTTTAAAAAAATAGTGTGCCAGTACAGTCTCCTCACATTTTGATTTTACCCCAGTCCCTGGCACAAAATTTCCAACCCACTCACCCGGAAACAAGTGTACTAGCTTTACGAAAATTATATGACATTAAAAAAAAAAAATCAATACCATGTGTTTCTTTGTCGATAGTTTTAAAATATATTATTATTATTATTATTATACAGAGTTTATCTTTAAAACGTCACGATTATGCCCTAATAGACAATGGTGTACTAAAACTTCATCCAGGGGCGGATAGAGGACCGACTTCTGGGGGTGGGGGGTGGGTTGTCATACTGCTACTGTTAAGGGCCCAAACTTTGGGATGGGTTTTACTTATATAAGAAAGTTTCCTCTTCTGGGGGGCGATCACCCCCCTGGATCCGCCCCTGCCTCAGACAGGGCGTTTCTAAAATCACGAGACATCACTGTTATAAATATTCCTGTATGCAAACTGAAGCTTCCTGTAATTGATATATAAATCTCGTACTATTAACTTAAATTTTCCCTTGAAATGATATTAAAATGGGTTTGGAATAATAGAAGAAATGAAATCTTTGAGTTTAACGTTCCACGCTTATGCCTATTAGACCAAGGGAGACGATGATTAAAGCAAGTAAATGGTTATGGATAAATTGGTGTAATGAGAAAGTGGAAGGAAACGGGAGTACCCCGAGGAAACTTATGAGCACGATATTGTCCACTACAAACTTGCTTGGCCGAGAATCGAATCACGGACCCCATGCACAAGAGATAAGAGCTCTACCAGTGAGCCACCGTGCTCCTGGAATAATAGAGTTGACTAATGTTCTCACGAAAGACTCTCATACAGGTCTACTTCCTGTGGGTGGCCAGAGAGGCCCATTCCCACTGTAACCACTTTTAGCTCCCTTGAATTTTAAGTCGTTTGCTCAAATAAATACTTGCTGAAAAACAAGCAGTCAAGAATATAAGGTGATTCAAGTTATCTGCCCCCCCTCCTTCCTCTTCACTGTCTATTATGGCTAAGGCCCAGGTCCCATATGTCACGTAATGCCCAATATTCATCTTGAGTACGTAAGAACAGAGCAACTAAAACTTCAAAATGATCAGCACTGGGAATTGAACCCAGGTCGATAATTTCATTTTTCCCTTAACATACGATTAATAAAGGGGAAAATCCAAATGAGGAAAGTATGAATGACTGGAAACTACAAAATAATTAAAAAATGAAATGAAATCTTTCAGTTTTACGTCTCATGATTATGATGGCTAGGCTAAAGGAGACAGTGATCAGCAGAAATGAATGAAATAGTTGAATGCGTAAAGTGGGAGGAAACGGAAGAACTCCGAGAAAACCCACGCACGCGGTGTTTGTCCACCTCAAAGTTCACTTGGCGCGAGCTGGAATCGAACCAGGGACTCCACACACCAGAGGTGAACGCTCTATCACTGAGCTACCGCGACCCCCAAACTAATTCAAGTTTACCGCTTAATGTGAATATTTTAAGCTATTGTGTAAGTTTGCTCCTGATTCAAGGAGTGTCAATTCGTGGAGAATGTGAAAGAGAAGAGAACGGGTTAAGGCGAAATTGTTCTTGATTTGACTAGAGGGTAAACAGCAGATAGGTTTGGTCTGCAACGCTTGGCAGTTAGGTTTACTCGTTGAAGAAAAGATGTTGGAAGAGATCGCTGGTCACGTAGCTAAAGGTATTTGTGAGGATCCAGCAGCCTCCCGTCTTCCTCGTTTTCTCTCACCTGCTGCCCCTCCTTTCTACACGGAAGGAATGGACAAATGGATCCCTCCTCGGCCAGGAAGGGAAAAAAAAAAAACTTGCTATTGGAACAGTTTTTGCTCGAAACCCACGACGACTTTGGCCGGTTTCCATGGCAATGGAAGACAACGACCTTTATTATTAGTATTACCACTGTCCTTTCCGCTTCTTTTTTTCTTCCTTTGACATGCATCTTATGACTGTTGGGCGTTCCGGTTGCTTTTTTTTTTATGTGTACGTACCTACAAAGCACGCATGAATGCCACTTCTATACATGATGTTATCTTGAGAAACCAATACAGGAGCCATCTTCAAAGTGGAACGAAAGAAGTTGATGACGGCCATATTTCGCATTCAAGTCATTTGTGTCTGAATTCATTCACGTCGTATTGCTCGCCTAGCTTCTAACATTGTAAGTTGACACTAATATTGCTTCGGTGAAAAGTGCTCTAGTCAGATTTTCTTTTGTATTTTGCACAAGTAATTTCCGTTAAACCTGCTCTCTGTTACTTCCAAGTATTGTACACTGCAGCAGCAGGCCCGCAACCAAAGGGGGGCTAAGGGGCCTAGCCCCCCTAAACTTTTCGTGGCCCGTCCAAACCTTAACACAAAATGCTATTATTAATACAAAAAACACAATTTAGTTATTGGTAAGAGAATGTTTAATGACTCCCCCCTCCGTGGCTGTTTGTGGCTGGTTGCAGGCCTGTGCAGCAGTAACAAGATTTTTAGAACAAATTGCACCCAGTTTCATTTTTAACTCGTTTACTTTTGGTCTAAAGACATCAGATGTTCGTCGCTATTAGACAATTTCCTATGCAAACTTAATGGAATATGCAGGAATGCGGTGGCTCAGTGGTAGAGCGTTCACTTCTGGTGCACGGGGTATTTGGTTTGATTCCAGCTAGCGCCAAGTGAGTGGTGGACAAACACCGTGTGCGTGGGTTTTCTCGAGGTTCTTCCTTTTCCTCCCATTTTCTTCATTTCACTATTTCATTCATTTCTCATTATCACCGTCTCCTTTGGCCTAGTTGGTATAATCATGGGACGTAAGATTTAAAAGATTTCATTTCACCTCATTTAATGGAATGTGGTTATACCCACCCTTCGAAAAATTTTACTTTTTTATTATTCTTCCACTTTCTTGGTCTTCCCAAAAGTCCTCTCCTAGTTTAAGTTATATATAATTGTTCCTATTGTTTAATTTTATGACCTAATAATTAACATGTGTACTACACGAATTTCTCAAACTATCAGAAATAACATTCTTAATAATGGACAAAACACTAATCCTTTAAGTACGTTGTAGTTTATAAATAAGTATCTAAGTTTGGGTCACCGATGACCACTTGAGAGTTTAGCATGTCTTTCAGCAACCAGGTCATATGAGATGTGGGGACCTATAACAGTTTAAGGTAGAATTTGAACCACTGTAAGGCATTCAAGTTTCAATGTTCTGCCAGTGGGGAGAATCGAACCCGGGATCCCTTGAACCGGCGCACGCGCGCTAGCTACTAAATTAGCGGGGAGCACTCGTGACGAAACAGTTCTAATCATATGTGACCAACTTCGGTAATAATAATAATACTACATCCCACAAAAATTCTACTGAAGTCCATGTATTGAACTCAGTAGCGGACCTAGAACGTAAAAAATGGAGAGGTCAGGTAGAACCCAGACTATGATAGGTATGAGTTTACTATAAACTTAAAAAAAATATATATATATATATATATATATATATATATATATATATATATATATATATATATGTGTGTGTGTGTGTGTGTGTGTGTGTGTGTGTGAATAATAGCTTAAATTAGTTTTATCACTCAAAAAACTGGGAGGACTAGGCCCCCCGGCCCGGGCTAATTCTGCCACTGACTGAACTTCACAAATCATACTTAAATCGATTGTAATTATCCATATCATTAGCGCTTTTGGAAGGAGAGGGGCTTTGCACAAGTTTAAACATACTGAAAGGAACGGTTTTACGTAGTCATGCCTTTGAAAGAACGTACAGCTTTCAATAGAAACATTAACCCATTCCTTGCATTTCTCAAGTTTTCCATCAACCTGGGAAAACAGATGAAACAGTTCTTAACTGTATACTTAAGAATACATCTTAATATATGCAAAGGATGTTAAAGGGCATATTTACATAGAATAACCAATCTAAGGAGATGGCAATTTGATTTGCTGTCTGCACCAGTGATGGTAAAATTATTCCAATTATCATGTTCTATTTTGTTAACAAGACTGATCTTATCTTTGAATGCTATATGAATGCTATAGCAAACTAGAGCCGTCTCTAAGGTGGTAAGAAGTGGTAGGTGACACCCAAGTGATGTCGGTTCTACGGTGAGAGAAGTTTTTC
Organism: Thermobia domestica; assembly: GCF_964235325.1. Classification (NCBI taxonomy): domain Eukaryota; kingdom Metazoa; phylum Arthropoda; class Insecta; order Zygentoma; family Lepismatidae; genus Thermobia; species Thermobia domestica. The sequence continues at coordinate 6,454,207 of NC_137455.1, read as the reverse complement.
TGCTGTTATTCTTTCACAACATACTCAATGATGTTTGGTGCTCCTTTTATGTTTGATTTGATTCTCTCTCTTTTCTTAACACTGTTCGATACACACAAAAAGCGTTTTCGTCATTGATGCTGCTAAAAACCATTTTAGTTTTCCACCAAAATTTAAAGAGCTCCCTTGTGACTAAACGGTTAGCGTACGCGCCTTTGTTGTCGGAGACCCGGATTCGATTCCCGGCGGGAACTCATGTGGTTCGGATTCTACGTTAAGCTGTAAGTCCACGTCTTATATAGCCTCGCTACTGAAAGGGGCGCTAAACTGAAGAGCAAATCAAATCTAATCAAACCAAAACAAACAAGATGGATTTAAAATCAAACAGAAGAGAAACACCAACGAAGATATTTAAGCTACTCACAAAATTAAGTCTGTGTTAGGCTAGAAATGCTTTGTTAGGATTACTTTTGTACCAACAGAGTTTCGAATCAGTAGGAAGATATACACCAATACTAAACAGCATTGATCAACATTGGAGTTACCTTTGCATTACAATTCCGCGCCGCAGGGTAGTTTCTCCTCAGAAATGGACCAAAAGGTAGTGGCATCTGATAACACACATTCTCAAATCTAAACGCCATAAAATCAAGTAGTTTATTCAGCTTCTGAAGCAATCACAATGAAAATGAAAGGATTTTTTTTTCAAGTAGCTACGAGCAAAATACCTGAGTGTGCAGTGCAAGGTGTGATGATGGTGATGGAGCAGGAAAGGAAGCAAAGAAGCAACAGACGAAGAAGAAGAAGAAGAAGGATCACGAAAGAAGCTCTCTTGTCCTTTAACCAGAGAAGAAGGCCCCCGGAGGCGATTCTTGGTTTTACGGCGAACGTGCTTCGTTCATTCATGGCTTCATTCATGATTGGTCCGACTCGACGGCTTCAGAGCAGCCTCCGGGTTCACCGATTGGAAGAACACGCAAGAAACACCGGTATCCGGTTTCCAAAATAATTTCTCTCTCTTTATGCACCAGTGTAGCCAGACATATTCCTTTTCTTAATATTAAATAAAGATGCATATATTTATAGTCATTAGTTACGACCACTTTCCTTGTCGAAACTTGTAAGAATACTCGAAAGACGGAGACGCAGCACAAAAATAGTTTCTGCTGAATCATATTTCTTCGATACCGTTATCCAGCTTACATACTGGAAATTCCTCTTCAGAAGGACTCCACTGATTACAAATGCCTTCCTTTAATGAATCAGAACGACTGCTGTTCCAAGAAACTTCCCATATAAATGAAAGGAAACGGCAATAAAAACCAGGATTATTAGCGAGTACTAATTTTCTCGGAAAGACCTCAGCATCTACAAGGAATCTGGATGCTCTGTGACGGCTCTGAACTACATGTTCCAGAACTATACAAGAAAGAAACTATAACCAGGTATTCACTTTTACCACTTCATGAGAGTAAATACGGATTAGATTAAATCACAGACTCTTCTAATTGATCCAACCTCTTTATTTTAAGGGCGCAGAATATAGAAACTGATACCGACAAATGAGCTCTGTAACTAAAATTTTGACTCTAGGTCTACTTTCTCACCTAAACCCTTAAGATCCAATCAACCTTTAGTAGTTATATTATGTAGCATGTGAGCTGGGGCTATAAAAAAAGAAAATACTGTATGTTACTTCAAAGTCTGAACGAAACTAGCACTTTATTTTTCGATTTTTTAAAATCAATTTCTGATTACGATTTTAATTTCGCTATATGAAAACGCAGCACAATCAAAGTAACGTCTGTATCGTACTTTGCAAACTTCATGTTAAGTTACAAAGTGATAATCAGATGGAAAGAAAAAAATTAACTCTTAAATTAAATTGTCGTCAGTTCATATTAAAGGGGGAGGAGGGTCAGAAGTGGCCATAGCTACAAAGTGTGAGCTATGCGAATGACGATGTTGCCGTCTGGCAAAATGGTGTGAGTAAGCAAACACCCACAGCGGAGATAAACTGACGTAAATGTGTACAAAGACGTGGCAACAAGTTTAAAGGGATCTTCGAGCGCCCTTTCAAAAACCGTAAACGTTATTTTCTAACAGATTAAGGGATTCGACAGAACACGGAATAAACAATTTTTAACGGGTCCATGAGGTCATCTACTTCTTGGAACGGCACAATACTTTAATGTTGAACTACAGACAATTAATACAGATAATAAAGAGGGAAGTTAATAAGAGCAAAAAATTATGTGTCTAAAATTTTAATTTTTGTTTACCCCTTAACTATTCTGATGGGGTTGATGGTGCTGATATCTTTTGTTCTCATACTTTGGCATGAACTATCTTGTATTCATAGAAACAAAAGCAAGTACTCTGTTTGCAATATGAATTACTTCAGGTCTGACATACCTCACCAGAATGTAAACGTTCCTCTTTTTTTTCTTTCTGAACTCGTGAATCGTAAACTCGGCTTACACTATGTATATTTGATTCTTGCATTTACAAAATTTGCTGTTGCATACAGAGTGGCCCAAAAGTTGGTATACACCCCTACATTGATCAAGTACAACATTCTAGCTTATAGGTTTATTTGCTTCGGCTGTTTCGAGCTTAAGATATAACTCAAAACACATTAAGAAGAAACAATAAAGAAGCTAAGTCTACCTGATGGATAACAATAAGAGATTATATAAAAAGCAATTAGAAATGATATAAAAAAGCAATGAGTTGATCAGTACGGGACTGTATACCTACTTTTGGACCACCCTGTACATAGAATTCTCAACACGATACAACAGACGCCACTGGTCCTACAGAAGGCGTTACTTTCTGTGGCTAGTGCATCTTCAAACGGGTGTGAAAATACCTTCTTTTCTTTTCAAGCGCACACACGTAACTTCAATAATATCTGTCACAGTATGTATGCGAGATGACCACTTACTTGAAAATGCTAATAAAAGAATTAAAGGTCAAAGAGACTGTTTAGCATTAGAATTATTATTTAAAGAAATGAATATTTGTGAAAGAAACCATTGGGCTCTGTCAGACCCGACTGAAGTGTAACTTATTTTCACTAGAGTAATTAAGAGTTAATAATCCGTCAAGATTAATCGATATACTACACTGAACTGACCAAAACGACATACTTGACAATGTTCGAGAAAAAATAGAAAAATTAATTTTTATGTCGTTAAAATTTATGTTTTTCATTTCCAATCTGATACAGTTAATATTTTTATTCTGATACTACACATTATTAATGTATGTAGCGTGTATGAAAACAGATACACTATTACGTAGCAGATTGAATCTGTTATTTGGTTTCTGCCAACGTCGATGCACATACTATTTACAACATTGAGTAACATTTTCCAATAGGATTCACATAATCTGGAACGACATTATATTTTGTACACCTTCCAGTTCTTAAAGCAGTACAAGCTTTAAGCAGTGCAGCAGTCAACGCTACAAAACAGTACAAGCTTTGTAATATTTATTTCACTTCCTAAATCTATAAAGAATCTAGTTTGAAATAGTTTATGATTGGCGTGCCGAGATTCCCTTGCGGCGCCGCAATGTTCGTAAAGCACTCATGACAAGCAGGTTCACAGGAAAAGTTAACAATCCATGAAGCGACTGTTTTCATGTAATATGAGCTCTCTTTTGAACAAATTATGGGAAGCGCTTCGTTCAGAGAACGACCGTCAAAGCTGTTTATAAGTCATTTAGCAATTATATGTCTGATTGATTGAGTTCACATTTGATATCCTGTTCGGCTTCCAGACCAAGAAAACTTGCTGAATACTAACTGCAACACCTACACAACTACGGGAAAACACACCAATACTCTGTCAAGAAATAGAGTAGCAAAACTTGCTAAGCTTAATTTTTATAAATTAATATTAGGTTACAAGTTTAAACTTTATTAAAATATACCCAGTTTTCCTGATAGTAATATATGCATCCCGGCGAAATTAAAATACCGCTAATTTTACAGTAATTATGTAATATCTTCAAATAAGCAAAAAATAATCAAAATATGGAAGAGCGCCCTAGACAATATTATTTTGCATGATGTACCGTTATCACAAGCCACCTAGTGGCTTTCCGTTTGCAGCAGTTTAGAAACGCGAAGATAAATGCCGATTTTCAAAATGGCTCGAAATCGAAAGCAGATTAAGTGAGTCGTGACAACGGTATCTCATGTAAAATGATATTGTCTAGGGCGCTCTTGTTCCACATTTCAATTATCTTTTATCTATTTGAAGATATCGCATAATTACTGTAAAATTAGCGGTATTTTAATTTCGCCGGGATGAGGGCTCTTAAATTTTATCGAGATTTGGCTAAATGGTGGACATCCTTTCCTATCGTAAGGAAGGTTCAAATTTCGATTCCCGTAAAGTATATGTGGGGAGGGGGAGGAGAAAAAGTAAACACATCTTCGCGCTGTAGTGTTTCGACGTAGAAAATCTTTCAACTTAACGTCCCACAGAAATGCAGTTTGGATTAAAGGAGGTGATGATTAAGGCAAGGAACGATGAAGGAAGAATGATGGAATGATTATGTAGGAGGAAAGGGAGACCATTCTTTTCAAACGTTTCTCCTCTAGCCATAGATGCATGTTTGGATCTTTGGACGACTGTAAAGAGAATCTAAAATCCTTAAAAAGAAAAACAATCTGTTTACTACTATCTTGTATATGCATGAAATCAAAGAACATTAGAAAGATTAACGCTTACTTTGTTAAAATGAAATGAAAGAATATCTGACAGTTGACGGTCCCATGATTATGCCCTTTAAGCAAAGGGAGACTATATAAAGCAACTGAACGATGATGGAAGGACTGGTGGAATGAGAATCTGGGAGGAAATCCACGGACATTATGTTGTCCACCACAAACTTACTTGTGCCGGAGACCGAACCCCCAAGGAACCCCACGTACCAGAGGGAAGCGCTTTACCACTGAGGTACGGTAACCTCGATTTACTTTGTTAAATGCAACTGCATATTCTTCGGTCATTTTCCTGCACCTGAAGATTCCAGGCCATTTCGATCAATCCCTATCTGTCATTGGCTATTCTGCGTTCTTACTATTTCATTGCTTTTTTTTTTTTTTTTTTTGTTGTTGTTGTTGTTGTTCTATTTTAGAATATATTACTTTATTGTAATACTCGTTAATGAACTATTGAATTCCACTGTACATCAATGTTTTATATCAAACGTGGATTGCAAGTAATATTGTCGACAATCTTAGTGTTGCAAGCACCGAACTCATAATTTGTCACCATATAATCAAGGAAGGAATTATAGAATTAGATCCTTCTTCAACGACACTGTCTGCTTTTCATATTCGTCTGTCTGCATGTTAACTCAGGTTAACTAATTTCCAGAGACCAATATGGCGTACTGCGCATTGATTGTTAGCATTACAGGGATAGTGAAAAGCCTCCCTATATATAAATATAAAACATTTCACAAGAATTGGCTTTCGTGAATTTTTCAAGTCTCTGACCAGCAAACACTGCTTTGGCCTTCATTTTCCTTTTTTCTGTAAAATCTCCCCCTGGGATATTTTTCAACCCTACAATATTCTTTTTCTCTTTTATCTTCTTCTCCAGGTAGTTTTGTCCCCTTGGAATATATATTATTTTTCTCTAGTCTCTTTTACCATGAAAACATCCGCGCTGGATCCTTTCGAGAAGGAGAAAAGGCAAGAGCTAAAAAAGAAGATATTCAAGAGATGAGAGCTTTTGGTTTTCAAACAGTAGGTTTAGGTAGAATGATGGGAAGGGTAGGGGGAAAAAACGAGCGGTCGTTTAATGCCTGGAAGATGCTTGGGGCGATGCCAACAGACAGCCGGAGAAGAGAAGCCTTCGTGAGTACCTGTTGCTGCTACGGCTAAGAAAGGAATCTTTATCCATCCCTATACATGGCATCTCCTGCTCTCCAGCACGGAAGGACCAGTTACAAAATGATCATGATAGTTTTACATCAAGTTAGATAAGCCCCTATCACGCTATATTTTGCTGTAAGTAAATGAATATTACATGTTAACAGATTAGACAAAATTTCTCTAATATCTATTTAGAGAAGTTGTTAAGACGACGAAACCGCACTATGTCTCAATGTTCAAGTGTTCACCTTTGGTCGTCCTAGGTTCGATTTTAGACCATGTTTGATTGTGGTGGCAAAATCATGTCTGGATTTTCTCGCGGTTCTCCCACATTCTCATTCTACTAATTTTTTTAATAAACATTCATTTTCATTAATCATTCGTCTCTTTCAGCCTGTATGGTATAAATCATCATCATCATCATCATCATAAGTATTCTGCCATTGTTAGATCACTTGCTGCAGCTGAGAAATGCTCCACGGTCTTCCGCTAATCTCTTTCTTTTCACGTTCAATTTCCCTGTTTTGATATCGTCCATTAATATAGTCTCATTCGCCCTGTCCCTCTGTTTCCTGCTGCCACACCTTCTAGCACGTCCCTCATGATACAGTTCTTTCTTATCAAATGTCTCCATTCCAATTTCTCTTCCTCTTCTTAATATTTAAAAATGTTCTTTTATATGGCATAAACAGAGACATTAAATTAAACAATTCATTTATTTTATCCTTTATAACCTCGGTATTAAATAAGGTCGTAAGAAAACTCTTATTCTCAACAAATATGTTGATATATATCTTTGTTCTATTGGAAACAGAAAACTGAATACTATGAAACACCAGACAATGATGAACTACTGAAGGTGCTGAAATATTCCTTGGGAAAAGAAGACGAAAATAGCAGGGCGAAACGAAAAACCAAAGAGAAACTGATAGCAAAACCTGGGAAGAAGAGAACAATACTAAAGATGGTTAAAGAAAAGAAGAAAAGAGAAACTATAACAACTGGAAAGCTATTAAATTAAAAACTCGTGATTTAACAAATTCCCGAAACCACAATCCATCCGATTGTAAACATTTCAAATATTTCCATTAATCTGTTACCGAACAAACAAAGGGATACAAACCTAGTGTTTCCAGTTCTAAGGTTGATCACTAATAGTGATTATTAATTTAGATCAAGTAATGAAATCTTTAAGTTTTACGTTCTACGTTTATGCCGGCTAGGCTAAAGGAGACGGTGAGAAATGAATGAAATGGTGGAATGAAGAAAGTGGGAGGAAACGGGAGAACCCCGAGAAAACCCACGCATACGGCATTTGTCCACCACAAAGTTCACTTGGCGCGAGCTGTGATAGAACCAAGGACACTATGCACCAGAGGTGAACGCTCTACCACTGAACCACCGCGGACCCTAGATCCCGTAATATTAATAGCATTATATAAAATAATTATTTTTAAATAATAATAATTCAAGTAAAATATCAAGTAGTTAAATTCTTCTTTTATTTTTGGAATTAATTTCAGTTTCTTTGTTAAAATTGAACGGATGTTCTGTCAGTCAGAGAATACACGCAAAACGATCTTATATATATATATATATATATATATATATATATATATATATATATATATATATATATATATATATATATATATATATATATATAAACAAACATGTGAAGCAGAGAAACAAAACGTTTATGTTATCTTCATAATATGTAAAGTACTACGCTGTAAGCGCAATTCTTTACTCCAACAAATCAAAATATTTTTCCACTGAAACAGGCAAAATTCTTACGTTTACTCTCTCTCACTTTTTTTATTTATATTTATTATTACATGAAGTATTTTTTCTTGTATGTGTGTGTGCGCTCCCGCAAGCAAAAATCTAGGCACAGAAATCAAGAAAGAGATGGTAGTCCCAGAGCGATTTTCAGCAAAAGAAGAAAACCGGTTTTTCCCACGTTGGAAAAAAAAAAAGTTTTTCTTTCTATTGGGTTTGGGACTAGCTGATGGGTTAGTCACAGAATCGTACTTGGCATAGGTTATTCATTGGGTACTCATAGAATTCACCAAGGGCATTCGAAGGAAGAAGGAAAAGCTGGATAAAAAAAGGAGAATGACAAGGCAGGAAGACCGATCGAGGGAGTAGGAAAAAGGGACCAGAGGCTATCCACAAGAAGAGAATCTAACAAAGAATGAGAGTTTTTTGTGAGGAGTTCTCATCCCATCACGGAACAGAATAGCCAAACTGAAAGAGAAGTTGTTGGATGAGGAAGCAGCCTCTTTCAGAGGATCATCCAGAAATATTACCGCTTATTCTTCCAAAGAAGAATGGCCGGACGGAAGATGTTTCAATCGCGATTGGATCAGAAAGTGAAAATAGGGAGGATTTCTTGACATATGGTACACGGAAGGGATAAAACATTCCAAAGAACATGCTTGCAGATTCAGATGCCAAACAAAGAATGTTCTCCGAACAGCGCCTACAGTCCATGGCGACTACCCCAACAGATGATGGAGTTTTACTTCTCGACATTATGCAGCCAATATCACAAGTGAAACAAAATTAAGTGTATTGAGAAAATATACGAATAGATTTTCTCAAAACTAATTTATTAGGTACTTACTAGGGATGCGCACGAGACAAGATTTGTGGCTGTCTCGTCTCGAAAATGTGCTGTAAATGTGATGTCTCGACTCGAAAAATGTATATTTCTCTATTGGAAGAGCCGTGTATCGACTCGAATTTTGTCAGGAAAATCCTGACTAGTCTCGTGCGCATCCCTGGTATTTATGCAATGTCCATATAATATCTACATCTAGAGAGCACTGCCATAGTATTTTTCAGTGAATATTTAAATTTAGTTCTATGTAAACTTAAACTGCCTTTACTATGGAACTTTAACATTATATCACGTTTCGCTTTTTTACTCTGGGGTGAAGGGGTAAGTTCTTTATTAGTAAATTACAATATCATTGATTACAATACGTCTATATCTCAAACTCAGAAGGCGGATTGCAATTCCTTTCCCAAAATAACGCCCATGTTCTGTGATGTCTTAACATCATCATGGCCCCTGGGCAAAACCAGTGTGCTGGGAACCCTACGACTAATTTCATATGTAATACATGCAATTCTGCTCGTGAACTAAATAACTATTGGGCCATGCGTTAAGAAGACCTGCTCATGTTGTCAACGAAGAAACATTCCGGAAATTCAATTACTACACTTTTATGATTCACAATCTTCATAAGTTTCAGAAACATTTCCTTGAAAGCTCACTCAATTGAGGAAAGTGTTTTCTTTCCCAGTAAATTTGAAATCTGAACTCCCCCCCTTTTTTTCTTTTTTAACCAAAAGATCCAATATATTTCAGGGGAAAAAAATCTTGTAATCCTTACATCTGGAGAACTACATATAGTGTAGCCAAATCCAAACCATCATTTAACTCAGTATGATGTCCTTATTCCGTAGAAAATACAAAAACTCGATTTAGAGGCCACTCAAAAAATTTTGTGGCCCCTGATCCAAAAGCTATCAAAAGATCCAATAGAGAAATAAGTTTGGCACAGTAGACTCTTTGTGAATAATTTAATCTTTTTTTCTCTCCTAGCGTTGCAAGATTTTTTTTTTTTTCATGCTTCAAGCACTCACGCTTGTAATTAATCTAATATTTCATAAATTACATCAGGATCTTTAACGAAACAATTGTCTTGAATCACGGAATCGAAAAGTATTATCCTGAAATCTACCGAATGGAAGAAGTCAGAAGAAAAATCCACACATAATTCATTTATAGGTTAGGCTCATGAAAAACTTTGAGAGTTGGCTTTCCCATACAACTTGCACTTCAGCGAAAAGTTATCATCATTTCAATGTCATCTCACATCTCTTAGTCATTTATTCAGTTACTTCAACGAACCGTGAAGAAATTTGTGCCAAAATGTTTCACTTCATAACGACGAAAGCTTTACTCATGGGCGCGCTGTGAAACAATCAAGGATAAACGTAATCCTGAGCATTGTGTATTAATATACAGAGAAAAATTCTCCAACCAAGGAAGAGAGCTTCAGTGCTCTTCCCTGCTCATTTATATAACCAAGAGAGAGAGACACACACATTAAACTAACAACTGGAAGATACTGACCTCCAGCTGCCCTTTCTGTGTGTGTGTAAAGGATGGATTTATCTTTTTCTATGGCTGCCTGCGAGAGTCTTCACACGGAGGTACATCAAGGCTGGGAAGAGGCCATCAGAAAAGATGCGATCTTCTTTTCTCCTCTTGTGAAGATCACAGGAGACGCCACTACCCGGCCTTGAGGAAACAGCCATCAACTATCTTGAGGAAAAGAACAGACGGTACGATATTTCAGGTTATGTTTCAGGAAAGGGTTGAGTAGGGAACCTTGATGTTCGTTTTCTAGACACAGAATTCATCCCCGCTGCTTTTTTTTCACACGATCTTGGCTGAGGGAGCAACCAAAAAGGAGCTATCTTCCCTTGTTGGTCCGTAGTCTTACAAAACTACATACACGACTCCCTATGTTCTAGTTCTTCCTTAATTTTTTTTTTATACTCACCTCTCTATATACCTCTGTGTCTATATGTACACTTTCCTTTTACCAGGAAGAGAACATGTGTAATAAAAGTAAAAATCCCCGTCGTACAAGGGGATCGGTCCATCCCGGAACAGGATATGCTCTACTTTCGCCGATTATCTCAGCGGCGACAGTGTCGGGGAGAAAAGAAAAGGAAAAAAAAAAAAAAGTCTTCGGACGGTAACGTCCACTTGGAGAGGGACCTTCTTCACAATGAGTAACCTCGTCCGCAACAAAACCATCTGGTGACTGGTCCACTATGGCCATCTGATATTTAAAATTCGATTGGATGAAAAAATGAGGGCACACAAGGAAAGAACTACAGTAAGAAAAAAAAGGGATAGGGGTGCTGTGTGTGGTTCACTGGTTTATCCGGAAGTGTAACAGTCAGTGAAAAAGTATTGTAAATGCAATACAAGCAAGCAGTATCTTGTGAATAAGTATATCAAACAATTATCGATATTTCAAACCCATAAAATACCGTTAGCATCGTGGATGAAGACAGGTTTATGAGAAAACTTTTGCACCTTTTTGTCAGCCAATGAACAAAGATTGTTCCGTATTGCTCTAATGAAACATCAAGTACACACACATACTGCAGAATAAAATACAAAAGGGGAAAAATGAAATAATGCAACTTCATACTTGGTTGAAGTGCCGACACATATTCCAACACAAGCAATGCAAAAGGGAAGCAGTTTCAAAAGCAAAAAGTCTTTACCAATAGCCACTTGTGGCACCTATTGTAATCAAAATCATAAGGCGTTAAAAGTATTGGAATCGTTGGTCATATGAGAGAGAGTTGGCCAGAATATTTCAAAAAAGGCGTTCTGCATCACAGATTCCTACCTCATACACAAGTATATGGATTCAACGTCTCAGAACTAGGGTCCATAATATTATTTAAAATATACTCAGCTGTTGGTGACCAATCAATCAAGTTAGATCCTGATACATTTGAATTTACGGGTGAATTTACACATACATCTTACATCACATTTTCTTCAAAGCTCTTTGCTAAACTCATCTCCGTTTTCTGTTTAAATTTTAGTGAATAACAATCTACAAAATGTTATCACAATATCGTTTCCAGCCTTCGTATATTATACTGCTACAATTAGTAAGTATTCGAATTTCTGCACTATACGGAAAGTTCTGAAAATAATTATTAACACATCTAATCGCATTTTCCGGGTAATAATTGGCTCAGCTATTCTTTTTTATTTTTTTAAATTTTACTTTTGTCTTTTAAGTTATTATTTAAATTCAAAACAGTTGGTGTGTGTGTGTAATGAAAGCCTTAAGCTCCTCAGAATTGTGGGATGCAGTTTGAATATGTTTAGACAATATTTTAATCAAATGACCTACATACTCGTAAGCATTTAATTTTTTATAATAATAAAAACTGACTTACAGGGAAACAAATATATGTTTTGAGTGATACATCAAGATGCGATGAAATCGAAACCTTGTATATAAGCTATACTGAAATACTGAAAACCACACACGTATTATATAATAATAATAATAATAATAATAATAATAATTATATATATATATATATATATATATATATATATATATATATATATATATATATATATATATATATATATATATATTTGGCATTGGTTTCCCACAGTAATAATTTGACAGGTACCAACTTACGACATAAGGACAACTAATGAAGTCAAAACACTAATTTCATCTTGGCCTGAAACTAAAATCTAACTCACTCACACTCTATGGCTTATGGAACCTGGAGGTTCAATGCTGCGTTCACAAAAGCTCTCCACTGACTTCTGTCCTTAGCCAATTGGATCCAGTTTCTACTTTGTATTTCTATTTCTGAGAGATTCATCTTAATATTGTCCTCCCATCTGCGTCCAAGCCTTCCTAATGGTCGTTTACCGATTGGATTTCTAGTTAAAATTTTGAAAGCATTCCTACTTTCATTCTGGCTACATGACTTGCCCACCTAAGCCTCTTAGATTTGATGTCCCTAACATGTTGAGTAAACCGTATAAATTATGTAGTCCCTCGTTATGAAGTTTCTACCATTCCTCATGCCCGTTCCTCTTGAGCCCGAATATTTGTCTCAGGATCTTGTTTTCAAATACTTTCAGTCTACGTTCTTCCCTCAGAGAAAGCGACCATTTTTCGCAGCCATACAGCACAACAGGCATGATTATCGTTTTGTATATTTTAAGCTTCAAATTTCTCGACAGAATTCGCGACGACAAGAGATTTTGAACCGAATAACAATACAAATTCCCTGCTTTCAGTCGACATTTGACCTCTTCGCAGATATGGTTTTGGAATGTTAACATTGATCCTAGATATTTGAAAATATCCACTTTATCGAAATTGTTATTCGATATTTTGGCATATTCATAATTTGCAGCATTACGATTCCGAGGAACTATATGTATTTAGTTTTCTCTGTATTTACTTTTATACCCATGTCCCCACAAGCGTTTAATAAGATTTCTGGAACACTAATTTATTCAAATTATTTACAATTGTACTGTACTCCCGTCTACTTTACAAAATAAGTAAAATAAAAAATAATCAAAAGAAATCATGTTTTAAGTATAATTTAATCCTGAAAAATAAATAAGTTAAATAAAATGAGAAGTTACAGGAGGCGACAAGACGATCAGCGAACCGCGAAAGGTATCCATACAAAACAACGGCGTTTTGTCACAATCTTTTATGAACGACGGTTTCACATGTAACACGTCCAGACTTCCCACACATGTTTTACAATAAAGTTTCAGCAGTTAGTTAAAAATACATGGGTAAATCATAAATGCAGCATTTTTACATGAAACAATAGGCTTAAACAAGATGGCTGGGAACCGCGGCATCCCACAGGACTAAAGTCAAAAGATAAGGAATATTTATTTCAGTAAAGCTGACAAAATTTTAAAACCTTTTAAGACTCTACGCGATATACTGAAGATAGATTCCTGGAAACAGGATATATATGTATATAAAACAACACAACGGTGAGCGTAAGTGGAAAAGTGATTATGTACAAGATTAAAATTCTAAGAAAAATCTGTATTGTACTGCACACACACACACACACACATGCACGCATCCACCTTTTCCCTTCTTCTTCAACGAATATTAATGCTAATATTTTCCACAATTAAAAATAATAATAAATCTTTTTCAGGTAACAATTGATTTAGATACAGTGAGGTATATTTAAAGAAATGTTGAAAAAAAGTAATGAGTAAGGAATATTGCTGCAATATTAGTTGCATCAACTACAGTATAAGCAAAGAAGAAAGAAATCCAAAGATTACATATATATAGATATAGATATATAGATAGATATATAGAATCGATAGATCTCACGGACCTAAACTGAAATGTCATGACTGAGTGGAAATCCTGATGTGTAATTTTTAAGAAATAATAATAATAATAACAACAATAATAACTTGTAAACTTAATACTTTATGCTGCACAAAAAACACAGCACAGTCTCTATCAAGGAGGAACTGATCCTGAAATACATTCTCATCAATTATTTCATTCTGTTACTAGCAGCACGAGAAAAAACAGTATACGGTTCACGATATACAAAATCATTAATAATGCTAATTTTTGTTCAAGCATAAAATTGCCCAAAGATATACGTCAATCAATAGGATTCTTCATGCTGAGCAAAAGTCATACACTTGGGGGTTAAATCTCGTGCATCCTTTTCGAAAAATTCTAGATTTTTTTCTGACGCTAAAATTTATAGTTTTTGTCAATAATAATTGATAAAACTTATGTTACCCGAATACATTATTTATTTATTTATTTATGTACCGTGTACTCTACATAAAAATAGGCTGTTTACTAGCAGAATGTGTCAATTCTCGTTTCCCTTCCTCTAACAATGACACTTGCCGTAGAGGTATCTTTCCATCCAGTCATTCACATCACCAAAAATACATTTTCACACCATCTTGCTGAAGACAAAATATTCAGCTGAGAGGAGCGAACGCTATCGCAAATTGTAAACATGGACGATTTAAACTCTCCTTGCTCTCCCTCCCCCCTTCCCCAGAATGATGAGTGCATGTGAGTCGTTCAGTTCCAAAACGGCTTTTTGTCCATTTACATAAAATCCCACAAAACCGAGAAAAACCGTAGGATTGATGCGTTTTGTAGAACTGTACTCTACATATTTGAGGATGTTCAAGTTTTTCACATGAACACACGGAAGTATTCACAGTTCTACAAAACACACACATCTTACATTTCTCTAAGTTTTCTAGGAATTTCTGTAAATAGACAAAAGACGTTTTGGAACTAGATGATTCCCCGTCGTTCATTTCAACTTCCTTATACAAACAGAAAGATCCTAATAATTACTGAAAATCTCTTTTTTCACTAATAATCCCAGTTTTGACAAGTTAACGTCTCTCCCGTTGTCCAGCCGAAGGCTTCAATTTAAACCTTAATTTTAAAGCATTTGCTTTAATTAATTAATTTCGAGCACACTTTCAAATCCAGCCTACACAGTCAATATATACTGGAATTATGTACAATTAACAAGTCCAAGAATAGCGATAGAAAGAAAGTTAAAGGAATTTGGAAGCAGGTATATTTAAAGCTACTATTCTTGGAATTCGTCTGGTGGAATTCAGAAAGAACTCATGGGAAAAACGCGATCAGGATGGCAGTCTATTAGATTCGAACTTAGGATTCTCGGTCACACATCAAGAATGCTAATTAGTAAAAGCCTTGCGTACTCAGCACTTGAAATTTATATGGAATTATATATTAAATTTATTAGATTAAATTGAACAGATAATAGACGTACATATTTGGATCCTGCGTACTAAGAGATTTATTGAATCAGCTACTGAGCTGTCACTTTTTATTACCGTATATATACTGAAAATGCAGATATAACCAGTGGCCACCCGTTACTATTTTGGTACCAATATGTTCATCATTCTCTTAGGTATTGATCAGCACCAATGCAATCTCTCTATGACTTACGGTTCCCAAAATATGTCTCTTTAAATCTCCCTAATCGGAACTATTTTGGCCAATATCTCGGAAACGGTAAGAGTGACGCGAAAAATTCCACTTTTATTAGATAGTTTTTGATGTTCTATCGAATGAAGGGTTCAAAATTGAAAAATTCGCAAATAACACACACACACACACACACACACACACACACACACAGAGAGAGAGAGAGAGAAAGAGAGAGAGAGAGAAAATTTCATAACGGACTTTTTAAGTTTGTAGACAATCAAATGAACATCAGAGTATTTATGGACCCACGTTTATAGCTTTTTAGTACAGGAAATTAATTATTAGTGAAAATGAAAAATTATAGAAGAATAGATACAATAAGAAATGTTTAAAAAACGCAGGAATTTCGGAAATAGACCATCATTATCTCATGAAATAGAATCGAAACAGGAACCCCTCAAATAGAAGTATACTTTAGTATTCTCATTCTCAAGCAAGTATGGTGGAAATCTTAAATAAGCTTTTCCTTTCTGGTTAACAAATAATATAGTTTATTATCATTATTATTTAATTTATAGCTGTATTAGCTATGAATATTTTCGTGTAAAATCGTGATTCGCTGCTCTAATCATTCTATTAATTTTTCGGTAATTACTACATGTCTTGATTTGAGATTCTAGATTCACTCATTTGTATACTAAAAGATTTTGTAGTAAAATTACAGCGAAAAACTGTCCAACGAGCCACCAGTTCTTCGTTATCAAGTTACAATGATGCGTAGCACAAGGAACAAGGTTATAATAATTCAAGTTTTAAGTCGTGTAATTAAGACAATGTGATTGGGTTCTATAACTTGTTGTATGCTGCAATAAATAGATATCTGGTGATGCTTAAACATTATGGAGTTCTAATTATGTAATTTTCTCTGATTACTTTCTTCTCTGCAAAATAATTTCCTTTCGAATATGCTTTCAAATCGATTTCCAACTTTAACTTCCTGTTAATATAATACACCGATTAAGAAGAATTTTTGGAATATCAAAAATGGATCAAAAGATTACGATCTTTGCCAATAATTAGTTCTTGGATCAGGAGTTAGAAAATTTTTGAACGGCCCCCTAAATCGAAGTTTCGTATTTTCTACGGCTACACTATATGTAGTTCTCCAGATATAAGACGTGCAAGAAAATTTTTTGGTTGAAATATATACAGTGTTGAATTCAGAAATTTTCACCCGGGGGGGAATGTCAACTCCTCGGGGGGAGGGTTGTTTTTTCTGTATTTTTGCAAGAAAGCAGCATATTTAACAATTTCCTTCACATGCACATCTTACCTAATATTGAGACTAATTGCTGATAAATATTCAATGTGAGATTATAATTAAAAAAAAAAAAAACAATTTAATTTTATCTAAAACATTAAATAAAGACTGGCAAAAATATTTTAGACTAAACTTTAACTGCTATTTACAGTACCTATTTTTGTTATTATTTCCTATAATCAGAAGTTACTGATTGTGACTAATGTAGAAGTTTTTAAAAATACTTAAATTAACTCAAATATCTTTGCCCTAAAACAAACATAGATAGGAAAACCTTAACAAAAAGTTATCATTCTTTCTCACACTTCTGATTCTAAATCAAGCATATTAGCCTTCGTTTCTGCACTGCAATAGTTTAGTTTACGAAATCTTCAGTAGGATTAGTGCCGTGTCGTGGAAAATCAGCGCTTGGTGTGAGAGTATACGAGGACACTCCCGTATATATGAGTGAGGTAGACAGAACAGGCGCGAAAGGTGAGAAAATTTTAAAAAGTAAGCCCTACTTTTCCTTGATTTTGAGCACTTTTTTTAAATTTTTTCCTTTCATTTGATATATGTGCACATGCCCACATGTGCACATGTGTTTCATTCCTCTTTTTTTCTTTCCTTCTTTTCTTTTCTTTTTCCCTCCCGAATTTTGCGCCCCTTACTTCGGCGTCCGGGGCCGTCGCCCCGCTTGCCCCTCCCACATGACACGGCACTGAGCAGGATCTTCATCACCTTCAATAGCAATCTTTCACTTATATACTACTATTATATTGATAAATTCTATATAAATCTCTAACCCAGGAGGGATAACTGTTCCTCCCTGATCCCTCTAAATGACGCCCTCTGAATCTCACCCTTTAACTGACTTATTTTTAATTAAAGAAAGGTGTGTTTACTTTAACAATCGTAAAACACATTTACGTCTGTTACTTCCGATGCGAGAAATGGGATTTAGGCGCTCTATTTCAAATAATGCAAGAACTGTACATTTCAAGAACTGAAGTCTGCTGACATCAGAGATCATATGAAATGATCGAAAGATCTTCCCTATCTTTCCTTTCCTATCTCAAGCTGTGCTAGTGCTACCTACTAATATATAATATAGGGCGAAAGTATAGTACTTACTAAAATACAAACCTTTCTTCAACACATAACAATTTCATTTTCTGCCAAACTCGGTCATAGAGTTAAAAATACAAGTTTTATTGACTATTTGGTATTCTATCTTAGATGTTACATGTTTAATATTTATATAGAATGGGTCTGCGTCATTTATATGTATATTGAGAGATCGGATTTCGTCTGCACGTGCACGGAAAGAAAAGCAAATAATTGGGTGAAGTAATTTCTACATTTTGCGACTGAAATTTTTTGAGTTTCTCCGGGGGGGAATGAATTTTCTTCGGGGGGAGATTCCCCCCCGGGCTACCCCCTGAATTCATCCCTGAATATATATTGGATCTTTTCATCAGGGGCCACGAAATTTTTGAACGGAACCTAAATATATTGGATCTTTTGATTCAGAAAAGTACTAAAGAATTAAATCTCTAAAGTAAAGGCAATGAGTGTTTTTCCACAACACTCTCAAAATATGAATGTATACATCTAAAAACAGCAAAATATGTTATGTTTATTGCTATTATAAAAATTGTTGTCACACAAGAAGCCAGACGAAAGATCATAGTTCATTCTAATACTGTAGCATCGTAACACGCACGGCAGTTACTCTAAAACGACCTCACATAGATTCCCAGATAATTTTGCAGGTAAATTGCAGTTAAGTTTCATTTAATTGCACTAACCTTCATTACTTAACAAGTGTTCATAAAACAAACTGAGAAAAAATTCAAAACGAGGATTTTTTTAAATATATTTTAAATTTCTATTTGTTATAGAGTTGTAATTTTCATACGATACAAAAATTATAAAATGCTTAGTTTGACTAGGAGAATGTCCGTAAGATTAAATATATAATGTGTAGGACATAACTAGAATCAGATTTCATGTCTCAACAGACTTTTATTGGATCAAAAAATACAATATATTTCACTAAAAAATTTTCTTGTACGCCTTATATCTGGAGAACTACATATAGTGTAGCCAAACCCAAACTATCACTTCACTTAGTATGATATGCTTATTCCGTAAAAACACGAAAATTCGACTTCTAGGCCGTTCAAAAATTTTGTGGCCCCTGATTCAAAAACTAATTATTGGTGAAAATCGAATCTTTTGATCCATTTTTGGTTTTTCTAAAATTATTGTGTTTAATCTTTTCTATAATGGGTTATATAACCCGATATGCTAAAATTCATTTATCTTACTTTTCTTTTCCTTTCTTTTAATGTTGGGACTTTTTGAAATAAATTCTCAGGAAAAGCCAGTAAAAATGTTTAATTTTGTTAATTGATAAATGAACAATAGATTACTGTAATCAGAGTCCGATTATAAAGAACATTTATGAATACTTTACAAGTACAGTTATAATTTTAATTTATCTCATTTAATTTATTATTAACGTCGACTTACAGGTATACTCCCAATTACACGTCAGATACTACAATCTTATGGTTTACGCAGATACAATATTCAAAAGTAAACGAAACAGAAGAATCATAAACATAAGCCATAAAATGTGTAAGGTGAAGAAAAATAGAATAACTACTATAGAATAATACTTACAACGTTAAAGAAAGATTGACATTGTTCATACATCAACTTTATTCCTCGAAAACATTCCACTTATTCATTTATTGGATATACTAATGAGTAAATTGATACTTCAGACTGTGGCGTCTGTCTTAATCGAAAGGAAATGTAAAAATACGTAGAAATCGAAGTATACGTTATAAAGCATTTACAATTAAGTTCAGCTGTTAGTAAATGTTCATGCCATATGAAAGCGCAGAGTTCGTATAATTCTGAGAGACTATTTCTAAACATTGGTTTTTGACGTGTGTCCACTACAGATTTAGACTTCAAGGGTTTTAGAGCAAAAAGAGTGTGTAAAATAAATTTAAGCTCAAGACCACAACACGTTTTCTTTTGGGACAGCAGACCAAAGTAGTTAAGATACTAATGGATCGAATTTACGTTTGATTCATAATTTGCGATTCTTTTAAGATTGTGTTCGGAGCATTTTTTGGGGGGTTAAATATAAAACCCAAAGGAATTCTTTCACAAACTCTGTAAAAATTGTGCGAATTGACGTCGAAGACCAATATTAATTCACAAATTATGAAAGAACATGCTATTTTTCAGCTTTAAAAAGTTTATTTATTTTCGACTGCTTGAAGTATTCACATAGAAAGTACATGCAAACTGTTTTTAGGCATTTGAAACATTACGAGAGTCATATCGAACATGGAATATCTTTAAGGAGCTACATATAAACTTTTCTACATATGGTTGACTCTTACGAATGCTAATCAGAGCCCCCTGCCCAAATTCTTCCTATTTTTTTTTTTCAAAATATTGTGGTAATCAAAGAGCAGTGCTCAAGTTCCTTTGCGTATTTATTTAGTATTAAAGAAACTCTACTGACTGAAATAGATTTTGTTTTGTTAGCATGATTCTAGAACTACCGTGAAGGGAATTAGTGCGGCTGCATGGTTAATTCATCGTGACTATATTGTTACCATACGTGGGAGCTCTGAGTTCGATTCTGAGAGCTCATGCGATTCTGTTCCTGCGTTAAGCTGTAGATCCGTGTTTTCTATAGCCACGGTTAAATACAAAATTAACTAATCAACATGTCAAAGGATTTGCTTTAGAATAACTTATTACGTCATAAGCTTACATATGGAAGAAAAAGAAAGTTAAATCCCTAGTTTTAGTTGATAGATTGGTTGAAGTCTAATGGGAGACTTTAGCAGCCAGACTACTTGAACCCGCCACGATCTAGTTTCACGATTATCCCTCTTATATGTTGAAGAACACCTGTGTTTAACGAACGTGAATTGTTGTGAAATGTGGAATGAGAACTCTGGAGAAAACGGGAAAACTCACGGAGACGATGTCCACCACAAACAGTATGTGACTGGAATGGAATCAGGAACCCCTCCCACCAGAGGTGGATCGCTCTGCCCCTAATCCACTCAGTAGCACTTTACATTTACTAGAAGATTGAAAAATATATGTACAGGGTGAACAAAAGTAAATGGAATAGGATTTGTGGTAGGGTTATACTGTAAAAATGGAGCTCATTAGAACTATGGTGTTTGTGTTATTAAACTTCATTTACATCTAATCATTATTCTTCTCAGTTTAGATAACCCGTATACTCTCAAAATAAATTGTCCCCATAATTTTGGTTCACCCTGTATATTATAAGTCTTTGATTTATGATTTTTTTAAAAAGTAAAAGCTAGAGAACTAGAGGAGAATAATGAACACTGTTGATATTAATTGTTATTACAGAACGACTTGCCAAGCTAGTTTACACATCAACCTGAAAGAAGCCCCTCTCGAAGCTTCTGTTCGTGCAGACAATCTCAGAAGTAATTAGAATAATTGTGTTCGTTCACATATGGTGCACATACTGTACGTTGCGTACTCCACTCATATTCTCATGTCGAAATCTCTTGCGTTAGCTTTTTCCACGTCCTTGTACAGAAAAACCGGATTTATAGACTTTTTGCTGCCCCCTCATTGCGTCCTTGGAGGAACTTATCTCCTTTGCTGTTATGCTTCTTTTAAAATATATATCTTTTATTTTTTTTTTCTAAAAAGCTTAGGTAAATTATGATCTGCATTTTCTCTCGGAAACTAGTCTATATCCTCCTCATACACTTATTATTTTGCTATTTGTGTGTTTCTTTTCTCTTCCCTTATCATTTACCTCTGCCGCGTCGTTTCACGGTGTCCTCCAATAATTAAATTATTCTATCCTACTCTTGTTTTATTTATGGTGTTTACTTACTATCAAGACTCTTGTTTCAGTTCTTGTTCAGCTTTGCATAAAAACTGCAAAACAAGGAAAACTAGCGGCTTTATATCAGGTTCAGGAAGGAGTGTAAATTTTAGAGTTAAATACTGCAAATTATAGATGCATTAAAGTATCAGATATTTCGGCAAAGCGGGTACTTTCAAATATCTAGAATCAATGTTAATAGATTAAAACCATATTTACGAAAAAAATTAATGTCGTCAGGGAATTCGTGTTATTATTCAATTCAAAATCTTTTGTCGTCGCGAATTCTGTCGAGGAATTCGAAGCTTAATATATATAAAACGATAATCATGTCTGTTGTCTTGTATGGCTGCGATACATGGTCGCCTTCTCTGAGGGAAGAACGTAGACTGAAAGTATTTGAGATGATGATCCTAAGACGAACATTCGTATCGAAGTGGAACGGGAATCGCAGATACTTCATAACAAGAAACTACATAATATATACGATTTACCAAACATTATTAGGGACATCAAATCTAGGAAGCTTAGGTGGGCAGGTTATATATCTACGATGGAAGAAAATAGGAATGTTTTCAACATTTTAACTGGAAGCCCAATCGGAAAACGACCATTTAGAAGACCTAGGCGCAGCTTTACCCATAATTGTAGTTGTAATTTTTTGTAATGGAATTCGAGGTAAATCACGTATGAAACGAGCAACTCATTTTCTCGTCTTATACCCCGATGGGGATATATATGTTCATCCGACTCCCTACGTATAACGTTTGCATATGTATATACTAATCTTCAATTTGTTTATTTCAGAAATTCTTGCTTCGTTCCCATTTTCATGAGAGAGAGAGAGAGAGAGAGAGAGAGAGTAGTTGCCATGACTTTTACAGTGGCCCTCCTATAATTACTGGAACGGTTGAAGAGAAACTATTCACGTGATACAAGCAGGTCGTAATCTCAGACATGTAGAGTCTAGGCATGATAGTAGCTTACCTGATTACGAGCACAAATAATAATATTAATAAAAGCAATACTAAAACATCCAGCAATTAAAAAGGAATCCGTAATTTCGTGAATGCGACATGATTCCAATAAGTTCCCTTCAGTGGCGGATGGTGAGGGAAGTAATTGTTAAAACTAAGGGAAGAGAACATACATAATGCTACAATCCCTGGAGACAAGAATTTGGACATTAAGAAAGTTGTCTACTTAGCTTGCAGGATAAATAAAACTTGCTAATTCTTTACTATTTTTTTTTACTATCTATGTGACTTCCCTCACCATCCGCCATCATTGCCCATCAACCTAATCGTATTTTTGCAAATAAAACGTGAGAAAACGATTAGCCATTGCCAGGATTAGTCAGTTAATTTTGTGACTAACACTACAGTTAATATATGTACTTTCTATCTTTTCCTAAAGCAAAGACACTAATTTACTTTTTTCTGTTTATCTTCAGCTATTAGAAGACAAAGTTACATAATAATAATAAATTTGAGCATAGTAATGGAGGAACGGTAAAACAACGAGAACCCTTCAATTACAACAATTTATAAGAAAATACCTTTTTTTTTCCTAGGGATTAATTTACTTTGTGGGCTTGCACCACTCTTTCCAATTTAAGCTAACAATTTGTGACATTCCTGGTCGAGCATCACAAATCACTGGTGTTAAAAGGAGCTAATGGTATTCCCATGCACTGACCAGCACCTCTTCGTCCTTGCAGAGGTCGCCTTACGCTGCATAATACGATGCACATAACCTCTTCTCTTCAACAAAGATGATTTAATGCCCGATTATTTCTCCTCTCTCTCTCTTTTTAAAAGGACCACCTGTTGGAGTGGTTCCCGATGCAGCGGGGCCAATGTCCTGCTGTTATTCCCAGGTGTCCAACGGCGATTTGTTTTGGTCACTCAGTTGACCTTTCACCTTCGCGCGACGACCCTTTTATGATGTCCCCGACTGACCACTCAAAGACCGTAACTTACGCTTATAAGTGTGCGCATATACAGGATATTCAGTGTGGCCAACTTAAGCCATTTAATAACTATTAAGTTAGTGTTTCAATTTCTTTTTAATGAAGCAAAATTAAACGTCTAATCAGAAGAACTGATAATTTTATCAAACGTGTATTACTGATGATCTTAACAAATAAATTATTTATCTTACCGAGTTGTTTATACAATGCAAAATTACTAATAAATCAGCCATTGAGTGATTTTAATAAATATTGGAGTAACCATATTATACAGATAATTCATATGACATACAGTTTATATTGGAAAAATGAAATTTTTGAGTTCTACGTCCCACGGTTATGCCGGTTAGGCTAGAGGAGACTATGACAATGAGAAATGAATGAAATGGTGGAATGAAGAAAGTGGGAGGAAACAGGAGAACCCGGAGGAAACTGACGCACACGGTGTTTGTCCACCACAAAGTTCACTTGGCGGGAGCAGAGTTTGAACCTGGGACTCCATGCACCAGAGGTGAACGCTCTACCACTGAGTCAGAGTGACTTAAAATGTCACATTATCCCAGTGGTGGTATAGCCTGGGGCCAGGGAGCCCAGACCCTCCAGTTTTTTGGGGTCATAAAAAGAATTAAAGGTATTATTTATTGAAAGTTTATTGTCAACTCATGATACACCTATTATAGTCAGGATTCTGGCTGGCCCCCAGGTTTTACCTCCTAGATCCGCCTCTGATTTATCCACTACGAACTTTAAAATTTGACTCAGATTTTTTTTCAGGGGCGAACAAAGGAATACCCTTTGGTACGGCCTAAGTATCCCTTTATGAACACCTACGTCTATATTTTATTTCTGGATGGTTGAATTGGAGTTCAACACCAGGGGTGTATGAAACTGGAACCTACAGCTTTAATATGGAATCCGAAGCACATATGCCGCCATATGGAATTGAAGCCGGGTCTCATGCGCTGAAAGCGCGTACGCTAAGGATATAGACCAGAGGAGCTCTGTGTTTTATGTATGTATCTCAAAAAAGCGTCAAATATTCAGATTTGAGAAGAGAAATACTATACTTGATCTTACACAAGCTTCCTGTGATAATTCAGGCATCAAGTACTTTTTAACTGCCATATTGGATTATAATGCAATTTTCGTTAGCCATTTGCTTCCGGACCGAGGAAAAAAAACTTTGAACATGCAACTAAAAAAAAAAAAAAAAAAAAAAAAAAGTTGTCATTAGAAGGTTCGTTAAGAAGAAATAACTATAACGACCGTTGTTCTTTTATGCTTCTGACATCAAATTCATCTCTTTTTACTCTTTTTTTTTTCTTTGCAGATACTGTTGGAGGTCGCTTCCTTTGCCATTGTTGGCGGATGACGAAGCCCTCCTTGTTGACTTCCGGTGATGAAGGGACGCATAGGTGGCCCCCGAGGCTCTGTTCTCTGCAGGCAGTCGTTTCAATCTAGAAGATGGTGGATGTGCATCTGACCTGTGGGTCAACAAACCAGCCAGGTGCCTGCAGAGTCAATTTTTCCCAGACGAATCAAACCCATAGAACGGCAATCACTGTTGTTAAATCTGAAATCCACACACAATCACTGGTATTTCTCGCTTATGTTACAAGTTAGGTGTAAAGCAGTGGCGGCGGTTGGACGTTAAAAGTGGGGGGGCAAGACATGATCTGAACAATTATATATCAATGTTAGATTTTCTGATTGTAACACTGTTTGATGAAAGGTTGTATAACTAATAGGATACTATCTTTTTCACGTAAAATACCGCATATTGTATTTCTATTTTATTAAGTAAATTCATAAGAGCAATACAGGTAGGTATTAACCCTTTATACTCTTAAACAACGAAAGTGTAAAAAGAGATCTGAGTTCTTGCTCATGAACATCTTAAATTCTGTCTGGAAAATTGTGTGATTAGATTATGTAATAAATTTGCAAAACAAATAAATAGAAGGGACAATATTAATCATAGTAATGAATAATGACGCTTGTTTTGCAGAAGTTATATTGAGACTAGGAATTAATGAATAACTTATACTTTTTAATTGCACGCATGCCATTAAATGAATGATTTTACTCTTAGAAAATGAAATACAGTAAGTACTGCAAGCATATGCTATGACATTTAAAGAAATATGCAACTGCAATATTAATTGCTTTGAATTGCAATTAAAACGCAATTCCTGTAGTTTTCTTAACTCCACGCGAAGATAAATAACCAATACGTACTCACGCAACGGCAAATATATGGCACCATTTTTTCTATGCAACAGTAATGCAATACAAAACCTTTATCAGGGTCCACATTCTGGAAAATAAGTGAAAGTCAGGGAAAGGTTAGGAAGTAAAAATGTATCAGGTGAAGTCAGGGACATGACAGATTGGACAGGGAAAGTCAGGGAGAAATCGATTTAGGTCCATTGTTCAATTACTGAATTTATGAAATAGGGTTGATATTTTTACTGTTAATGAATGCAAAATCTGGTGTTCTCAATGATGTTATTGAGGGAGTCAGTGTTCTCTGATATAGTTGTTGAAACTAATTTTCTGCAGGGAACACATCTAACTGCATCCTGGCATATTTGCTCAAAAGGGTAGACGCTGTTCTAGAAGAATTGCATGGTGTCAAGAGGATATCTGGACAAGTGGCTGAGAACGCGAAGAAATAGTATCTCCAGCTCACAGTGAAAGCTCAGACTGAAGAATTTAAGGAACACTCGAGTGAATTCATAGCCAATGACAGAGATTGTATTGGACTTGATGAGTTTTTTTTTACTTAGTCTTAGGAAATGGGAAGAACTTCGTTGACTCATGGTCAGTTATGAAATGTGTTATATCTTCTTTCACGGAAACGCATTTTTTGAAAGTGGTTTCACAATAAACAAGAAGAATCTCTGGTGGCTCAACGGATCATATGTGATTCTGTGATGAGAATAGGTGCACCATCACGATTAATAATTACAAGAGGTATGACAAAGTCAGTGAGAAGTTCAATGAGACAATATCAGGTGTATTTGGAAAAGAGAAATAAACACTGGAGACGAGAAGAGGAGGGGGAAACGGAAGATGCAGCAACAACTAAAGGTGTTGGAGGAAGAAGGAAAGAAAATTAAACTGCGGAGACAACAAGAAGGTTATTCAGATCAATGAGAAGGAAACTATGCGAGAAAGTATGAAAACAAATTTCTAAATGGGTTGCATTTAACAACTGCACCAGCAAAAGTATGTGTTACATAATGTGTGTGTATGTGTTTTTTTTGTTTTTTTTTTAATAATGAGTAAAATTATTACTATAGGCATATGAACTGTTTATTACTATAGGCAATATTATAATATTGTAATTGGTATTAATGTGTATTTTTTCCATATCTTAAGTACTCTGTATATTGTACACTTTCGTTTATAACTTTACAATTTGTGTAATATGTAGGCCTAATCAATATCGGCCTAATGCACATGTTTGTAAATTTACATTCTTTTGGGAAGAAAATTGAAAAAACAAAGAAACAGAAGCGGAAGAGAACAAGGCCAACTATTGGGAGTGTAGAGGCTGGAGTTTCTTCCTTTTCTCTATATTTTCAAGTTATTCAGGGGTCAGGGAAATCTGGAACTTTCGTCATGGAAACTCAGGGAAAAGTCGATTTTTTCCCCAAATTGTGTGAACACCCTGTTTACATTTCCAAATAAAACTATATAAATTAGGGCGTCACTTCAAAAAAGTGGGGGGGCAACTGCCCCCTCTTGCCCCCCCCTAATCGCCGCCCATGGTGTAAAGACATATAAGCATGGCACTAATGCGTTTTGTATTTTCTTTTACTAAAGAAACGTTCCACCGCGTTGTCGTATGGAAAACATCCTACGGTATATCTGCTCTCAGTGTCATTACAAACAGAATCATAGGAGGGATGTAACTGCTCGCTCAGTTAAACCAGCATTCAAATTATTTGAGCGGCTCGGGGAAACATAATGTCATGTTACATTTTCTAAATTTCGAGTAAACTGGGAAACAAGGTTCAACATTCTCATGCAATTCAATGCAATGACATACCAAACAAGTGTCCCCTGCCCTCTGCAGGTATATTTCTGAAATTAAACTACTTCCATACTATTCTTTGGTTCAATCCTAACCCATTCAATCTAATAATCCAATTTCATCAGAAGTAGCGTTTAGCATTATGTTCGTCCGAGCCGCTTAATCATAGAGTATCAAGTCGCCAGGAATCGAACCCGGGTCCCCCACGCCAACTGCTTAGCCATGAAGGAGCTTTTTTATTGGCTGTATGACCTGAGTTTAGGATGCCATTTCAGCAGCGAGGCTATATGAGACAGACTTCGAGCTTAACGTGGAATCCGAACCACATGAGCTCCCACTGGGAATACACCCGGGTCTCCATAGCCTAAGACACGTATCAAGAAATCGTGGGTTCCAATTCTCAGGCAAATCATTATGAGCTTTTCGCTAGACTTTTTCGCAGCTCTACCAATCAAGTGCCCACTTCTTTCAAGAATTAATTTCCAGTTTCTGCGATTCTGTTTCAAGTTTAAAGTAGTTTCTGTTATCTGAAAGGTACTTCAAGTAAATAACAGATAATGCAGAATTGATTACCAAAAGTAATTTTATAATCAGTTTCAAGAACAATCGGGTAAACACTATGCAGTACTCCACATAATGCAATCAATTACGGTAACTTAAAAAAGAACAAACAGGGGGGATAGGAGGTTCCTAGTTTACTTATGGTGGAGAGAAATAAAACAATCAACATCTTGAGCTGTAGCTAAGCTCCTAAAGAGCTTGTGCAGGGGAACAAACAGTGAAATTTCTTTCCCTTGGAAGGGGTCTAGGTAATGCGTGGTCAAGCACGTTGTTTCCCATCCTCGACTCTGGCTTTCTACGTCGAAATTCACTACGTCTTAACTCAAATATTTTCTCTGCTCATTCACGATGCTGGATTAAACACTGTTTCACCGTATAGAATAAAGCCCTGGGGCACGCGTAATACAGCTTGCACGCTAACCCCTTGACTGTAAGATGATACGTTCCTGCTATAATATACCAAAATTCGAACAATCAATTTAAGAACATCTTTATTGGACCAAACAAGAGCAAAGTTAATCACTTTGAATGGCCATAACAACTCAAACAATTAGAACATTTCTTTATTTTAAAATCATTGCATAGATCTACGTAGATTTAGAAAACAAAATGGACAACATATGAAAAAAGCTCTCAAACATTATTGAATTTACTTAAAAGTATTAGCTAATTTGATAAGGCAATTAATGAATCTAGTAGTCTGATATTTTGGGATCGCGTTAGAGTCTTCAATGGAATTACCCTGTATTACCGAGGATGCCACTGAAGGATTTCTGTCATTCCTTGTGGTACTCATCTCCCTCCGAAAAAATGCCCAACAGTCGAAGCCAATCATTTCCGACTGATTGATATATGACGTAGGAGTGAGCTTTTAAGGATAGAGATAGGAGAAAGAACAGGTTGAGCAAAGAAGGGAAGAGAATGAGGTACGTGAAATTGAGTAAAACAAGAGTTGGAAGAATACGGTAAGTCATAAATCGACGAGTAGTGTTTCTGCAAAACCATCGACTGCACCGTATGTCTGGCACCACTGTCTTCTATCAACGATAGGTTTGCAGTCCTCTTACTTTCTGTGTGATTTGCTGAGAATATGAGCATCAAATTGTGACGTCATAGTACAATTAGTTGGAAGTGACTGATCTAAGCGGTTTAGCAACAATAAAAACAAAATTTAAATATCTTTACAAATCAGGAAGAGAAACTAACATGGATAAGTAATACTAATATGAATATTAAACATGATTTATGATATTCTAACATTATGAGTGAATGAAATTGATTGGTCAAACGTAATATGTTCGTCACGTGATCCGATTATGGCATCATTCTTTCTCTTTTTTTAAGGAAAGAGAGAAAGAAAAAAAGATTGCTTTCAAGGATGATCTATAAAATTACCTCGGTTTCTGAGTGAAACTAGAGCAAAACAAAACAACACAAAACTTGACAATTAATGATCACGATTCGAGGAAGGAAGTGTTGGCGGGAGAAAGCTGTAGAAACTTCATGGTTACCTGTTACACTTGACGCATCTTCGGATATTGGAACCTATCACGGAAGGTCATCCACACACCTCGAGTGTCGCTTTATATATACGTTTCTTTTTATTTTATTTTATTTATTTATTTTAAATATCAATTGAAGTCGAATGATTTGTTTATGATTCAGTTTGTTTCCGGAAATTTCCTTCAATTTAAAATAATAATAATTAGGAATACACAGCGTTACGACCAGGCTCTGAAATGAAAAAACAATACGAACAATTTCTAATACTAGTTATACAGTAATGCATTGGTTTAACGTAAATTGACATTCAAAAATGAACATCCTCTTAGGAGCACAAATTCTGTTAGATTACACAAATAACTATAATAGTGTAGATATAACCGAATATAGCATTACAAATTAAGGGCCCATTTTGCAAAACTTGCTCTTTGCAAACAAAACCTAATTTTATAATAATATTAATTGATTTACATGTGAATGTCTACGTACAAGATGATAAAAGTTTAATTTCGTCACACTCATGATATGCTAAAATTTGGAGTTTTCCCTCTGATGTGTTATTGAAAGGGACCTAGCTAAAGTAGCTTTATGAAAAGACGCTTAAAAGAGATTTAGAAATGTCCATTTTGAGAAGGGGAAGAATCATTTCACGCAATAATTTTTCACGAAATTGAATATACCCTTTCAAGTGCGATAAAGCGTTTAATTCAGGCGTCAACTTCTGGAAATGTTATTAGCAGCGATTGTGGTAAGGAGATCTTAACCGAGTCTCTGTTTTTTGAGGTCGATTTTCGACTTGAGTCGAGTTTCATAAATAGCTCGTTCGTTCAGCTCCTTTTAACTCGTTTTGAAATCACTGCCTGATTAGACTGGAAAGCGAAAGCCATGAGAAATGTTAGCAATAATGTGGAACACTTTTATTGTTGCTCACAGGAGGGAACACTGTTCGCATCTCGTCTCGATAACGAGAGAATTTTTATAACGAGCTTAGTTCAGCTTGGCTCAACTGAGCGTCGGTTGGGTGAGCCGTTGGCTCGGCTCACTTCTCGGTTCGCCTCGATAGTGAATCAGCTGTGAGCCGAGCTGCTCGACCCGTTGACAACCCTAAACCAACCCGGGTCGAGCAGTTTTGAACATGTTTGGCCGGCGTCCTGTAACTTTTAACAATTTTCAGCTCGAGCCCGAATACTACCTCCTCCGGAACTCAAACCCAGAACCTCGTGAACGATGTTCTTGCCTCCTAGACCTCACGACTATCGAGGTCGGCAATCAACTAGTCTTTAGTATTCAGATACGAACTGCCTATATTTCATGTTTATAATAATAATAATAATAATAATAATAATAATAATAATAATAATAATAATAATAATAATAATAATAATAATAATAATAATAACGTTATAGCAGTAGTAGTATCATTGATAATAATTATATTGTCTATATAGGGTACTTGAAGAGAGTAGCTCAAGCTACACACAGGATTTGGCTCGACTCGAATTCGAGAAAAGTTTGAAGTTTTCCGAGCCAAGTTTCAAAGAAAACTCGCTCGAACTTATCCCTAGCAACATTCTAAATTTTGTACATTTCAAGGAATTCCCATTAGTCTCATAATCCAAGTTACTCAACAGGCAAATAAGAGCGTTTTATGTAGTTATAAACAACTTTTTTTTTTTTTTAATGTTATCTCCTCAAGAAAGTCAGTAAAGAATATGTTAGTGAATATACTTGTAAGACACGAACAAAAGCAAAGAAGTTAGCCACCCGATCCACCTTCCCATTACAGCCAGCCAAAGACAATGGTTAGTGCTAACATTTCACTCTTCACAGCCTCCGTGCGTGGTCCAGCGAAGTCTTATCTTCCCACGGTTCTACTCAGCAAGGACATCTTTCTTTGTTTTAACCAATGTTGCCAGGACAGAAAAAACAAATATTGTATTGCCACTACATCTTTTTAGTATTATAATAGTATACATAGCATTGCTTTAAGGTATCTTCAAACGAGTTAATTCTTTCAGATCTCATAATATTTCTTCAAATACGAAACATAAGTGCATAATATCATTTTAAGAAAACAAGTGATAGTTAGCACGTAGTGGATTAGTGACTTGTTCCTGAAGTTCAAGCACATTCTAATTCCACTTCAATAATCATGCGGAATTATCTATCGGGAAAATGAAATGAAATCTCCGAGCTTTACGTCGCACGTTTATGCCGGTTAGGCTAAAGGAGACGGTGATGATGAGAAATGAATGAAAAGGTGGAATGAAGAAAGTGGGAGGAAATATAGCAACCATAGAGATAAGCCCCTAGAAATTTTTCTTCGGGCGCCCCTGCATCCTACTACTACTATTAAGTACGAACTATCAGCCGTCTTTCTCCTCTGACTAGCCCCGGTTATACTTGACTTTGTTGAGCCCCCGAGGAACCCTACTCTAATTGGGCTAGGTATTGCAAATCAATTCGTTATTAGTCATAAAATAAACGTGATCTGGCAACCTGTAATGCATCTTGTCACGAGATTCTTGCTTTAACCGGTGATGCCACGTGTCTGAGGGAATATTCAAGATGACAACTGCCGACGGAATTGCGTAATTCAGTGAAGAAGAGATTTGAAGTAGCTGATGCTTTCTCTCTCTCTCTCTCTCTCTCTCTCTCTCTCTCGAAAGATCCTTCTCTTGGAAGATCCTTTCTGAAGCAGTTCCCAAGAAGCCGCGCCTCAAAAGATAAAAAAGCTACCTATTGCTTTCATATATTCTCTCCTTGTCCTCTGCAGGTGAGCATGCCAACGCTCTTTGTTTTAGGCAAACAAAAATTATAGTCGTCCAGAAACAAAGCCATTTTGGAAGCCACTGAAATCCCTTTTAATGCATGGGCCGGTATCATTTGGAGAAGAGGACTTGATTCGCAAAAAATTGCTCTGCAAGGTTATTTACAACTTATTAGTTGGACTTCAGTCGGATTGCCTTGAAAAGAAAGAGAGAGAAAAAATAAAGAAACATGAGGAACTCGACAAAGTCTTCTCAACCTGAACTACTCGCTCCGGTTCCAACCTGTTTTAGTAAGAGCTTCTCGAAATCGAAAAGCATATTACAGTTTATTTACTGCAGCACGTAAGGACAATCTACAGTGGAACGATCAGAAACCAACAAAAACGAGAAAAGTCACCCAGGATATTATTTAACGATTCCATTCCGGCATTCGTTTGGTAAAACTGAATGAAGAATGGTTAACAGGACTCGAACGCGGGTTTTTCTGATTACGATGTATGAACGTTAGTTCACATAAAGATAATAGCGTGTTAGGATGTTTTAATTTAGGGCCAACTTACCTAAGTCGGGCAACTAATCCCCAGCAAAATAGGAGACCCGAGTTCGATTCCCGGCGGAGCCCATGTATTCGGATTCCACGTTCATCAGTAGATCCAAGTCTCATTTAGCCTCGCTGCTGAACGGGACGTTAAAATCAACTCAACTCCAGTAGAATAGAGATAAAGTGGCCAAATTCTTTTTCCTGTGGTTAAAAATTAGAATCAGGGATACCATGATGCAAGAACCATGTCATGATGGATACATTACACAGATAGTAAGTCACTTGGCATATTCCTCTGATTTAAAGAGCTTTATCTCACCTTAGTGTCAAGGAGCCAGGGTTTTCACACGGGGACAAGTTAACTCATGCATTTAAAATCAAACTAATGTACATATTCAGTGTAGTCAAATTAGTGAGAACGCATTTCTGTTCTATGTGGGGTCGTAAGTCCAATTTCCAGGTGGGCTCATAAATTCCCCCCTCCCTTAATGACCGAGCACCATAAGGTATAAATTAGAGAGTTATTTGAATTGATATACACGACTCGCATCAAATTTGAAAAATTATTTGTACCGACTGGCTGATACCTCATACTATCCGGGAATCAACGCCCGGAACAGGAACGTCAGCAGGGGTTGTATCTCTAAAAAATTCCAACTTTTCTGTAAATTGAGTCTAATTTTAGAGGCAATTTTACAAATTTTCATTTAATTTATCCCCATACTAGCAGAATGCCCGTTCTTTGCACGGAAAGAGTAAGTTTGATATTGAACATAAAGGGCACCAAAACTGTCAACTTAGGGATCCCAAAAACTATGAATTCGACACTAATATCGGTCATTTTCAATTATTTGTGCATGTCACGATTCCCCTCTATGGAGTACTAATAGGGGCTAAACTTAGATTAAAACGGCACTGGAAGCGTCACTTATCTCATCGACTCCGAAAACTACGGATTCGAAACTAAAATCGGTCATTTTCGATCATTTATGTATATAAATATATCCGCCTCCCTCAAGTTGCACCATCAAAGTAAAATGATAAAAAACATCCTAGGCCCGAACCTCATCTATGTTGAAAATTTGATCAAGATGGGTCGGGCAGTTTAAGAAGTATAAAGTCACATATGTATATTAATTTTGACACTCCAAAATGAGTTCCTGCGTACATCCCTGCCTGCTGAAATGAACTTAAAGCAGAATGACGGTACGGAACAAAGCGGATAAAAAATTAGGAAAAGGTATTATCAGAAGATAGGCCAAATTATATAGCCAAAATACTATCAACGTACAAGAATGGTGAATAAATAAATGATCATAATAGTTATTGATGATATCTCTATTTTCTCTGATTTCGAAGCTCCTCTAATCTCTAACACAACGCAGGCACTTCATTCCGAAATGAAGGAAGAAGGGAATGGCATATTGAGTATATCACACTGACCTCTTCGATTACGATAGCTTTGAACACGTCTTCACTTTTTATTGTATTGCGAAACGACATTGGAAGATACGTTGGCGCTACTGACAAAGAACAAATCAGCAATATTAGTGCAACAGTCAGAAGAAATCGTTTGACTTATTTTTAACTCAGAAAGGACAAAGAATAACCTCATGATAGAAAGACCCGATTCATTGAAATAGCTAAGCGACTAGTGATAACATTGTCCCTAGCTGCTATGTGCGCAGGAATGACGAAAAAAATATATTAAAATTTGTAAATATCACACCTAAAATTAAACTGAGTTTACAGAAAAGTTGGGATTTCAGGAGGGGGGAATCCAGGCCCCCATGATCCTCCGCAAGCGTACGTCCTTGGTTCCTGGAACAAATTAAATGAAAATTGAGTTTAACGTCCCACGATTATGCCCATTAGGCTAAGGGAAAATGATTAAGGCAAGTGAATCATGATGGAAGAATAGGTAGAATGAGTGTGTGGAAGGAAAGGGAGGAACCCAAGAAAACCAACGGACACAATGTTGACAACCACAAACTTACTTGATCGGGGATCGAACCAGTATTCCACGCACCAGAGGTATTATAAGAGCTCTACCGTTTCTACTTCGCTCAAGGACCAAAGCTGTGTGGAATTCACTCAAAAGAATCACAATTTGTAATTTCAAATAAATAAATAAATAAATGTGAAGAGTCTTATATTATAAATACAATTATAAATCCTGTGTCCCAACAAAGAAACGAACAAACAAAAGAGTGTGCGTTATCAATATCAAATGTTAGAAACAATGCGTCTAACCTTTACAATCTGCGAGGATGCAAAAGTCCATCAAGGAACACGATATCTTTGGTATAAGCAAATAATCTTAATGGTCAATAAACTAAAGGAAATGTCATTAATGTTTCACTCACAATTATAACAATACATTTGTCTACCAACGAGAGGCATTCCACCATTTCTGTTCCAACACATTCAAAGATGAATGAATTGCAGATTATTTTACATATTTATAGCAGAAGAATCTTTATCGTATAGCATTATCAATATCTGAATAACTATTTAGCATTGTATAATTATTACCCATCTTCCTGTGACTTCTGATACAGGAAGATATAGACTTGGTTGTTTACTCTTGGCAGCCTGGAAGGCCATACAATTGAGATTGACGAAATGCCATTATGTGCACCGTGATCACTTATAATCAGTGACGCATTGCTTCATCTAAGCCTAGACAATTACCTCATACAGTTAGGCCTATTTCAGATAAATGATTTGTGTCAATCATTTTAGGCAAAATAGGGATTCTTGTTTTGCCTAATTCTCATCACGGCACGCCTAAAATCGCGGAAATGAAATTGGAGGAAAATAACAAAAGAAACTCCACCATGTGAAAAACTGACTTATAGGCGATTCATGTATTATATTGTCTCCTCGGTCTATGTTTATTTGATTTTGAGGAATGTTGAACATTATCAGGTAAAGTAAATGAGAAAACATTGAGTTGTTTTTTTTTAAATAATGAAACACACTTTTATTTCCAGCAGTAACCTGTAATCATAATCACTGCACAAAATTCTAAGTTTCAACATCAGGGACTCTACTATATATAAAAAGCAGCAGTGTCACGTGTAGACCATGTGAAAGAGTTTGGTTTGTATAGTGTGATATTTTCTCAATATTTAAACCGGAAATGGTTGTAGATTTCCTCCATTTCCGGTTTCAGTAGAGAAATAAGGATGAAAATGGAATATATTACTGGGACACTTGATTGAATTCAGAAATCAGCTTCTCGCTGTCTATTACCGTATTTACTCTATAGCGATGAATGTTAAAACTGAAAGTGGTTGATTGCTGTCACTTCTGGTTTGGATAGAGGGTCAAGACAGAAGATTCTTATTCTTAGAACGCTAAATAAATTCCAAAAGGGAAGAAAAAACATTTCCCACCAACTTTTCTGATAGTTGTGCTCTGTATAGATCAATACTAAAACCGGAAATTGTGGTAGATTTCCGTCATTCCCAGTTTTAGTAGAGAGTTAACAATGGAGATTAAATTAATTTTTGGACGCTTAATCTACAGTAAGAAACCGCTTGTCGCTGCCCATTACCGTTTTTGCTCTATAGCGATCAACATTAAAACCGGAATAGTTCAGTTGTACCGGTTAGTGACGTCAGTCAGTGACTTTTGATGCCCTATACTCTGGCCAAAATTGATGGCGATCCATCAAACTAGATCCTGAGATTATTATTATTATTATTATTTTGTGTATGTATGTCTTCTGAATGAACCAGACATGACCAGACAGGCAAATATATAAAGAAGACTTGATTGGTAATCCGAACTTCTTAAAAACAATAGTTCCCGACTGGATGAAAAGCGAATTTAAGTCAACTTTCCTATAAAACCAGAGGTCAATATGATTGAGAATGGCTTGCTTCTAATTGTCTGAAAAGCCACAACTTCGAAAATTATTAGGAAAAGTGTAATTTTGAAGATAATTTTAATTTCTCCCGAATTACGCTTTTTTTTTGTCCGCCATCTTGGACGAAATGAGGGTTGGGCAAAACAAGGATCCTTATTTCTCCTAAGATGGCGAACATAAATCTTATAACTAATCTGTCATAACTATGTGGTAAGTGATTAGGCGAAACGGGATTAAGCCGAACTATTCAATATCCTTATAATTGATTCCGAGATTCCCCCTTTTATTTCTTACTGAATATCTTTGACCAAAAACACAAGCCAACTGCTATTCTTAACGCGATCCCTGGAATTTGAATTATTCAAGGGGCGTCATCCTTCAGAAATGATATATATCGAAACCTTAGCCAGGGAAACGGAATTATCAATCTGTCATTGATCCGGTATGTCACAAAATGGCATGTTGCTATAGATATACACCTGTCTGTCTGAATATGTGACATAAAACAAAATAGTAACGATCATTACATGTTCACCCAAAGGTATCAGCTGTCTGTATTGACTGAATTTTCTTTCATTTTTTTTTTTTTTTTTCTCTGAGCACGAAGGTACGAGATATTCGTTGGAATGCACGCAAACTCCGAATGACTTGTGTTCATTTCACGATAATCTTAAGACTGGTCGAGCTATAAGCATGGTTCTTCTGTTGGTGCTATTTTCTATCTGCCGAGGTTCCCTCATGACTAGAGTGACGCAACTCTAACCAGGTCTTCGAACAGTGAATGACATGCAGCTTCTGGGAACTCGGCTGAGGATCGAATTCGTTGGGTTTCTGTGAAAGCCGCAATGGCATGCAATCATCTCTAGTTCCATTCCTGATCCTTTTTTTCTTTTCTTTTCTTAACAGTTTATCTTTACACTCAGTTTATCAGTGTTTGCTCCTTCATGTTTGCCAAAGGCAGCACGAGCGAAGAATTTCTACATCTCTTAACACTGCAATTTAAAAACAAAGAAAGAAAAAGAAAAAAATGTGGTTGTGATTTCCACAAAAGTCGCAGTTTGTAGAGGATAATAGTTTCTTATTTTTTTTAAAAAATAGCCTATACCGAGCGAGAATCTTTCAGAATGGTAAGCCTTAGCCTGCGCGAGACTTCCTTTGAGAATAGTAAACTTAAAGCTACGCGAGGGTCGACTGAAAATAATCATTCATTTCTGACGAAGAGTCGCAATGACGAGTTATAGAAAATGACTGCTGATGAATCGGAATTCTACGGTGACATCAGAACCACAGTAATGCATTAAAATGTATAAACTCTCCCAACGTGAATCGAACTTGGGACCTTGTGCACCAAAGGTCCTTGCACTAGCCACTAGAACAAGATTCTTCCACAGGCTTTTGTATTTTTTTAAACAAAAAAAAAAAAAGCAACTTGAAAAAGATGTAAAACAAATACGAGATAAAACCACAGCATTAAAAAAATTATTACTAAGAACAGACGGGGAAATCTTTATATTTCGGGTATAATTATTAGCCCTCGATTATTTTGTTTAGCATTTAGTTCACTGTAGCAAAACTACTGATGATTTTCTGGTTACCAAAAAATTAATAGTCCGTCGTGTTTCGAGATCGGCCAAGTATTAAAATTTAAAAAAAATCTTCAACATCACATGTTTATACTTTGAAAGTTAAATGAGAGATGATTTTGGAAAAATTGGTAGAATGAGAACATTAAAAAAAAAAAAAAAAAAACAAAGGAAAATTAAAAGCTACATGATGTTGCCCACTAAAAATTCCCAAGAGCTGGGATCGAACCAGGGATCTCTTAGAATAACATTATCTATGATTGTGGTAAGTTGAATTTCATTATCTCCTTTCACTTATGAATAATAAGCAAACGAAAAATGGTAAATTTTGTATTATTTTTAGTATGTCAGGATCTTAAGGTTCATTTTTTTAAAAAATAATAACCAACATAAATAAAAAACTTGGTTACAGTTTCTACAAGTTTCCAGAGTTATTGAGAGCAGAGCTTTAATGCGTGTGGGAGGATATTCCGAAGATGTTGGTCATCGCTAATATAAACCAGTTCCCATTTCATGAATTTTTTCCCCGATAATTAGCAGCAGGGTAAAATCTACGATATGGATCAGACTCCGTTTTCCCAAGTTCTGCATTCCTTTTCATGCACTCTTCCGACATGCAATTTAGATTTGGCACCTAAGCGTGTTCAATAGAAAAAAGTTGCGCATTTTCTCCTTGCAACACATGATCTTAAGGGAATGCCTGGATAATACCCTGAAACTAAATCAATACTAATCTTATTACAATTAAAAAAAATTACAATTATTAGCTCGTAGAAAACATAGTTTTAACCCTTAACGGTTCACTACCTTTTCTGTCTGCTTCCGGCACTGCTTGCAAAACATATCCACAGACTACTTCCTTCCCGTGTAAAATTCACCAAAGTTGTCACCAGGGGGCAATAGCTGTTCTACCATCGCGGAAAGTATGTACACAAATAACCACAACAAATAATATTGGAAAATAATATTCTTCAATTGCAGTAGGCAAGATCAAAAAATGTGTAGCCAAATGGTAACGAAAACTCGTTAAGGGTTAATCTACAAGGTTGCAGATTTTTTCTTTCGAATCAAACTTTACCAGAACCGAAAACCAAAAGTTCGATGCAACTCCCTTAATTATTTCTTCCAAATACTGTTCCTTATCTAGATTTAGCCTGGGAGGCAAACCAATTTCTACTTAATAATAATAATAATAATAATAATAATAACGGAATAGAGCTCCTTCATAGCTAAGGGTTAGCGTTTGCATTTTCAGCGACAAGACCTTGGTACGAATCCCGGTGAGAGCTAATGTGGTTCGGATTCATGTCAAACGTTGGGTCCACATCTTTTGTTAACCTCGGTACGTGACGTTTGGGCGCCGCCGTTTGGGCACTGGACGTTTGGGCGCGAAGCCATTTGGGCGCCAGACGTTTGGGCGCGAGTTAAAGAGTCGTTATGTTAGGCGCTGAGTACTAAGTTCGAATCAAAATATCACAAGGTGTCTACTGTAGTGGAAGTCCTTGAATTATACTGGATTTTGTTTTACATACTAGAAATACTGGAATTTCAAAATTATAAAAACTGAATTAACAATTAAATTTTGTAAATTTAAGTTTCAACGAAAGTTAAGTGTGCTTTTTATTTGATAACTTTTCAAGCCAAATGTAAGTCGACCAGACTACATATGACTGCATTACATACATAGTGAGCCTATTCCATTAAAAAACTTAAAGCAGGCCTTCTACTGTAGTTACGCAATAAGTGTGAATGTCAAACACATTTCTAGTGGCTAAATGACCAATATATGTACACTTAACTATTATTTTTCACTTTGAAATCGTTGGTTTTTTTTTCCTTTCGCCACTTTAATGCAGATTAAATGCTTACAATGGGACGAAAAAAATGTGTGTTAAGTTTTGATTTTTATATTGGAATGTTAATTTAAAAAAAAGTGATACCAGAAATACGGCATACTACAGTTCCTAAACTCAATGTGTTAGACATCCTGTATGCGAAATATGTCTTAGACACCATGTATGCAAAATATCTTTCCCCCAACTCGATTAGGATATAGGATTTTTAGATTTCTGGGCTCTCGGCATCTAAGGCCATTTAGCCCGTCACGTTTGAGGGAGCACACTATCCGGGGAAAGGGAAGGAAGAAAGGATTGGGGAAGGAAGGAAGCGGCCTGGACCTATAAATTAGGTACCATCCCGACATTTGCCTGATGTGAATGAAGAAAACCGTGGAAAACCTCATTCAGGGTGGCTGGCCTGAAAGAGCGTGTTACACTTTTTCGACCGAGTGCCCCCACCGGGAATCGAACCCGGGACCGATCGCACCGAAGGCGAGTGTGTTAGCGACTACGCTGAAATCTTTTATTGGTAGTTCTTTATTGGACTTAAGGAAGAGAAGAATTTGGCAAACGTAATACGAAAGAAAACAAATTTTAATATTCATAAATATGTAATTATTAACTTTCTTTTTAAAAAAATACAAAAATTAAAGCAATATGTTTTATTTAACATTAAGAAAATTATTAACAGTTCGTCTGATTCCTTCATTTCCTAGCTTTCTTATATATTACAAAAATTAGATCAACATTAGATCAGAAGTACAAGAATCGTGAACAAGCGAAAAATCAATCCATGACTAGGTTAGGCAACAAATGCCACAAACGCATTAAACTATTTAATTTAGATGAATAAAATAAGATAGAGATAGAAAATATACAGATAAATGAGGTGAGATAAAGATAGAAGTGTAGGAAATGTATATATCTTGATTGGCGCTTAGTTTTCAGTGCCTAGCTTACTTTATATGTCGTAATTGTGATTTTTACTATGTACCTCGCGCCCAAACGTCTGGCGCCTAAACGACTTTGCGCCCAAACGGCAGCGCCCAAATGTCCTGTCCCGGGGGTGACGAGGTCCTAGGTTCGATCTCAGCTCGCGCTAAGTGAACCTTTGTGGTGGACCAACACAGTGTTCGTGGGTTTCCTCGAGGTTCTCCCGTTTCCTCCCACTTTCTTCATTTCACCATTTCCCTTATTTCTCATTATCGCCGTCTCCTTTAGCCTAGTCGTAATAATCATCAGGCGTAAAACCTAAATGTTTAATTTCATTTTATCTTTTTAAAACTTCCGCTTTCAAGTCATCAATTTCTAAACTCAAATTTAAAAGTTGAATCTGGATTCGTGATTATTTGAACATTATTCCAAGTTCCAATTATATACAATATCCGTTGCTCACTTGCTCTCTCGAAGGGACCTTCTTCAAGAGCATATGTTCTTGTAAAATAACACATGGTGTCGTCGTGGAATCATCCATAATAATCTTTCGCGACAATTTGACCTTGGCTCTGGATACTCATTACTTTTTTTTTTTTTTTTAATTTTCGTTAATCCTCAACGTTGCTAATAATGAGAGGCAAATACCACTTCGCGAGTAGACAGTTAAGATTTTTTTTTTATTTTCATAGAAATAATGGATGCTTGGTTGAAACAATATAGGTATGTTTTCTTGCTAATAAATCCTATATTTAAAAGTTAATTTATGCACAAATAATTAATTGAGAACAGACCAACTGTTACACACACATATATCGTGATACTTTATAAAAATTCAAGTCAAAAATACCTTGAGTATTTCCGGCATACAAAACTATATCCGTTAAAATTATTTTCTTACCTTTTGTATACAAACTTATATTAGCTTTACGCCTCACAAAATGCCGCGTATCGATTAATCGAAGAGAACGTATATAAGGAATTCATCGCGGAACTCAGTATATGGGTTTCGAGGTGTATTAAGAAATAAGGAAGTTTTAGTTTACAATATTCAGTGGGAGCCGCGATGGGTCAGTGGAAGAGCGTTCAACTTGGGTGAATGGAGTTCTTAGTTCGATCCCAGCTCGTGCCAAGTGAGCTTTGTGGTGGACAAACACGGTATCCGTGGATTTTCTCGGGTTCTCCCCTTTCCTCCCACTTTCTTCATTTCACCATTTCATTAATTCCTCATCATCACCATCTCCTTTATCCGTCATATGATTTTTTTTTAAAAAAATCGTCAAGGAGGAAGACTGGCTCCCGGAATCGAATCACGGACTACCAGAATCAAAAAACAAAAAGAAAAAAGCTGATTATGTTAAATTCCCATCTGAGACGTTAATGAAAAATGTTTAACAAATCACGGTAAAAGAACGTGACAAAACGTATCTTTCTATAGTTAATCTTAACGCTGTACTAAAAAGGGCAGCAAACAGTTTTTTCTCATTACAGCACGAGTATTAAATTCAAAAGATGCAAATTGCTAACAGCTCAGAAAATACCTCAAAAGGGTTAGAAAAA
Organism: Thermobia domestica; assembly: GCF_964235325.1. NCBI lineage: Eukaryota > Metazoa > Arthropoda > Insecta > Zygentoma > Lepismatidae > Thermobia > Thermobia domestica. The sequence continues at coordinate 6,411,328 of NC_137455.1, read as the reverse complement.
TATTTTGTCAAAGTCAATTAAGATCTTTTCAAAAACGTTTCATTTTTTTCCTTCTTAAACAAAAGAAATGTATTTTACAATACAATTAGAAATAACATCTCTCTTATCCCGCCAAACTTGTTATTTGAGATGAAAAGGTAAGGTGTGAATAAGACAAAAATGCGGCACCAAGTGTCTTTCTCAACTTCTTGTATTTGTTACACAGAAATATTTCTTATGCATAGATGGATATTTTTAAAAAGAAGGCTATATATATATATATATATATATATATATATATATATATATATATATATATATAGCCTTCTTTTTAAAAATATCCATCTATGCATATATATATATATATGGTTTAATCTTTACTAGATTTATATAGTATATTGAAAATGGGTCTTCAAGTACTTAAAAGTAATAACTTTCCTCTGGAAAGAAATCCATTAGATAAGTTTTCAAGTGTAATCAGTCCCCCCCCCCCCTGCCCAGGAAAAAGAGACCAATCAAGTTCTCGAATTCGAATTAATTTGAAATATTTTCCTTTAGTCCTGCACTAAAACCCTCGATTCAATCAATATAAAAGGAAGTAGTGGTTGGTTTCTATTGTTGTCCACTAATTTGTTTGATAATTTAATTCCAATAAATTAATGTTGTTGTTCTCAACCTTTTTTTGACTGACAATGCACTTATTTTTTTTTTTTTTAACTAATAATAACAATATACAGTATAATAGTGTAAACCTGGCGTTTCTATTAAGCAACTACCCTATGTAGTAGTGAGCTTTGTAGCTGCCGCTGAAGGCGTTAATGGGCGCAGTCCGTCTCAAGAATTGATTTTTAATTATCTATTAAATGTGTAATGATTTTAAATTCTAAAATTTTGAGACATATCGTATGGGATTTCGTGTCCCACCAGTTGGAAATCACTGTGTTAATGTATACGATCAACATCAAAATAATAATACAGCAAGTGTGTGAAATCGTAACAGTCAAAATTTGATTTTTGGTATAGCGTCCATTTTAGTATTGAGGCTATATGAGACGTGGAGCTACAGCTTAACGTGGAATCCGAGCCACATGAGCTCCCGCCGGGAATTGAACCCGGTCTCTCACGCCAATGGCACGTACGCTAACCGCTTACCTACAAAGCAGCTCGGGTGAGATATAGGATTGGTACGTTTCGACATAGGAAGTTCACATATTCGAATATCTATAATTATTAAAGTATATAAGGCGAGTAGTTCACCCATTAATTACATATGAATTGCCATACTTAATTTGCAAACACCTGATAACACTTCAATAACTTATTTGTGAGTGGGAAGGTGATTTTTTTCTTAATATTAAGTTAGAGGAAGTCTCTCGAACCTTCCAGGATTTCAAACCTGTGATACATTCAAAATATGTGTATCACATGTAGAGTCATACTAGAGTAACTTGTTTAGTTTATTTGCGTATCTATATCATATACCGTGGTGGACAACATCGTTTCCGTAGGCTTTCTCGGATTACTCTCGCGTTTCCTCCCACTTTCTCATTCCACTAATTCGTCCATCATCAATCACTTGCTTTAATTGTCGTTTCTGTTAGCCTAAAGGGCATAATCGTGGGACGTTAAACTAGAAGATTTCATTTTGATTCCATATACACTGTACTACTGTTATTAAAATAAATAAATGAATAAAAACATTTCCCCAAAAAATGCTTAAAATACCTACCAACAAATTAAACAAAACAGCTAAATCGACAAAAATAATTCTTGTTCTTAAGTGACAGTTAAAAGAAACAAAAGGGTTGGGAAATATATCTTTTATTTAAGGGAAAAATAAACTTTCGTTATAAGTAATTTTCTAACCATATCATCTGCATTCCAATTAGTTCATAACTGGAAATTTTAAAGTTTATAATTTGCAACGTAAGAATCCCCACTCAAGTTTTCCCCTGTTATGTGGACAAAATATACAAGATAGGACACGTGTCATGAACTATATCATTAATTTTCTTTGCATTGGGGAGAAAAAGTATTTATTACAAAATTCATTTATTAGGGAGTCGTATAGTGTGTACAGGTAGGAATCAAATACACAGTCACCCATGGCTCAATAGTTCGTTACATGATACATGTTGCCTGAAAAATTAAGTCAGATCTTCGTTTCACTTATCCTGATTTCATCACAGAAAAACATACTTTTTCTCTCGAAAAATGGCTACATCGTTAGCGTAATTGGGTAAAAATAAAAGTGGAATTAGCATCGCATCTTTCAATATCTATTACATGAATTCTGCCCTTATGACCACGGTCAGATCTATTAAAATATCCGCAGAGGGAAATACCTACCTTACCTTTCCTGATTCAAATCATCATGTTGAGATGATGCTGTTCAGGTAACCACAATCATAGAAAAAAAAATGGTTGTTGAGAATCTCAACCACCCCTCTTTCCTAAAAATGAATTACACTTTTTTTTTTTTTTTTTTTTTTTTTAAGGAAGCTCTCAAAAATATACCTACGTGCTATAATAGTATTAGATCTTATCTTGATCTTCAAATTATAAAGGTTTCAATAACTTTTGATACTCAAGTTGCTCCTACATCTGACCATACTTTAGGGAACTTCCCATTTTCTTAACCAATCCTCAGAAACCATTAAATAAATAAAATTAAGAAGAACAGACAAAATATTAATATAAAAACATACAACTTCTTGAACAAAAAAGTAAAAAAAAAAAAGTACTTAAAAATAGCGATAACCAAGTTCTCACTTCCAGTTGGGGAATCCTGCCCACAATCGTCGGAAATTCCAGCGAAATTTCTGTCAGTAAAACAGAGCATAAGAATTTGTGTCCTTGGTTATAGTAATTTATGATATGATGAATGATCATAAACTTTTAAATTTAGAAAATGCAATGCATTCGAATGAGACAGATGCAACCATAATAACAAACATCATCATAGCAAACGTCGGAAACCGAATTTGTCGCCAGATATTTACGGATGGATGCCAACAAAACTCTGCAGACAGCTAAAACATCAAATGGGGCTCCAAGCAGTTGAGTGGTTAGACTGTCTTCTCTCATTGCGTGTGGTCTCGCGTTCAATTCCTGACAGTTGCAATTTTGCCGAATTAATACGTAAAACGTTCAACTTGAACGTAACAACTAGAGGGAAGTCAGTAAAGAACAAGATGATATTGTTTCACCAAAAAGTAGTTTCTGTATTGTGTTGCAGAACCCAAATTCTGACAGTATACAGGGATTGTATGACGATCTATTATATTAACATACATATACGTATATGGACAATGTGTAAGGTCCATCCTAAAAAGTAACAGCAAAGATGACATTAAAAGAAATATATTTGTTTAATTTTAAAAAGTGACACAGTTCAAAATCGTCAAAATTTGTTGAAGATTAGGACTGTTCCAGGTAAACAGGAGTGTGACACGATTACGAGAGGGGTGCAGCTTCATTTGCGATGTTTTTACACAAAACTGGGGAAACGGTGACCCAATGAAGCCTCTGGTACTTGGGGTTCCTGATTCGATCACCGACCAAGTAAGTTTTCGGTAGACAACACTGTGTCCCAGGTTGTGGGTTTTCTCGACGTTCCCGCTTCCTCCCACTTACTCATGCCACCAATTATTCTATCATTCAACGTCCTTCTGAGCCTAAAAGCGCATAATGGCGGGACGTTAAACTTTTAAAATCGTTAAGATTTTAATTTTATTTCACAGAAAACTCTCCTGGCGTTAAGCACCATTTAGAACATCGTACTTTAGTAAAGGTATTTTTGAGTTGTGTCACATTTTTGTATTAAAGGGCGATACAGCAGTTTTTAATGAATGTATGTACTTACCTGTCAATGAACAGAATCTGATTTATCAGAGAAAAACTGGCGTATCCATGTTGCTCTGAATGCGAAGATTCTCATGTCAAAACACTTGTCATTTGACGCCGGCCAAAGAGCACGAGAGAAGATAATAATGACACAGTAACAGCATCCGTTGACGGCACACGATCAGAATAAGTCAACTACATTGAACATCTCTTTCAATAAATCCTTCCTTGTCCAACAACAAGTTATACATGAAAAACACTTTATCTTCTTGTGTATAGCAGAAGAAGCACCACCTTGTCCTGTTGTGTGTCGCTCACTGTGTTCGGTAGCTGTTCCAAGACACGTGAACTCTTCCCCCCGGAGAAGAAAAAAAGTTGCAGTTCAACAAAATGGTCCTGGTGCATACACACTCTTTGACACTGCGTACAGAGAGATGTTTTTCACTCACTCACTCACGTACACACACACACACTTCCACATATGCTGCAGCTAAACAAGAGACAGTACGTTTGTTTGTCCGTCACAGTTTTCTCCCCCCTCTTTTCGATCCGTGTGCAATGATGCTTCTTTCGCGCTGGCCGACCGGCTACTATTCCACTCACCACTCCTGCTTCATCTCCCTTGCTGCCACCTGCCGGGGTCCAATCGAAGGCCGGGGGACGAGAGGGGAGGGGACGACACACAGGAAGCTAAGCGCAGGCAGGTAACACAGCAGAGGGGGAGGGGAAGAACGGCGCTCAAGATGAGTTGAGAAGCTAGCAGAAAACGGAGGGGAAATGGTAGTGGTGATGATCCAAAAAAGGAAAGAGTAACATCAACAGGAAATTAATTGTTTTAGCGGAAGGAAAAGAAAATAGCAGAGAGATAATAATTACGAAATCAAGGCGAGTTTTCATCATATAATCCAAATTTAAAGACACTGAGATACTTAATGAGGTTGAGAGTACGTTTGTCTGTAGTCAAGTGGCTAACCCGCATTTTTTTCTTTGTGTGTGATTCTAGGTTTGATTCCCGAAGAGGATACTGACCTCAGATTAAAGCACGAGTATTCTGTGAGTTTCGAGGCCGAGTGTGTCTGTGTCTATGCGCACGGTCCCGTGTTCGATTCCGTAGGGATATTTCCTTTAGTCACAACCCGGGTAGGTGTTCGGATTTCGTTTAAAGCAGTGTACTTCGTCTTACACACTTCTAGCGTTGGAAACCACGTTAAATTTACATCGATCACTCAATTTGATTTTTTTTTTTTTTTTTTTTTTTTTTTAAGATTTCGATTTCTGGGCTTTCGACATCTATAGCCATTTAGCTCGTCACGTATGAGGGATGACGCCCTTCGGTGATCACACTATCCGACAAAAGGGAAGGAAGGAAGCGGCATGGGACCTATAAGTTAGGTACCACCCCGGTATTTGCCTGGTGTGAATGAGGAAAACCTTTCAGGATGGCTAACCTGAAAAAGCGTTTTATGACCGAGTGCTCTCACCGAGAAAAGAACCCGAGACCGCTCGCATGAAGGCGAGAGCATTAGCGACTCAATTTTATTTTATTTGATTTATAGTTTAGCGTTCCTTTCAGCAGCGAGGCTACATGAGACGTGGACCTTCAACTTAACGTGAAATCAGAACCGCATGAGCTTCCACCGAGAATCGAATCCCGATCTCCCGCGCCAAAGTCGCGTAGCCACGAGCGTGCTTCAACCAATTGTACTCAGTGGTTTGAAAATCTTGCATAACAATATAGTTAGCGTAAACGTTTAGTGCGCCAAAAACCTGAGTTCGATTTCCGAGCAGAAGCTCATGTGGTTCGGATTCCACGAGTCATATAGCCTCGCTGCTGAACGAGACGCTAAAATCAAATTCAACCAACCAATCAAATAATGATTTGAATTAAACTTTAAACAAAAGGCTCTGCCTCAGATTGTCTTAAGACAGACGGAACCTGCAGAAATCGTATACCAGTACAAATGTAACTATCTCGCCTCCTATGGTTCATGAAGCATGCCTCCAACAAATAATAATAATAATAATAATAATAATAATAATAATAATAATAATAATAATAATAATAATAATAATAATAATAATAATAATAATAATTTTGCTGAAAGACAACACGCAGCTCAGTTGTAAAGCGCTCCGTGTCAGAGTTCTCTGGTTCGATTCCAGCTATGTGAATTTATTGTGGATAGTATCATGTCCTGGGTTTCTTCGACGTTCTCTCGCATTTTGCCACCAAATCTTTCATATTTATTCACTTCCATTAACCATCTGTCTCTTTTAGCCTACGGAGCATAATTGTGGGACGTTCCATTGAAATATTTCCTTTTTTCAGTGGCGTACTACTTTACACCATACACCCCCTTGTAAACACTGCTGTAGGAGTGTTTAATGCGTTTTCAGACAGTTGGAAGGAGGACAATGGCTCAATGATAGAGTGTTTACCTCTGGTGCTTGGGGTCGCTGGTTCGATTCCAGCCAAGTAACTTTGTAATCGACAACATCGTGAGTTTTCTCGGGGTACTCTCCTTTCCTCCCACTTTATCATTTCACCAAGTCTCCCATTATCATTCATTTGTTTTAATCACCATCTCCCTTAGCCTAAAAGGGCATAATAGGACGTTAAACTGAAATATTTTAATGTTATTCTTCCAGACAGTTGAATCGGAGAAGAAAGCGAGGTGGAATGGATAACATAGCTATTGTGCTGCCAAAATGTCTTGAGCCGTGGCAAAAATGCGAACTAAAGCTCACACCCTCACACACCCTCGTGTTGAGCCAATAAGGATTCAGCTGTTGCTAAGCGAGAGAAAGCGAGTGGGGTTCCTTCAGCCGATAGCAGCGCTTGCAAAGGAAGACTAGGGATCAAGTCAATGTGGTATAGGTATACCTGACCTAACCGCTATGAATTTTCCATAACAGGAATTTTGAAATCCAAGGGGTTTGTTGTGAAAATCCTTCATCAACATGACACCCTGTAGGAGATCACTGCAACTGCTGCTATAGACCCCCCCCCACACACAAAGGTAATTCAAATAAACAAATGAAGTCGTTGAGAAAGTGTGTTGAGAATGATACAGGACATAGTGCATTAAGGTATGTAGTGTTTATGAGTTCTGTAATTGGTTTCAGACTTTAGTGCCATCCTGTATCCACTTCAAAACTATCAATGAAAAAATAAAGTTGCACCAAGGAATATTGTATCAATCTTTTTTTTAAAAAAAATGTTGGGTTTAAAAAACACGGATCAATCAACACGAACGAATGAAGGTATTATCTAATTTATTAAGATGCTTAGTTTGTAGAGATCTTTTTCCTATTATTAAATATAAAAAAAAAATGCATTCACCTAGTATTTGTGTGATCCGAGTTCAATTCACCATAACAATCATGAAAATTCTCTTTAATCATGGTTAGAGTCCTTGCATTTCTCTTACATTCAATATTCTAGGCTCAATTTATGGAAACAATCAAAAACCAAACCGAACCACTTGGCGTAACAGCCCTTTGTGGGCTTGAGCCTCTCCAACGCCATCTCTTAGCGACCGGCTGAAGTAGTTCAGCTTAGTGACTAACACGTGGTCAGCACTAGGGGCGGCGATTAGGGAGAGGCAAGAGGGGCAGTTGCTCCCCATTTTTTGAAGTGACTTTTTGGAAATGTAAAGTTTTTGTAGGTGGTTCATAGAAAAAAAATGGTGTCATATCATATTTTCCGTTGCGTGAGTACATATTGGTTATTTGTCTTTCCGTGGAGTTAAGAAAGCTACAGGAATTGCATTTTTCATTGCAATTCAAAGCAATTAATATTGCAATTTCGTATTTCTTTAAATATCGTAACATATGCTTGTAGTTTTTATTGTCCTTCACCTTCTAAGAGTAATAACATACATGATGTGTGTGGAATTAAAAATATAATTTTTCATTAATCCTCGGTTTCAATATAACTTCTACGAAACAAGCCTCATTATTCATTACTATAATTAATATTATCCTTTCTATTTATTTCTTTTACAAATCTGTTATTAAATAACTTGACACAATTTTCCAGACAGAATTTTAAGATGTTCATGTGCAAGGAATCAAATCTCTTCTTACACTTTCGTTGTTTAAAGATACAAAAGGCTAGTACCTACTTGCGTTGCTCTTGTCAATTTACTTAATAAAATATGAAATACGATATACGGTATTTTAACTGAGAAAGATAGTATCCTATTAGTTATACGACCTTTCGTCAAACAAAGTGTTAGAAACAACCAGGCAAAATAACATTGATAGACAAATATTCAGATCATATCTTGCCCCCTCTCCCCACACACTTTTAACGTCCAATCGCCGCCACTGGTCAGCATTTTGCGTCGATCTGTTTCTAACAGGCATATGAGGAGCTTTTTAGCTGTCAGTCTTTTATTCACATGTCTCCCCAGTTTGCCTCACGACAGCAGGTGCACGTTGAAAATTGAAAAGCACATAAGGGGAATCGAACACAGGACCAGCCAGACGTGAATCCAACGTTCTAACTATTAGACTACAGTGTATTGTTTCTTGACATAATCTTAACAGTGACACAATACTATTTGTAGGCTGTAGACCTAGTATTTGTAGGCTATATATGCATACAAATATGATAAATTTAATCATGTGAAAGAAAAACGTAATAGTTACACAATACGAAAGCATTGCTGTTGTTTTGATTTTTTTTTAATCTGTTAGGTCAACCTTTCCCAACCTGGGGTCCGCAAGTCGATCTCAGGGGATCCCCAAGTTAATCTGAGAAAGGCACACACAGTAGTGAGAAATACAACATTTTAAGCGGAGACAGGTGGATCTTCGCTTAAAAGTTTCTTCGTTTGCTACCTGATGGGCAGGCTATTCTGGTTTAGTTTGGTTCATGTACTGGATTTATTTTTATATTTGCAACATCTTAGTCAAGGTGTAAGGGCCCAGGTTTGAAACCCAGGCCCATCTGATTACGGAGTAGGCATCATACCACTCTAACATGATTATACCACTGCTAAGAAAAACAGGGGTAGAAATATATATATATATATATATATATATATATATATATATATATATATATATATATATATATATATATATATATATATATATATATATATATATATATATATATATATATATATATATATATATAGGGGTAGAAATATATACTGCAAGGGGCCCTTCATATGTATTGTAGACTCTAAAGGGGGCCGCAGTGTGGAAAAGGTTGGAAAAGGTTGTGTTAGGTCCTTTAATATGCATTTCCCTAGTTTGAAATCTCATTTCCCTATTCTTTTATATAGTTTTCTCTCTGAGACGTGTAACAGTTTTTGTTTTTTTTTTTTAAAAAAAAAAAGAAAAGAAAAAGGAAATTTACAATGACACTCTCACGCTTGATTTGATTTTTGTTTCTTTTCTAAATTTTATCCACAAAATATCTTATAGTACTGGTTGTGGTGACATCTCGCGCGGAAACTTGGAAAAAAATTTCCTCTTTAACTGCTTTTTTTTAGTCAGTTCAATTCCACTCTGTTTTCCCAATTCGTCTTCCTTTATTTTTCATCGGATCTTTCTTACTTTTTCGTGTACTGTGTGTAAAAATAAACAGGAAAAGTCATGCGTCTGTTCGTAAAGCAAATGGGTTTCTTTGTTCTAATATTCTTATTTTCTTTGACCATAAAATGATAGAAAAGAAGTAAAAATAAGATAAAAATGATGAAGCCATGATGAGGCTGAAAACGTTCATGAATTGGTTCGTTGCACAAAATATCTGATCAAAGTTTTCTTTTTTTTAAAAAAAAAAACGAAAAAAAAAACAAGCGAGATTTTAAAGATCATCTGAAAGTATAACTTCCTTAGTTATGAATCGAACCACTTGGCGTAACAGCCCATTGTGGGTGTGAGCTGCTCCAACGCCATATGTTAGCGACGGCCAGGGAACACGCCCCGCCAAAGCTCATGTGGGCTCCCTATTGCATTTATGAATATACAATATTTAGCATAATTTGAATGCAATTTGTCTTAAAATCCTCATATATATACCTTCTGCATCCGAATGCCCCCCCCCCCTAAATTTAAAGAGAAATCGGCGCTCTTGACTACGTCCAGCCTGTCGATGATCACGCGTAGCCCTGTCTCTTACCAAGTGTATCAGGAAATTTCTACATCTCTGGTGGTCACCACGCCTTTTATTCACATGATTCCCCAGTTTGCCTCTCGACACTGGATGGAGGCCGAAAATTGGGAAACACCCGGCAGTGAATCTAACCCGGGACCACGCTGACATGTCTCCAACGCTCTGACCACTACACCACGGAGTCCCTTTCTTAGTTATAAGGTTTCTTAAAATAAAAGGGTTTAGATAAAAGATTAGCGTTTACACTTCTCACTCAGGATGACCCAGGTTCGTTTTCTGAGACTATCCTTCCTAACAGACTTTTCAGGATTTTTTCTTAGTTTCAGTAGAGTGATGGGATACTTCCACGGAATATACACTTTAGGCGATTTCCCAAAATTCTTTCCCATTTTTAATTGCTAGTTATTTACAATGTAAAATAGCTTCAAGCTGTAAACACTTTCTAGAAATTTCCAAATAGTTAACTCTATGGCCTATGGGATCCGCAGGTTCAATACAGTGTATTACGTTCACAAATGCATCATCGACTTCTGTGCTTAGCCAACTGGGTTCAGTTTCTTTTTTGTATTCCTATTTCTGCAAGATTCATCTAAATATTATCCTCCCATCTGCGCCTAGGTCTTCCTAATGGTCGTTTTCCGATTGGATTTCCAGTTAAAATTTCGAAAATGTTCCTACTTTCTTTCATCCTGGCTACATGACCTACTCATCTGAGGTTCCTACATTTGATGACCCCAACAATGTTTGGTAAACGATATGAATAATGCAGTTCTTTGTGAAATTTCCGCCATTCCCAATTCCCGTTCCTCTTGGGTCCGAATATTCGTCTTAGGATCCTGCTCTCAAATACTTTCAGTCTGTGTTCTTCCCTCAGAGTAAGCGGCTATGTTTCTCAATCATACAGCACAACAAGATTGATTATCTTTTTTTTTGGGGTGGGTGGGTGGGTGGGTATTTTAAGCTTCAAGTTCCTTGACAGAATTCACGAGAAAACTGAATAATAACACGAATTTCTTGCTATCAGTCGACATTTAATTTCTTCGTAAATATGATTTTCGTCTGCTAATATTGATCCTAGATATTTCAAAACATTAATTTTGCCAACAGTATTTTTTGATATTTTAACACATCCATGATTTTGAGTACCGTATCACTATCCCGACGAACTTCCATGTATTTAGTTTCCTCTGCATTTAGTTCTAAACCCATACCCCTGCAAGCGTGAGGCGTCAGACCTCTGCATTTCTTTCTATTGTTCTCCTATCATCCTCTATTAAATTTACATCAGCATATTCCATAACCCAATGAATACCATTCAACTCTAGGCCCTGGTTGCTATCTTTGATTTTCCTTATAGCGTATTCCAGAACGAAGTTAAATAATAATGGCGACAACGCATCTCCTTGTTTCAGGCCATTCTCGACGTGAAAGCTCTTGGACAAGAAGTTTCCTACCTGGACTTTACTTTGGGATTTCTTTAAACACATCTTAATTAATCAAACAAAGTAAATAAATAAATAAATAAGTAAATAAAAGATAAGTCCCACCAAAACAACTGACGGCATGATGTAGTTGAGTTGACTTAGGTTAGGCTAAGGATCGTGAAGCTAAACTTATTGGGGATTCGAACCTCTCTGGAGAACATAGAAGTTTTTAAATGTCCTGCAAGCTTTTGAGTTTGTGTTCCTGTCGTGTTGGATATAATAGAAAACTGAATCAGACTAATTGGAAGATGAAGACAAATGTCTCCGGAGGCCGAATTAAAAAAAAGAAAAAAAAATCGCTAGCACGCGTGCCTTTTGTGCACGGTATCAAGGCTTCGGTTTCCAGTGGGAAGGTCTTGAAATTTTAAATGCATTGCGTTAGGTTGGATTCCACTTCAAACTATAGGTTCAGGTCTCAAATAGCCTTGATACTGAAAAGGGAAGCTAAACTTTAACAGACAAACTAAACTTACTCAACCAGCTATCGCAGATTTTATCGAATTAATCTTTAAACGAAACCCAGTTCTGTTCAGGTTTTTAAAACTTAATTATGAAGAAACATTGTTAGAATCATCAATTCTAGAAGACTCAGGTGGACAGGCCATGTAGCCAGAATGTAAGTAAATAGGAACGCTTTCAAAGTTTTAACTGGAAATTCAATCTGCAAACAGCCATTAGGAAAACAGGCGCAGATGGGAGGACAACATTAAGGTGGATCTCGTAGAAGTAGGAATACAAAGCAGAAACTGGATCCAGTTGGCTAAGGATAGAATTCAATGGAGTGTTTTTGTGAATGCAGCATTTAACCTCGGGTTCCATAGGCCATATAGTTAGTCCAGGGCTTGATTAATCCATCTGGAGACCCGGGGCTAGAAACAAATATGTGGCCCCTGTTGACTTCACCTAATACATTGCTGTGAAAGCACAGTAGGAAAGTTAAGGGAATATGTTTCATATTTTTGGTTATATTTTATTTTATGACGATAATTGTATCTTCATGATTCTTTTCAGATAGCCAGTTGAGATTTTGAACAGGGTGGAGACCCTTGTCCACCTGAAGGTCCGGGGCTATAGCCCCACTAAGCCCCTCCTTTAATCCGGTTCTGAGTTAGTCTGTTTAGTTTTGGGGAAAATCTGGCCCTGATTTAGTCAATTTGTTTTTTGGGAAATAAATCAATAATATCATATTTATTAACTGAAGTTGAATCTATGTTCTTAATGGTGAGTCAATAAATGATGTACTACAGTGCCAGACAGGCTACGTTGGCTACTTGGCGATCGCCAAGAGCCCGAGACCCGAGGGGGCCCTCAGGGATCCTACGAGGCGCAGAGTCTGTAGGCCTTGGTCGAATTTTTGCGATCGCAATTCTTTCTTGAGTCTTCCTAACAAAAAGGTTCGGAAGCGTAAGTTCGTCTTTCCGAAAGAAATCTTCTCGCCACACCACACAGCACATCTCACCGGTGACCATGTCATACGTTTCAATTGGGAGGTTTAGGAACACCCTGCATACAGCCCGGACCTTGCACCTAGCAGCGATTTCCATCTCTTCGGACCAATAAAGAAGCATCTTCAACGACAATGCTTCAACACAGTGCAAGAGGCACAGGATGCAGTGAAAATCTGGTCGAACAGCCTTGACACGGATTTTTTCTATAGTGGCATTGATGTATTGGTCACCCGCTGGAACAAGTGTTTAGACAAATGTGGCAACTATGTGGAATGTTAGTTTTCAGTGTCATGTAACAGTATAGGCAACCGAGACATAAAGATTTCAAAAAAAAAAAAAAAAAAAAAAAAACATCGTTACTTTAACTTTTGATCCTACCTCATATATATATATATATATATATATATATATATATATATATATATATATATATATATATATATATATATATATATATATATATATATATGGGGGGGGGGGCTAGAAGGAGGCGCGCCAAGGGGCCTCAATTTGGCCAGTCTGACACTGATGTACTACTTTAAGCAGAGTAAGTTAAGAGCCACATTATGCTCTGCCAAGCATCAATTCTTCACGCATACAGAATAATCTATTGTAGGTTATTAATAAATCAAGAGCAAGAGGTATATTGGGACTCAAAATCCCCTAAATTTTTCAAGTTTTCACTACATGTAATTATATTTTAAATACGGGCGTCTCTGGTAGGGGGACGAGGGGGACGCGTACCCCTGCAATATTTTGAAGCACAAAATATTCATTTTTTCTAATGTAATTGAATTACTAACGACAGAATAACATGAATAATAATAATTATATTTATTTGGAATATAGTATTCACGCTGTAAAATGATTATAACAAAGTTGTTGATATTATCTCAGGGGTCCGTGAAGATAAGCAGAAAGGTAACAACAAATGGAATCGAAGATAATAAACAGGTTGGGCTAGGTAGTAACATTTAAATCACTTTATTTGTTGTCCCTCCAAATTTTACATGCCAGAGACGCCAGTATTTTTTTTAAACTCTGGTCTAAAACTAAGTTAGTTTAGTTAGTTTAGTTAGTTTTAAACTAAAACTAACTAATCTTTCTAACTGGCAAATACCCTTTCTCATTCTTTCAAGCTTTGTGGTATGGAAAAAGGAACGAAACCTTCTAGTTAACGTCCCACGATTACGTCTTTAGGATGAATAATAAAAGTGAATGATTATCAAATAATTGGCGGAACAAAATGTGGGAGGAAACGGGAGAACTTCGGGAAAACTCGCGGACACAATGTTGTCCAACAAAAATCTTTCTATTCTGTAAATCAGAATTCCATAGCAGGTCTTTTAAAGAAAATTTTGTCCACGAAAGTGAGCAAAATCAAACTGTTAAATGGGTTCCACTGGGAGACTATTTGTTAAAGGACGTGTCCAGAACAGAAGTGATATGTATATATTGCCACATAATTTACCCAACGGGGTAGGTCAAGTACGGGGCAGCAAAGCCCACTCCCCCTGGAAGTATGACTGAGAGAAACACTGTTTTATAATTACTCAATTGCTTCAGAATGGTGAGTCAATATCGAACTCTCTGTGCTTTCACGGAGAATCGAACTCAGTTAAGGTGGACCAAAGTTACGCGCTCTTTAACTATTCTTGTATACTGTAGCGCCAATACTATACCATAAAATATACAACTAAACAGTTTTTTTCTTACTTGTTGACAAGAAGATCATCCCGCCATTGTTGCTCTTCAAATATTGACGTTGTTATTCGAACAACTTTCACTTCGTATTATTGGACTAAAGCATAACAAGGTTCTCCAACGTCAATTGACAATCCATCTCTCTATTCTTGCACCCTCTTCTTTTTTATTTTTAGATTTATGAGTTTTGAGAATGCTGGGTAGCGTGACAGATTAAGAGATGTGATCCGTGACCACCTTTATTGCTGCTTTCTGTTCCCAGGCATCAACCCGAGGTCACGGAGGCCATATTACCATGAGAGGCCCTCGTCATTCCCACTTTGGGTGGACACCGTATTGTAAATGTTTTCACAAATTTTGGTTTGGAAGGCCATTTGGTAGGGGAAGAGGGTAAAGGGTAAAGGATTCTCTAAGAGAAAGTTAGAATCTTCAGAAAGCTAAAAAGCCAGAGGTTTTTGGTAGGCTCAAGCATCAATGTTTTCCATGGTTTAAGGGAATAGGAATTTCCATGTTTTAACAGGTAGAGAAACATTTCTGTACCCTGTCATTTGGTAGAAGATCTAATGCAAGGGGAAAAACACCAAAGAAACAAGGCTCTCTTGGAATACTGTCAGCAACTACATTACAAATGTCTTTTCGTGTGAACAGATTTATTTATTTATTCCCTTTCTTTTAAAAATATCTATGATATTATTAACATTATAACAAAAGGAAATTGTCCAGTGATATGGGTCAATGTAGTTTCCGGGTAAATAGGCTAATTTTCTTCTAAACATAAAAATTAATGATGCACTATACCCATGCCCCTTTATCTATTAAGATGTTAATACTGACATATTCTCATCAAGTGTTTTGCTTCTACGCTAGTAAGACGATAGTACATTGCATGGTTAGTGAGATACATATAGGACACAGTTATAAGTAATTCTAGAACTTTAACTATTATATTGCCCAAAGAAGATAATACTGTATATTAAGGTGGGCCGAAAAAAGTCTATTTTTTATTATTCAAGTCATAATAGCACGGAAGAGTTATGAATTAGAGAGACTTAAAAGCAGTAAAAAAATAAATAAATAATAAAAATAAAATAAAAAAAATTGGTTTATATTTTTCGGGTGCGCAAGTGCTCCAAATTTTGCCAAAATCTGAAAGAATTCAGATTTTATGATAATTTTTGCTTAACCTTTTCTTGAATATAATAGCTCAAATTCTTATGTATTAGAACCACAGAAAATAATGTTTAAATATTACTTATATTCATCAACTTCTTCCGTTCGCGCATTGCCCTTAAATTGATGAAAGTTTGAAACAAAATTTACAAATAAAGGTGGATCACAGTTCAAGGTAAAAAGGTAGAAGGAATTGATCTCAGATGAGTTGCCAATAATACACGGAGAAAAATGCATAATCCAGTCGGCAGGTAAATGCTGTTTTTACCAGGTTACGCGTGTCTTCATCCGTAGTACGATCTACACTACCGTCCAGCGAAACTTTTGTATTGTGGGACCACCATTTCAAATCTAGAATCAACGCCATACCCATTCCGACGGTGGTAACTTACGTATCTAATGTTGTTACCACCTTCCTACAACTGTCCGTCCCCTCCTGGTTGTTTCTAAATCTGTGACTCCCTACCTTACGAGAGTAATAAGACGTTATATTATTCTGTGAGAAGGAAAGAGAGGAAAGATGTTTTTAACACGACGCCGAACTCCAGACTTCAGAATTCATGGCATGGTGTTCCCACCTGCTGTACTTTTATACATGAAATTACATTATTTAAGCATAAATACGATGCATCCATACGGAAATCCTAGTCCTTTTTTTTCTCAGTGTAAATGTAAAATTACTGTGACATTTTATATGGGGTGCTTCTCTTGCTTTTGGGTTTTAATTTTAGCTTATAAAAATCAAACTATTATTAATAACATAATGAAATATGATGCAGACGTATCTTGGTATATGAGAAGCATGGAGATATCACGACAAGTATTGAAAGTGGCTGCTATTAACCTGAGTGCATGCCTGGAGACAAACGAGAGCTTTGTTGGATAAGAATGGATGACGTTTCACATATCTAAGAGCAACTGTGCAGGAAGTGAAAAATATATTGCGGAAGAAACCTCAAGAAACAAGACGCTGCGTAGACTGGGGCAGATAATGCAAATTTTATTTCAATTAGCTGACAAAAAAGTAAAGCATCAGGTTATTGCTGTGCAATAATTGGAGAAGCATATTGGATTGGACACATCTTGAAAAGGAATTTTCTTTTTCATATCGCCATAGAAGGAAAGATGGAAGGAAAACGAGGAATAATAATAAGAAGAACACAAGTAATCGATGATTTGAAAAATAGAAGACAATATTGGGAGTTAAAAGAGTAAGCTGAAAGTCAAGAAACATGGAAGAAACATTTCCAGGTCAAAACTGAAAACTAAGAAGAAAAAAATCCTCATTTGTCCCAGGGCCTGCCAAAAGGCAAAATACTTAATAATAATAATAATAATAATAATAATAATAATAATAATAATAATAATAATAATAATAATAATAATAATAATAATAATAATGCATGAATGTGTTGATATAACCACTTCTAACACTTGGTGTGATGTCCACTTTGCTTGTCGTATACCATGGTATATCCGCATCAAATTTCATTGCATTATGACCAATTATCTGAATTTTATAAATAAAAATTAAAGCCGAGAACGTGTGAAACAACTTGTACTACAAAGAAACTGATTGTGAGAAATTTCAGAATTTACGTTAAAACGAATCGACCAATACTAATAATGATTATAATTACTGTTTATTTTAAAACCAAATTGATATTTTCGTGTTTAGCACCTCTGTATTTTGACAATGAATCAATAGAGTATTGTAAAATTTCTGGTAGGTGGAGCTAGGTTAATATAATTAGAGTTTAGAATCGACTACCACTACCGGTTTATTTATAAAATTCTCCAAATAACAACTGTATTTACAGAGATACTAGAGTACATTTTTTCTCTAATTGTAAGGTAGAAATTAGGTAGCCCAAGAGCATGCGGTCGTGGACAGGATGTCTACAGAGGCCCGAAGCAGGCTAAGCAGAGTGGTGTAGGGAACCTCAATGCTCCGAAGCAAGCAGCGAGGGGGATAAAAGCCACATAGCCCCGAAGCAGGCTAAGCAGATTGGTGTAGGAAACCCCAATGCTCCGAAGCAAGCAGTGAGGGGGATAAAAGTCAAAGAACCCTGAAGCAGGCTAAGGAGAGTGGTGTAGGAAACCCCAATGCTCCGAAGCAAGCAGTAAGGGGGGTAAAAGTCAGAGCCCCGAAGCAGGCTAAGGGGAGTGGTGTAGGGAACCACATGCATCGAAGCAAGCAGCGAGGGGGATAAAAGTCACAGAGCCTCACAGAGCCTCGAAGCACGCTAAGCAGAGTGGTGTAGGAAACCCCAATACTCCGAAGCAAGCAGTGTTGGGGGATAATATTCACAGAGCCCTGAAGAAGGCTAAGCAGAGTGGTGTAGGGAACCCCAATGCTCCGAAGCAAGCAGTGAGGTGGATAAAAGTCACAGAGCCCAGAAGCAGGCTAGGTAGAGTAGTGTAGGAAACCCCAATGCTCCGAAGCAAGCAGCGAGGGGGATAAAAGTCACAGAGGCCCGAAGCAGGGTAAGCAGAGTGTTGTAGGGAACCCCAATGCTCCGAAGCAAGCAGTGAGGGGGATAAAAGTCACAGATCCCGAAGCAGGCTAAGGAGAGTGGCGTAGGAATCCCCAATGCTTCGAAGCAAGCACTGAGGGGGATAAAAGTCACAGAGTCCCGAAGCAGGCTAAGGAGAGTGGTGTGGGAAACCCCAATGCTCGAAGCAAGCAGCGAGGGGGATAAAATTCACAGAGGCCCGAAGCAGGGTAAGCAGAGTGTTGTAGGGAACCCCAATGCTCCGAAGCAAGCAGTGAGGGGGATAAAAGTCACAGATCCCGAAGCAGGGTAAGCAGAGTGGTGTAGGAAACCCCAATGCTCGAAGCAAGCAGCGAGGGGGATAAAATTCACAGAGCCCTGAAAGAAGGCTAAGCAGAGGGGTGTAGGAAACCCCAATGCTCCGAAGTAAGCAGTGAGGTGGATAAAAGTCACAGAGCCCTGAAGCAGGCTAAGCAGAGTGGTGTAGGAAACCCCAATGCTCCGAAGCAAGCAGTGAGGGGGATAAAAGTCACAGAGTCCCGAAGCAGGCTAAGCAGAGTGGTGTAGGAAACCCCAATGCTCCGAAGCAAGCAGCGAGGGGGATAAAAGTCACAGAGGCCCGAAGCAGGCTAAGCAGAGTGTTGTAGGCAACCCCAGTGCTCCGAAGCAAGCAGTGAGGGGGATAAAAGTCACAGAGGCCCAAAGCAGGGTAAGCAGAGTGTTGTAGGGAACCCCAATGCTCCGAAGCAAGCAGTGAGGGGGATAAAAGTCATAGATCCCGAAGCAGGCTAAGGAGAGTGGCGTAGGAATCCCCAATGCTTCGAAGCAAGCAGTGAGGAGGATAAAAGTCACAGAGTCCCGAAGCAGACTAAGGAGAGTGGTGTAGGAAACCCCAATGCTCGAAGCAAGCAGCGAGGGGGATAAAATTCACAGAGCCCTGAAGAAGGCTAAGCAGAGTGGTGTAGGAAACCCCAATGCTCCGAAGTAAGCAGTGAGGTGGATAAAAGTCACAGAGCCCTGAAGCAGGCTAAGCAGAGTGGTGTAGGAAACCCCAATGCTCCGAAGCAAGCAGTGAGGGGGATAAAAGTCACAGATCCCGAAGCAGGCTAAGGAGAGTGGCGTAGGAATCCCCAATGCTCCGAAGCAAGCAGTGAGGGGGATAAAAGTCACAGAGCTTCGAAGCAGGCTAAGCAGAGTGTTGTAGGGAACCCCAATGCTCCACAGCAAGCAATGAGGGGGGTAAAAGTCAAAGAGCCCTGAAGCAGGCTAAGCAGAGTGGTGTAGGAAACCCAAATGCTCCGAAGCAAGCAGTGAGAGGGATAAAAGTCACAGAGCCCTGAAGCAGGCTAAGCAGTGGCGTAGGAATCCCCAATGCTCCGAAGCAAGCAGTGAGGGGGATAAAAGTCACAGAGCTTCGAAGCAGGCTAAGGAGAGTGGCGTAGGAATCCCCAATGCTTCGAAGCAAGCAGTGAGGAGGATAAAAGTCACAGAGTCCCGAAGCAGGCTAAGGAGAGTGGTGTAGAAAACCCCAATGCTCGAAGCAAGCAGCGAGGGGGATAAAATTCACAGAGCCCTGAAGAAGGCTAAGCAGAGTGGTGTAGGAAACCCCAATGCTCCGAAGTAAGCAGTGAGGTGGATAAAAGTCACAGAGCCCTGAAGCAGGCTAAGCAGAGTGGTGTAGGAAACCCCAATGCTCCGAAGCAAGCAGTGAGGGGGATAAAAGTCACAGAGTCCCAAAGCAGGCTAAGGAGAGTAGTGTAGGAAACCCCAATGCTCCGAAGCAAGCAGCGAGGGGGATAAAAGTCACAGAGGCCCGAAGCAGGGTAAGCAGAGTGTTGTAGGGAACCCCAATGCTCCGAAGCAAGCAGTGAGGGGGATAAAAGTCACAGATCCCGAAGCAGGCTAAGGAGAATGGCGTAGGAATCCCCAATGCTTCGAAGCAAGCAGTGAGGGGGATAAAAGTCACAGAGTCCCGAAGCAGGCTAAGGAGAGTGGTGTAGGAAACCCCAATGCTCCGAAGCAAGCAGCGAGGGGGATAAAATTCACAGAGCCCTGAAGAAGGCTAAGCAGAGTGGTGTAGGAAACCCCAATGCTCCGAAGCAAGCAGCGAGGGGGATAAAATTCACAGAGCCCTGAAGAAGGCTAAGCAGAGTGGTGTAGGAAACCCCAATGCTCCGAAGCAAGCAGCGAGGGGGATAAAAGTCACAGAGCCCTGAAGAAGGCTAAGCAGAGTGGTGTAGGAAACCCCAATGCTCCGAAGCAAGCAGTGAGGGGGATAAAAGTCACAGAGTCCCGAAGCAGGCTAAGCAGAGTAGTGTAGGAAACCCCAATGCTCCGAAGCAAGCAGCGAGGGGGATAAAAGTCACAGAGGCCCGAAGCAGGGTAAGCAGAGTGTTGTAGGGAACTCCAATGCTCCACAGCAAGCAATGAGGGGGGTAAAAGTCAAAGAGCTCTGAAGCAGGCTAAGCAGAGTGGTGTAGGAAACCCCAATGCTCCGAAGCAAGCAGTGAGAGGGGTAAAAGTCACAGAGCCCTGAAGCAGGCTAAGCAGAGTGGCGTAAAAAAAAAACTAACTAACTAACTCTATGGCCTATGGAACCCGGAGGTTCAGTGCCGCGTTCACAAAAGCTCTCCACTGACTTCTATCCTTAGCTAACTGCATCCAGTTTCTACTTTGTATTCCAATCTCTGCGAGATCCATCTTAATATTGTCCTCCCATCTGCGCCTAGGTCTTCCTAATGGTCGTTTTCCTATGGGTCTACCAGTCAAGACTTTGAAAGCGTTTCTACTTTCTTCCATTCTAGCTACATGACCTGCCCACCTAAGCCTCCTAGACTTGACGGCCCTAACAATGTTGGGTAAACCGTATAAACTATGTAGTTCCTCGTTATGAAGCTTCCGCCATTCCCCATTCTCGTTCCTCTTGGGTCCGAATATTCTTCTCAGGATCCTGTTCTCAAATACTTTCAGTCTATGTTCTTCCCTCAAAGTAAGCGACCATGTTTCACAACCATACAGAACAACAGGCATGATTATCCTTTTATTATCCTTTTAAGCAGAGTGGCGTAGGAATCCCCAATGCTCCGAAGCAAGCAGTGTGGGGGGATAAAAGTCACAGAGTCCCGAAGCAGGCTAAGCAGATTTGTGTAGGAAACCCCAATGCTTCGAAGGAAGCAGCGAGGGGGATAGAAGTCGCAAAGCCCTGAAGCAGGCTTAGCAGCTGAGGTTGGGATCCCAACAGAACCTCGAAGCAGGCTAAGCTAGGAGGAAAGGAATAGGCACGAGTCCCGAAGCAGACTAAAGGCTTTGGTGGTAGGTTACTCCTAGTGCTCCACGCAAGCAAGAGGAGGGAGACCAGAGAACTGGTATCTGTCCACTGGTTGCTGTCCAATATATAGGTGTCCCACAGCGGTGATGGCGCTGCTTCTGTCCTGCCGTCATGTGATTTGTAGGCGGTCCAAGTGGTCCCTCGTCTGCTTCTCATAGTAATCCCACGTGATGTGTAATACTCCGACGTAAATACATGCGGTATTGTTTACAAATAGGACTATAGGACATTGTTTGTACACAGAAGCAGGCGGTTATTACAGTATGCTTTGTAATGATTTCCTGCAACTCCATTGAGCGGATGGGGTCCGCGGTGGTTCACTAGTAGAGCATTCATCCCTGGTGCGTGCAGTTCGTGGTTTGATTCCAGTTCACTCCAAGTAGACCTTCTTATGATCACGATCTACTTTAGCATGGCATAGCATAGGACGTAAAACTGAAAGATATATATTTTTTCCATTGAGCTGGCGTAGCCTTCGTGTTTGTTGGTCCTCAATACGGAGTTCCTGTGTTCGAATCTGCTGGCAGGCTATTTTTACTGTATTTATACAAGTTTACATTGACTGAGTTCCACCAAATGAATGTTGGTATGGTAACTTTCAAAAAGGCTCTGGAAGATTTCCTTCCACTTCCTTTTACATTATTGTGGTTAATTGTTATTGTTGCACACGAGGACGTATCTTTTTAAATTCGAGATGAGACAAGAAACATGATAATTCTTGTCTCGTTATCCGAGACGAGAAATTCCACGAGACGAGACGAAAAATAAGTGAGTATACCTTTCATAGACCTGTCGTGACGCGGAAGGATTCTAATAATTTCTAAACAAAATTAAGAAAGAAAAAAACATTGGTTGATTGTTTAAAGTCAAAATAGTTTAATGGGGATGTGAACAGGGAGTTGTTTGTCCCCGTCACAAAAGACAAGAAAGAAGAAATCAAGACATATATTTTGTACCTAAATGTACAAAATGAGAGAAGAAAAACTTTTCGAGAATTGAGACGAGACGAGACGAGATTTCTATAAAAAATTACGAGACGGGATGAGAAAACCTTATTTCGCGTCTCATGGGCAACACTCAGTGGCGTAGCAGCTGCCCCCGCAACCCCCGCAGTGCGGGGGGGCCCCGAGGTATAGGGGGCCCCGAAATCTTGCGATGAATAAAGGTTTAAAGAAGTCGAACTTCAATCTTACTTCTATCGGCTTTACAACTAGGGCCCCTTCTCTATACTTTGCGGGGAGGCCCGCAAAAGTGTGCTACTCCACTGGCAACACTATTAATTATCCCACGAAAAATTGCTCTTACATGTAGCATCTGGGAATTTAATAAATAAATAAATTTTAATTTTAAAAAATTGACAGTACGCACTGCTCTTACATGTAGCATCTGGAAATTTAATAAATAAATAAATTTTAATTTTAAAAAATTGACAGTACGCACTAGGAAAATTGAAGATTGGAATAATTAGAATATAAACAATGTAAAATCAAAGTTTATGTTATTCTTCCATGCTATAATTGACATATTCTTTGCTGGAACTTAAACTGTATCATGACACTTTCATATAACATTTCGACCTACAGTTTGTTGTAGAAGCTGAATCATACGCACCTCTACTAGGAATCAAAGCCAACCTTCTGCACTATTATGTTTTCAGAGCTACTTTAATTTGAATATTACGAAACTTAACATTTAAATCTGGTTATCCTATCGTATACGCCCTCTTATGTCCCTAATTACAAGTAAAATTAAAATTTGCTATTGAAAGTGTGAAAAAGGGGACAGAACCGGAAATCGAACCAGTGTCTCCGGCTTGCCGTGTCGATGCGCTAACCACTATGGTTACCCACTCTATTCCCGAATTAGCTTCACATTATCTCCCCTCTGGTGAGTGCTCCATCATTAAAAACACATTCCCTCTGTAACAATTCCTGTTCATTGGAAAGCCCATAGATACGAGCCCCATTTCTTTCACTCTTGACCCTCGGTTAAAAAGAGCTTCTTGAGGCCAGTTATTCCGAGTAAAATTTTCCTAACTTTTCCTCACTCACATCACACAAAGCCGGGATAGTACCTAACATATAGGTTGCAAGCCGCTTTCTTCCTTCCCTTTCCTTGGATAGTGTGATCGCCGAGGGACATCTTCCCTCATACGTGACGGGTTAACATGATCATTGATGCAAAAAGTTCAAAAATTAATTTTCCTCTCCCCCTCTTTCATTCTTCGAATGCACTGTATTTACAACCATGTAGAGTATAGTGTAAAACAAAATGTCTCCTATTTCCTAACTTTCTCATATACAATACCTATTTCGCTGGTTTGAAATAAATAACTTTAAATACACAACTCCTTATGCCAGGTGTTTGATCATTTACACATATCCCCTATAGCCCCCCTTGGATCCGCGACTGGATATATATACAGTAAAACCTGTCTTCAACGGACCCTTTATTAAACGGAAAACTGTCTTAAACGGAAATATTTCACGGTCCCATGAATTTTGGAGAACAAAACGTGTAAAACTCCCTTCATTAAGCGGAAACTGTGTTACGCGGACAACGGAAAGAAAAATAAACATTTAACGGAAAATTCTGTGTTCCGGACTACAGCGTTTAGATGTGTAGACATTCTGTGAGACATATACATTATACTGTTTGCGATAGAATGTTCGTTCTTTTGTTAAATATTTCCGGACAGTGTTGACCTTCCCCAACCACTACTCATATTCACCCCCACAAATTGTCCTTAATCCCCGCAACTTAATCAAGAATCATAAGGAATGTCGGAAAGAAGAAAACGAGATAGAGGAAGAAGAGGAATACGATACCGAGTTCCAAGAAGAGTGTAGAATAAATACATATCAAAATGCTCTCAGAAGTTTAAAGGAACTGCAAAAATTTGCCTTACGGAAAAATGATTCTGATTCACTTAGTATAATTTCTCAGTTTAAAGTGTATGCAGAAAGTCAAGCAGCCAAGCAGCAATGTACACAGAAAACCCTGCTTGGCTATTAGAAAAATAAAGAAAACGTGTTCATAGCAAATTTTGTATTTATTTTAATTTTTTTGTGTATTTATTCGTAGAAGAAAGAAGTACTGTAATCGAACAATGTACGTACAGCAATATATTTTGTCAGTATGCCCCTTTATAAGCATGTATTAAAAAAAAAAGAACAAAGAAAGAAAGCTGCAAATTATGGTTGATCATATTCTGGATCCGCCACTGTATATATATATATATATATATATATATATATATATATATATATATATATATATATATATATATATATATATATATATATCCCCATCCCCTTTCCCAACTTCCGGAGCCGAATTTAGATTTAAACGGCATCGAAAGTGTCACTGTTCATCTCAGCAACCTCGAAAACTATGGATTCGACATTAATATCGGTCATTTTCGATCATTTATATATATACATATAATGATGAAGAGCATTCTAGACTTGAACCTCATCTATGTTGAACATTTAATCGAGATCTGCCGGGTGGTTCAGGAGTTACTAAGCCATAAACATAGTTGCTTTCATTTTATATATAGATATATTGCATTTTGATATTAAATTTACAACCAGACTCGAGAATTCGGCAGAGATAAAAGAAACGTACGCTATGAAAAATAAGACTCTGATTTAATGTGCCGTATTATCAAATATCTGAATTCTTGTGGACACTATGTCATTGAGAATTCTACCCTTCGTTTACCTTCAGAATTTTCGTTGACACCTATTTGCTGATGGATCTGCTCAAAAGGTATTTTCTCGTGGCCTTATGTCCATGTAAAACACAACTACGTACTATTAAGGGAGCTAATTTGGCAATGGCAAAGCGCTCTCTGTATGACATGTGTATCTGTATTGAACGTCTGAAAGGAAATTTCTGTTGATCAAAGGATACATTAACAAGCGGAGCAGCCTCCTCCACCCATGTGCATGTGTCATATGGGGCGTGAAAAGAAGTTGAAGATCTTTTCTCCACACCTAAACAATTCTCACTTTGCACTTGCAGGGCGTAACTCTTTTTTCGTTTAACTAACAGATCACTCCGGACTTCGCAAATTTTCCTATAAGTGTTGCAAACTACAGAATATATATGGACATGTGATATTTTTGTAATTGTCATATTTGAAAACTTCGTCACGGTAATAGCCAAGTTCTTAGTGTAGGTTCGTAAATTAAAATAATGACACACCCTGTAGGATTTGTGCTGAACAAACATCAATTATGCGTGCGATTTAATTTATTAGCTCCAGTACCTTAATGGCTGGAGCACTTAATTAGTGATCTCAGTAGTTTCATGGCTGGAGCACTTAATTAGTGATCTCAGTAGCTTCATAGCTTTAGTACTTAATTGATGAGTTTCAGTAGTTTCATGTCTGGAGCATTTAATTGATGAACTTTGTCAGCTTCATGGCTAGACCAATTAATTAATTAGCTGCAGTAACTTCATGGCTGAAACTTAATTAGCAATCTCCAGTAGCTTCATGGATGGCATACTCAATTGATGATCTCCAGTAGCTTCACTTAATTCATGAATTTCAGTAGCTAGTGATCTTCAGTAGCTTAGAGCATTAGTACTTAATTGATGAACTTCAGTAGCTTCATTCCTGGAACATTTAATTGATGAACTTCAACAGCTTCATGTCTGAAGCACTTAATTGATTGATTAGCTTCAGTAACTTCATGGCTAGAACACTTAATAAGTGATCTCCAGTAACTTCATGGATGGAGTACTTAATTCATAAGCTCTAGAAGCTTTATGGCTGGAGCAGTTAATTAGCGATCTCCAGTAACTTCGTACCTTTAGTACTTAATTGATGAGTGAGCTTCAGTAGCATGCTTCATGTCTGGAGTTCATGGCTGGAACAATTAATTGATGAGCTTCAGTAGCTTCGTGTCTGGAGATTTTAATTGATGAACTTCAACAGCTTTCATGGCTGGAGCAATTAATTGGTTTACGAACTTCATGGCTGGAACACTTAATTGCTGAGCTCTAGTAGCTTTATGGCTGGTGCACTTAATTATTGATTTCCAGTAGCTTCATGGATGAAGTACTTAATTGATGAACTCCAGTAAATTCATGGGAGCACTTTGTTATCTCCAGTAGCTTCATAGCTTTAGTACTTAATTAATGAACTTCATAGCTTTATGTCTGGAGCATTTAATTGATCAACTTCAACATCTTCATGGCTGGAGCAATTAATTGATGAAATTCAGTGGCTTCATGACTGGAGTACTTAATTGATGAGTTCTATTATCTTGTTGGTTCTTTTGTAAAAAAATTAAGTATTTTAATATGGTTCTTAAGTATATTTGTCATTCCCACCTCCATTTTGTTACGAATTTCCAAATGTTTCACAAACCAAAGTAATAATAACAATACTATACTTTTCAGCAGGATTTTCTAATTCTGTATTTAAAAATAAATAAATATTCAATAAACTACCCAGTGTTTTTCGTTGTTCAGTATTTGGTCGTCTAAATTTATGACGTCATTATTGATTTGCATAGCCAAGCAGCCGGTATTTACTCTACTATAAAGGTAATCAAGAAAGTTCTGTCGCTTTTTGTGGAGGTCTGTGTTCAATTTATCCTCACACCGTCACTTGAATGCGAATAGAGATAAGGCGAAAGTCAGTTGTTGGTGTAGGTATATCCAACATGATATCTGGTTGTGGCAGTTCAGTTACACCGTGAACTTGCGTAAGGACAAAGTTAACACGGGACCTCTACAGAGCGTCATAAAGGCGTGTATGCTGTACGAGTTCAAACTGGGGTCAAACGCCGCAGCAGCGGGGCAGAAGATATGCCAGGCCTTTGGTCAGGGTGTCATGACTACGCGGATACTGCAGCGGTGGTTTAACAAGTTTAAGGACGGTGATGAAACACTCGGACACGCACCACGTGCCGGAAGACCAACACATGTACAAAATGAAGCTCTTCAAGCAGCAATTGAGGCGAACAGTGGCCAGACATGTAAGGGACTGGGATTACAATTCAGTCTGAAGGAGAAACTACTCGGCAGCACCTCCATCAACTAGGGAAGCACTACAAATTGGATCGATAGGTCCCACATGATGTGAGTCCGAGCCAGAAGGCAAAGCGAACAGACACCTATGATTTTTTGCTGCCTCGTCCGAGGAAGGAGCCATTTCTGCACAGGGTGTTGACATGTGATGAGAAGTAGGTCCTGTACGAAGCCCCACGAGGCCGTCTTTATTGGTTAGCATCCCATGAACCGGTTTCAAACCAGCACTGCACTAGAAGAAGGTCCTCCTGTGTGTTTGGTGGACTTCAGCAGCATCATGCATCGGGAACTGCCACCAGCTGGTTAGAGCATCAATGCAACTGTGTACTGTCAGTGTTCAAGAAAAACTCAAAACTATAAAGCCAGCACTTCTGAATTGCAAAGGGGTCTTCTATTATAGGACAACGCTAAGCCCCACGTGGCTAGGATGACCCAATACGCCATTCTACGCCTTGGATGGAAAACACTATTGTATCCGTCATACTTCCCGAACATTGCACCATCTGATTATCACCTGTTCCTTTAATTGGACAATCACCTTAGAGGACGCCAGTTAAAATCCCTAGTTGAGGTGTAAAATGCACTTGATACCTTCTTCACTTGACGGCGCACCAAATTTTATCGCGATGGAATCCATGGCCTTCCAGAAAGTTGGCAGAAGGTCGTCGATGCTGATGGGGACTATTCTTCCGGGTACGTCTTAGGTGACATATCGATGTTCAAAAGTGGTGGGTGAAAAAGCGACATAACTTTCTTGGTTACCTTAATACCTTAATAATTTTCAGTTAGCTATGCGTTCTGGGATACACTGCCCAGCTAACTCATTCACAGGTGACGTAACCATCGAGTGACAGAGTAGGCCTATCAGGCCTACTGAGAATCAAAAGGCATTTTTAGTTTGTTATAATCACGCTCGCTACTGGACTTTATAAGAATGTAGCGTTAGTCCGTCTGTCCGTTACTCCACATGATAACTATTGAACGAAAGAGAATTTCTGAATTCTCTTTTATGCTAAAACGAATATCTGGGCTGAGTTCGTTCATGGAGTCAATCAATTAACAGTTAACAAAATTAGTTTGCTATGCAAAAAAAGAAAAGAAAGAAAAGAAAAAGATAGAAAGTAAGAAAAGGAGAAGAGAAATCATACGAAGGCATAGACTAAAATCAAATGAAGCGTTGTTACTGTGCGCGGTAAAAATGGCAGACGAAAAACTGGAAGGAAGGAAAACAATATGTAAACATGTAACATATACGCGTAGACGTTAGAAAGCATTTTCATAAGGCATTTGGCCTTAGTTGATAAGTGCGCTGGCTTGAATTACCATTTGTCATTCAGAACATGGAGTAATCTACACCCCCCAACAATCCCTAACACCCCTCCAAATTTCTTTACACACACCCCTGGATGGAAAAGGAATACTCCCCCAAATCCAATTGTATCAATCAGTATCATATAGGTTATTTATTACATCAAGTTAAAAAAGGTTTAGCATTTAGGAAAGAAAGCAATATTTATTTATTTCTCTTCGAAATACGAAGCAACCTCTTTCTCATGTACGGCTTCGAGAACCACATGACCCCATTGTTTCGGGTGGTGTTTCGATCGAAACAATTGACTAAACAGACCGCTCATACCTACCGTCCTGGCAGGGGAGGATCCAGGATGGACTTCTGGGGGGGGGGGGGCAGTGGGTTGTAATACTGCTACTTGGAGCTACTTTTAAGAGCTCCAAACTCTGGAATGGGTTTTATTTATATATAAAATAAGAAAGTTTCCTTTCTGGACGGGGGGCAATTACCCCGATCGCCCCCCTGGATCCGCCACTGCCTCCTGGACTCCGCGGTCGTTTCCGAGAAAAGAGATTGATGGACAGATGCAGATGACTGAAACTGGCAACGTCTTGAGCGGTCATTCACCTACTTCCTCCTCAACAAGGAAAAATATGACAATAGAGAAATAAGGCTATACCAGATTCAGTTGGTAAGTGCTACTCTGCAACCGGCTCGCAACCAGAGGTGGGCTAGGGGGGACCTGGCCCTTTCTAAATGTATCATGTCCCCTCCAGACCTCAATACAAAATGCACAATTTAGATATTTGTAAGAGGATATTTAATGGCTTGGCCTCTCCTAACATATTCATGGCCCCCCAAAGCTCTGTGGTTGGTTTCGAGCCTGCTCTTCAAGTGGTGTATCAACGGACGGACGTTAGAAGGGTGTAGTCAAAACGTTTTTAGAAATGAAGAGATCCATCGAAGTAAGAATTATATATATTTTAGACTGAGTCTAGTGTTGTCCAGGAACGCATTTGGTGCTAGCTTAATTTTTTGTAAAGTATATTTTTATTCATGTAAATTCATTGAGCGGAACAGGGCTCATAGCGAGTCATTTTTTAAACTAAAATTTATTTTTTTTGAAGTTGGTCACTAAAAGTTACTTGTTTTCAAATTTGTCACTAAAAGTTACTTTTTTTGAGAGGTAAAGTTACTTTTTATTATGTTTATGTTTTGCATTATAGTTAAAAAAAAGAAAGGCAGAAACTTGTTACTTATTACTCTTCTGAAAGCTTCAGTACTTGCTGCCATATGTGAAACAGTCAGCTTTTATACTTTCTAAAGCACAGTGGATGGTTGATGGATGCTTAAGCTCTCAAAGTGGGGTTGAGAACCCTTCTGTGTCTATTCTTTCTTCTATCATAATAATCTTTTAGTTTTCTCTCGTAATAGTTAACGCTCTGTTCAACGTTGTATGTATTTGTTTGTGTGGTTCATCATGTTCGTCTTGTGTTGTGCTTCTTGTATGTTCTTCTTAAGAGTAGGTGATGAATTTGAATATTTCACGTTTTTGAGAACTCTTAATGCCTGGGATGAAGAAATTCGGAAATAGGCCAGAACTGGTTCCACTTACTCAGAAGCTTCTTACATCTGCTAAGTCTGCTTACCGTAACTACAAAGCATACTTTAAAAACCTAAGAGAGGAGGAAGCTCAAAAAGAAGTAAAGATGAAACAAAATAATAAACAAAGAGAGGAGTGATGGAGAAATTGACGGAAGAATTGAAAAAAGGGGCATGATGATATTTTGGTCACTTTTTCGTGTGCTTTGGTCATTTTTGGTCACTTTTCAGAATATTAAACAGGGTTAGAATATAAAAATAATGAAATTGGAACTATGTACAGTATTAATTACTAAACGAATGTGATTTCAGCATGGGACTAGGGAATTTTTTTCCAATTAATATTTTGATTTAAAAAATCACCCACTAAAACTTGCTGGGGGTGAATAAATTGAAATAAGAGCAGAATTTTGCAAAATAATTACAATAATTCGTATATAATCAATTCACATGTAATTACTGGGTAAAATAGTGGAGGTTAATTCCTAATACAGTGAAACGTCTCTTAACGGGCATCTCTCAATAGTGGGCATCTTCATAAGAGAACAAACTTTCTTATTCTTCCATGTCATAAATATGTGTGATGTGATATTATGAGAGAGAACATTTCCTTTTAGGGAGACCTCTCATTTACGGACAAATAATTGGTTCCATTGATGTCCGTTTTGAGAGGTTTCATTACTTAGTTTAATAATAATAATAATAATAAATGCTCAAATATGTGAACTTACTTTATGGAACCTACCACTGCGAAGAGCTGATATTATTATTATTATTATTATTATTATTATTATTATTATTATTATTATTATTATTATTATTAGTAGTAGTAGTAGTAGTAGTAGTAGTAGTAGTAGTAGTAGTAGTAGTAGTAGTAATAGTATTGCAAAAGTTGCGTAACAAAATATACTGTTTTCTTTGAGTTTGTTTAAAAATTTATATCACTATTCTGAGAGCACACCCCCTCTTTTATTTTGAACACCCCCAAGTTAAAATTTCTGGCGTACTTACTGATTCAGAATGGTTGTATATGACTTTGAAATAGCTCACAACGCGGTTCGAAATAAGCTTTGATATGGATATGATATAATATGATAAGCTTTGATGTTTCTTCCGTCTATGACAAAATATTTATCGTAAAATTCAAAAAATGAGTTTGTCAGGACTCTATAAAGAAGATGTAGAGTTTTCTAGGTTCTGCAACCAAATTGATTCACTGGCATTTCTTCCATGCGAAGGTGTGTTGCAGGCCATGGGATACTTAAAAACCGATAAGTCCTCCAGAACAGAAGAGCTCGTTTATTATTTTGAGTCAATATATATATCCAGTTAATACAAGAGATTAGGAGAAGAAACTCTGAGATTAAGACACATTTCGCCACCTTTTCCTTCCCAAAATTGGAATGTGCATCAGGTTACTATTGGAGAGAACCCACTGACAAATAATTTATCCGAGTGTTGGAACAATAAGTTTTCTCAACTTGCTGGGTGCAACCATCTAACAACATTGAACTTGGTTGAATGCCTGCAAGAGGACTTGCGCGGCAGTGGGGACAGTGATCCTGCTGTGTGAAAGGAAGCAAATGCCTAAAAAGAAGACAAAGCGAGTATATGGTGATTTGCAGAACAGGCTGAGGAATTTGTGTTTAGATTACATTGACTGATAGTACATTAGCTGGTTCTGAATAAATACGTAGATTAAAGGAAAAATTTTAACTGTTTAAGAAGAAGAGTTATTTTCTTATTACTTATTATTTCATTTCTTATTAGTATGAAAATGTTACATGTATTCTACTATTTTATAAAAAATGAAAAAGAAAGGAAAAGAAAGAAAAAAGGCAAAGAAAGTGGAACTCGATCCAGTGTCAAAATGTGCGAGTTTCTAGTTTCCCACTCTCCGTACCCATTCTCGGGGATTCCGTTAAAATAGATTTTTATTTTTCGATCATACACTTAGCTTTTCAAGTTGTAGCACATCGCTTCGAAACTCGATATAATTTCTTTCTATTTTTTCACCTATGGAACCAGGGACGTACGCAGCGGATGGGTCCTGAGGGTCCGGACCCCCCGAAATTTCGACTTTTGTGTACATTTAGCCTAATTTTAGGGACAATTGTAGGAATGTTAATATAAAATACCCTCATATTGAGTTCGGACCCCTCCCGAAATAAATTCCTGCGTAAGCTTCTGTATGGAACCATGAAATGAAATGAAATCTTTAAGTTTTACGTCCCACGTTTATGCCGGTTAGGCTAAAGGAGACGGTGATGATGAGAAATGAATGAAATTGTGGAATGAAGAAAATAGGAGGAAACGGGAGAACCCCGAGAAAACCCACGAGCACGGTGTTTGTCCACCACAAAGTCCACACGGTGCGAGTTGGGATCCAACCAGGGACCCCAAGCAGCGGATTTGAACGCTCAACCACTGAGCCACCGCGCACGCTATGGAACCATGAAGGTACAGCTATCATACGTTGGACATAGTAACTTATACATTCAATTTTACGCGGTGGCTCAGTGGTAGAGCTTTCACCCGTGGTGCTTGCGGTTCTTGGTTCAGTCCCAGCTTGCACAAAGTAAGTTTTGTGGTAGACAAACCCCGTGTGTGGGGGCTTTCTCGAGGTTCTGCCGTTTCCTCCCACTTTCTTCATTCCACCATTTAATTCATTTTCATCATCACCGGCATAATCAATCGATAGACTTAAAACTCAAAGATTACATTTTCTTTATTCTTTTTCTTTTTTCAAATTTACTATGGAAGAAAGAATTGTTAACTGTAGTTCGTCTAAATGTGATAGAAATTAATTATACAAGTATACTACAGTATTTTATACTTTATTTCTTTTACGGTAGTTTGTAAGAGAAATACGAGAAACTGAGTGTAAAATTGACAGATGTGTCCATTTTTGTTTGCTAGATGGCAACTTTGATCTGATGATTGGCTTTCCATTGGAGTTCTCTGTTGGTTCTTTGTGAGACCGCCATCGCCAGAGAGACAGAGAAGGCAGGTCCGTGGCTGGTACCAGAGGCAGAGAGCAGAGAAGAAAGAATTGATGTTGATGCAGAGGTAAAGAAAAGATTTTTCACAGAAGGGAGGGGAAGGAAGAATTCAAGAATAGCTGCTCCCAACAATTTCTCTTCTCATATCCGTTCTCTCTCTTTTCTTTTCTTTTCTTCTGTTTGACTGCTTTTGTTGGTTGAAAAGAAGAAAAGAAGAGAACCATCCACCAAAAAGGTATTTAGTCGATGACGAAAGCGTCTATAACAGAAGCCTACCAAAAACTACCTGCTTTGAATAGATAAACATCCAGTTTCGATTCTCTACTCAATAACTTAACTGTAGTTCATACTTTACTGAATCTCTTTTAACAATCTATTTATTTCTTTCCGCTTTGTAAGCTGCAGCTTTAAAAGTTATTATGTAAAGAACTTAGCGAGCGTGTAGACTGCTGGCGTGGATGTCGCAGAAGTAAGGCTTTGCAATGCGTCATGAGTTCGAGTCTCACTGAAGAGCATTGTTTCTTCCGCACATTTTTTTTGGGGGGAGGGAAGCATTCCCCTCCCGAGAACTCTGAGAGTACCCGCCCGGAGGAGATAAAGTTAATACTTACTAGAATATTACTAGCAGTGAGAGAGAAATAGTTTCAGAATACAATAAATAAATGCACAAATTTTAATATTGCTACCTTACGAATGTTCTAAATTTCATGCTGAAAATATATATTTTTCATATTTATATATTAGGTGGTACCTTGCATCTCTAACTACCAACCAAGGATCTTATAAAATAGAGGATCTGCCCTTACAACAAAATCTTGAAGCCATACGTCACAGTTTCGCCATCCCTACTCTGCCCACTCCGCCCAATAGGATCGCAATGTTTTGAGCCAACAATCATGGCGGAAACGAAAGTAGCCAATCAGACGATGTCAGAAACGAGAGTAGCCAATCAGACGTACCGATGCTCGGTTGTTTTTTGACTTCATCTATTTAATAGGATGAAGATACATATGGGCAGATCCTCTATTTATAACATCCTTACTGCCAACCTTAAACAGATAAGTGACAATTGAACGTCTTGTTCCGCGTACTTCATAAGACCAAAAAGTTAGGATGACGTTAGATTTACATTGAAGTTGCACAATTCGATCATGACGTCATGCCACGTGGTATTATCATGGGGGTAAAGGTGGAATAAAACGAGCCCTTCGGGATTTCTGACTCCCTTCGCTCGCTGACGCTCATTGAGCTATGTTTCTTGACGTAAATGCCTCAATAAAATTGTGTGTGCAAAGTGAACTAAATACCACGTGTCATTAGGTCACGATTGGATGCTGCAACTTCAGTGTAAATTTAACCTCACCCGATAAGTAGCTGTAGGCTTTGGTAATATGTAGTTTTAGAGTTCCCAGCCCCGGTACAGGTTTTCTGAAAGAAACACTGCTGAAGAGCATGGCTGTTTTAATTGTTCGGATGTTTATGAGTTCGTGTCCTTATCTACTTGTTACCAGGTGGTAGAGATACGCACGAGACAAGCTTTCTGGCTGTCTCGTCTCGAAAATGTGCTGTAAAAATGATGTCTCGACTCGAAAAATGTATATTTCTATATTGGAAGAACCCTGTCTCGACTCAAATTGTGTCAGGAAAATCCTGTCTCGACTCGTCTCGTGCGCATATCTACCAGGTGGTACACGGACAAAATCTCGCAAATGAAACATCGTCACCCGAAATCTTCTGGGACAAAAACTCGAATGGTCAAATTCTCGCCGACCAAAATGTCGCCGGGTCAAAACTCGCTAATTGTAGGCCTCGCCATAATAACAGAAAAGTTATAATAATAATAATAATAATAATAATAATAATAATAATAATAATAATAATAATAATAATAATAATAATAATAATACCTAATCCTGAAATCTTTAAGTTTTACGTCCCATTATTATGCCGGCTACGCTAAAGGAGACGGTGATGATGAGAAGTAAGTGAAATGGTGGAATGAAGAAGTGAGAGAACCCCGAGAAAACCCATGTACACGATGTTTGGCCACCACAAATTTCACTTGGCACAAGCTGGGGTCGAACCAATTCCCCCATGTACCAGAAGTGTACGCTCCCACCACTATATATTATTATTATTATTATTATTATTATTATTATTATTATTATTATTATTATTATTATTATTTAAGTAAGATGGAACCAGAAACGCTTACGTTATACATTAGAAACGTAAAAGAAAAAAAGAGTTTATACTGAATTGATATACAATTATAAAATAATTCCTAATTAGGACAAATTTTATCTATCGAACCTCTTTTAGTTAAATTATTTTTGGAACGTGAACTACGAAGATTTTCTTTTTCGAAGAAAGGGTTGTTATATAATAGTTGCAGAGAAGTAAGTGCCAGGCTATCCTTGTTTGTCCTCTATTTAAAGTTAATAAAATCTATTTTCACACTTATTTCATGCCTTGTCATTTATTGACAATAACTATTGTTTTCTAGGCATACGCTGGAAATTATCTTTTATTTCAATGTAATTACAGTGAAACATCTGGATAACGGATATAGATGAAAAATGATTAGGCTATTTATCCGTTATAGAGAGGTTACACAAATTTAGATTACTTACAGCTCATACGCTAATTGCATACTGTTAACAGTAAATACAGGATTGCAACGCGAATAAATTGTCCATGTATACCATCCAATCCTAGGAAGTCCAATGATCAAAATGAATATGCAGGAACACTATACACAACACAGTTAATTGGTTCCGTGCTATGGCAAGTCGCGTTCTTTGATATACAGGGTGGCCCAAAAGTAGGTATACAGTCCCGTACTGATCAGCTTACTGTATTTCATATCATTTCTTATTGTTAGACCTAGTTCCTCCTAGGCATATACCTTAAGCTCGGAACAGCAGAAGCAAATACACCCATCAACTACAACATTATACTTGATCAATGCAGGCGTGTATACCTACTTTTGGGCTACCCTGTACATAAGACATACTGTATTTAGTAGAATTCATTTTCAATATTACTGCAATAAGGAGGAAGGCTTGAGCCGGGTGATCCTCCCTGGTTACGCCACTGTCCGTTAGTGGAATTTATCTGTGGTTGCATAACAACACAAAGGAACGAAAATTTAACAATTTCGACTGAGAATTTCCGTGATTTTCCTAGTCACAGCTGACAGACTACACCTAGAAGGATATGTGATTATTTCTGCAACCGATATGAAAGGTTCCGTGGCGCTTGTGGGGTCACATTGTACAGTAAGTACTGACAGGAAATACGACAGATGGTGTCGCTGGTCAGGTAAGATAGAGTGTCTTTACATAGATCAGACGGGATGAATACCATTACTTAACAGTATCATTAAAGAGCACACATCAGGCACGTACGCAGGAATTTATTTCAGGAGAGATCCAAAGCTATTGGAGGTTCTAAATTTAATATGAAAATTGAATTATATTAAAAATTGTAAAATCGTCCCTGAAATTAGACTAAATTTACAGACAAAATCGGGATTTCGGAGGAGTCCGGACCTCCAAGATCCACTTTCTCCGTACATCTCTGGCACACAGACATGTCTTGGAACAATATGTGCTATCTATACTCCACATAACTCGTCCCTACAACTTCCCTTCCCTTTTGAGGTATGAACATAAACAGTGTGTTCTCAATTTACTTGCCATATTTTTTTCACTCCTGTAATAAGCTCATAGTTCTATTTAAAAAGCAGGATGGTTTGAGGGAAAGGGATTGTTTCTAATCTGACTTGTATTTATTGTTCCACGCCATATTCGTGTGCTCTTCCATGGATATTGTCAATGATGGTATAGATCCTGTCTGATCACAGCAATGACTATCTGCCTTCTTTGTTCACAAACAGCTCTACCAATATTCTTTTATTTGCTGATGATTGTTTGCTCTTCAGCATGATCCTTCTATTCTTCTCAACTGGTGTAACTCTTGGAAACTTAATTTAAACATCGAAAAATGTGCTTCTCTTACGATTTCTCTCTCTCTCTCTCTCTCTCTCTTTAAAAAAAAACAAAAAAAAACTATAAACCACATCTACAAAATTGGTCATCAGAACATAAATCCTGTCACCTCTTTCAGAGATCTTGGTGTTATCATTGATCTTGGTGGTAAGCTTACTTTTGTGGATCATATAAGCACAGTATCTTGTACTGCTATGAGAAAACCAGGACTCCTTTATCGCTTCACTGACATAAAAAATCCTAATTCCTTCTTAACCCCTTCAGTGCGTAATTTTCAGATGCGAACCGCTGTAAAAAGTGTAGGTTTTTTTTTGAGAATTGGAATTTGTTACCTTTTAATAACTTTTAATCTTCTCAAGCAATCACAATGAAATTTTCGGCATTATGATCTTTTTTGCTTCTAATTAGCTACTATAACTTGTCATTGTCGTATTTATGGTTATTATCATCACCATCATATGGTTACACGAAATTTGGGAATGCCTCAGCAGATCAAGCCCAATTTTTCTGTGTGGTTTCTTGGGGTTCCTAGGTGAGCGCAAACTCGCTAAATATTGTCGGGAATAACATTACTCATATTATGGGCAAGTATATTCGCCATACGCAATATAAAATAGCCAAAGCAAAATGAAAGCGTATATATACGCCATCCGCACAGCAGGTGCGTTTTGAAGACACGAGTTAACTCGCCACCCACACTGAAGGGGTTAAGCTTGTTCTATAAGTCATATGTTGCTCCCACTATTGAGTACTGTTCTTCTATCTGGCCTATGGCCTGCCCTACTCATCTTACTCATCTGTTATTAAATTCTGTAATTAATTTCTTTTTAGCCATTGTATCCTACCGAGTACCTCACCTTCGAACACTTCCAAAAAATGATGTTTTAACATTTCTCAATATCAAATCTCTCCTAGTGAGAAACAAAATTTCTGACCTAATATTTTTGCATAAAATTGTAAATTGTATATCATGTGAACAGTTATTAAGTCAGATCAATTTTCGCGTACCCGCTACAACAACACGATCTAGTGATCTCTTTTACACTCGAGCTGTGAGAGTTAATATTGTCCAAAGGTCCCTTCTAAACCGAATTGTTAGCACGTATAATCAGTTACCAGAAACTGTAGACGTTTTTTCAAATGAGCATACCATCAGATCATTTATAAATAAACTATCTTTGTAATGTTGCAATTGTACTGTACTATCTTGATTTCAAATTGTTATTCTATTGTTGTTACATAATTGTTAAAATGTTTCAGTGTAAAATGGCCTAGTGCTGTATGTGAAACCTATTATAAATAAATAAATACCTGATTAACAATACAACCTATCGTATTTCCTGTTGTGTGGGTTTCCTCTGGATTCTCTCGTTTCCTCCCACTTTCCTCATTCCATCATTTAATTCATTTATCATTATCACCGTCTCCTTCAGCCTACACAGCATAAGCGTGGGACGTAAAACAGATTTTGTTTCTTTCATATTTCTTGTTATTACCTACAGCTTGACCCACAAGGACAACGGAACCTTTTATGTTGGTTACTGACGAATCACGTGTTTCTTTCAGGTGCAGACTCTCTGCCGTGGCTGAGAGAAACCACGAAAATCTTTAGTCGGAATCGTTTGTGCATTTTTTTTTCTTATTTTGATGTGAAAATCTCCTCTTACAGTTTAGAAGTTCATTTCAAAATGCACTTATAGTACTCGTCAGTCAATTAAGGTTGGGTATTACAGGGCATTATAGGGTAATACAGGGCATAATTATGAACCCTATAAATTAGAAACTTAAATTTAATTAATTTGGAATTAAAACATAAGTATATTATCAATACTTTTGTGATATATACTTATCATTTATTAATTTATGAGCTAAATCTCACGTAAATGTTATTACCAATTTTGGGAAGGAATCTTCAGAAGAAATTTATCAAGGATTTAATATAATTAAATATACTTTTCAGGTATTTTTTTTTTTTTGAGACATTAAAACCACTGGACAACTCTCAATTATTATGGACGACTACGAGATTCGAACCAGGATCTTCCAATTACTCAATCAGAAGAACAGTTGTTCATCTATAGCGAATATAATATTGTAAATATTAAATTTGTTTTAATGCTAGGAGATAGAATGACTGTTCACTGGTATCGAACTAAGCTCTAGTTGAAACGTAAAAACTTGTATTCGGGTTACTGCAGTAGCGGAAGCAAAAGGATTATGGAAAAATCTCTCCCTCCTGATTCCCTCGAGGAATATTGAAGTGATGACGCTTGTTCCCTGCAGGGGGGGAATCTGGGTCAAGGGCGGGTGGGGGCGTTCTCACTTCATCTTTCAAGGGGTTGGTGTGGATAGTTGGAATTCTGAGCTAAGGGAAGAGGAGAGATTCCGTGTCGAAGGAGGCGTTTGCACATCTCTTCTCAAAAGGTGAAGACTGCTTTTATCAGTCACCTCCTGCTCTCTCCTCTCCTCTACAATCCCACTTCCTCCTCACGACCAAGAAATCTCTCTCTCTCTCTCTCTCTCTCTCTCTTTCCTCTGTCTGTGATAAGTTGAATTACGCAATAACTACTCAACGGATGCCATTACAGATGGTGTGTTCTTTCACTGAATGGAAAGATCATGACGTGTTGTTTACATAAAACACGCATGTCACAAGAGCGAAGTCTTCTGGATGCTGGAAAGAAGGAAGGTGAAGGAATAACATGTAAAATGTATGTTATATGTGATAATTACAAGGCGAAGGCATCGTAATGCCCAGTTCATAAACATTTCTAATTGTAATAAGACCAAGATCTTACAGGCATTTTTATGCCCTATAGTTATATCTTGTCAAAGAAGTTTTCTTCTCCCAATGGATCTAGAACACAGTTGCGACATCACAAAAATTGGTCATAGGTAAATTTTACACAGACACTACTGATTTTGTAAGCCACTGGTCATAGAGGTCAACAGGTCACTACAGCCATTTATCAAGAGAAATCGTTCACACAAAACCATTATTAAAACCAACGGATGATTA
>NC_137455.1:6135505-6370566 GCF_964235325.1 Thermobia domestica | reverse complement strand
GCATCGTAATGCCCAGTTCATAAA
Organism: Thermobia domestica; assembly: GCF_964235325.1. Classification (NCBI taxonomy): domain Eukaryota; kingdom Metazoa; phylum Arthropoda; class Insecta; order Zygentoma; family Lepismatidae; genus Thermobia; species Thermobia domestica. The sequence goes on along the minus strand of NC_137455.1, from coordinate 6,370,542 downwards.
CATTTCTAATTGTAATAAGACCAAGATCTTACAGGCATTTTTATGCCCTATAGTTATATCTTGTCAAAGAAGTTTTCTTCTCCCAATGGATCTAGAACACAGTTGCGACATCACAAAATTGGTCATAGGTAAAATTTTACACAGACACTACTGATTTTGTAAGCCACTGGTCATAGGTGTCAACAGTCACTACAGCCATATTTCGCAGAGAAATCGTTCACACAAAACTCATTAACCACTGATAGTGACCAGCAGAGATTACTCAGATCAGTGATTATGACCAAGCTTGGGCATTCTGTGTAATGTGGAAGCTATCATCGAACATAAACATGGTTTGTATGATCGATTTATTTGATAAATGCGACTGCATTGACCATTGACCTCTATGATCAGTGGCTTGTGTATCATATGGAGTCTGTCATCTGCTCCCTTCCTAACAATCTGTTAGACGGTGGTATGTTCTCTTTAGCCAGCAGTGTGTAAGTATTAGAAAAAAAATATAAGCTCATTAGCTAGTGTGGGTAGTCCAACCACAGACATCAAAATACCTCCCGCTTGTTTTGTCCTTCAGTTGTCCACAAAAGGTTGCGCGGTCTCTTCGGTAATGAGCTGTTTCACACTGTATTTTGAACACTTTGGTTGTCCTATAGGATTTTTACAATATATTCTAATTCTTCCCAACACATACACACGCACACACTGGCGGACTGAAACATAAAAGGCCCAGGCGAGGATTAATCATGGTGGCCGTCTCTCTCCATACACACATTATACAGGGCCGGATTTAGGGGAATGCACTGCACCCCCCTTCGTTGTAAATATACACTACCTAAAATGAGAAGCTAATAGAAACACGTTCCAAAAATTTCTGCCGCCATGTGATTCTGATGATTCTTTTGTATGATACCAGTATCCATCATTTACCAAGTATTCATGACTAGAGAAATTCCTGATCTAATGAATCAAATTAATTATATAATGCAAATTATACCGATACAAAGCGGCCGCGGCTCAGTTGGTAAAGCATTGACTTCGATTTCGGAAAGTCGTGGGTTCGATTCCCGAGACCAGACACTGCGCATTTCCAGGGCAATTCCTCGTTCACACCACATGACAGATCTCTAAAGGCAATAATAATAATAAAAAAAAATCAAATTTAATTCAAATGTACTGATACAACCCCCATCAGAAAATTCTGGATCCGACCCTGGATGTTTGCGGCTGAGTTTCATAGGGATTAAAGTACGCAATAAACCATACTATTTTGTAGCAATAAAATATAGTATACACTAAATGTTGTATACACCCTAAATGTGTATACCATTCCCAATTTGAATAGAGATTAAAGGACGAAACTGGGAGTGGTAGAAACCAATTACGTCCATGGAACGAAAATGGCACCACATAGCCACAATTTTCTTTTCAGTTGATTCAGCATCTAAGAAAAGATTCGTCTTTTATTGTATATCTCTACTAAGACGGGAAGTGGTAGAAATGCACTACTTACTTGACAGGCTCCATCTCTCACTATGCTTTATTACAGCCAGGAGTTTTATATATATATATATATATATATATATATATATATATATATATATATATATACAAGGGCGGATCCAAGGGGGACTATAGCCCCCCCCCTTGACGCTCAGGTTTACACTGGATAAAATGGGATTCAAGCCTATCCCTTGATCATATCCTGGATCCCCCACTGTATATATATATATATATATATATATATATATATATATATATATATATATATATATATATATAGATAGATAGATAGATAGATAGAGAGAGAGAGAGAGAGAGAGATTCAATATTGAATTTTCATGGTTTGAAAATCTATCGTAGTTTCATTACTGTGAAACGAAATTCACTTGCTATTATTCTACAGTGTGGGACGGTGGCTCAGTGGTAGAGTGCTTACTTCTGGTGTGTATTGTCCCTGGTTTGATGCCCGGCCAAATAAGTTTGTGGTGGACAACATCGTGTCCGTCCCTCTTCTCGGAATACTCCCTTTCCTTCCACTTTCTCATTCCCCCAATCATTCCATCATCATTCACTTGCCTTATCATTAAATCATCCATTTCCATGAGCCTAACGGGCATAACGAACCGTGGACGTTAAACTGAAAGATTTCATTTGATTTCTATTTCTCTTTAAGATCCTAACTAGAGAGAGCAATTCATTTGAATTGTATTTTTTCTGTCTTTATTGAACTGACGTTCACTTCACGACAACTTGTGATCTGAGTGTCACAGTTTGACTAACACTAAACTGCTCATTCAATGCATATTTCTGAATTATCTCTTCGTGTTTAGATTTTATTAGCGAAGGTTTGTTTATTTATTTAATTTTTGCGTTTCTTTTCAGCACTGACTTTGTGGTGGACAAACACCGTGTGCGCGAGTATTCTCGTGATTCTCCCACTTTCTTCATTTAACAATTTCACTTATTTCTCATGATTATCGTATCTTTTAATCTAGCCGGATTTAGATTTCATTTTCTTTTCAGCACTGAGACTGAAATTACAGAGTTCAGTTGATTTTGAGTTTAACGTCCCGTTCAGCAGCGAGGCTATGTGAGATGTGAACCTACTGATTAACGTGGAATCCGAACCACGTGGAGAGGAAGGTGGGAAAAATTACATGAAATCTTTAAGTTTCACGTCCCACGATTATGCCTTCTAGGCTAAAGAAGACGGTCATGATGAGAAATGAATGGAATGAAGAAAGGGGGAGGAAACGGGAGAACCTCAAGTAAACTCACGTACATGGTGTTTATCCACCACAAAGTTCATTTGGCGTAACCTGAAATCAAACCAAAGACGGCAAGCACGACAAATGAACGCTCTACCACTGAGTCACCGCGGCCCTTAGAGAGTAAGGTGGAATCCAAACCACTTTCCCGCATTGGTATTCGAACTTGGAACCTCTTGCACCAAAGGCACACACATGCTAGCGACTAGACCACCACGGAAGGCTACAGAATCTTTTCTAGCTTTGTGATTTAGTGGTTTGAAAGCTGTCTCGATTGTCAGGAGAAAGGGAGACTTTTGCTTTTATAAAAATAAAATTTATCTGGTGAAAAACTTCGTAAAGAAAACACCATAGTAAAAAAAAATATTTTTTTTAATGAGAAAGCGCAGGCGACAGTTTGAGATAAGCTGGGAGGAATCAACCAAGACGGCTTGTCTTGTGTCAACTGGTTTCACAAGAGAGGGGGAAGGGGAAGAATAAACGAGGGAGAGAGGAGAAACAAAATTGCCAAGAAAACAGAACAAAAACCTGTTTTTGTTTCTTCTTTCGTTTTGTCATTTCTTGTGATAAGGATGCCAGGTAAACTAGAGAGACTCGTGCAGAAACCAGAAAGTTTGTCCAAAGCGTCCATGAGAATTCTTTTCAAGCAGCTGATAACAGTGTTGTGTGATTTTTCATTCTTGAGGTCGGAGCCAATAATTGCTATCCTTATTGAAGGACAGTACTTCCACATGCCTACTGTCATCCTCTATGGCATTTGTGTCAATTTCTGCTTTTTTTTTTTTTTAAATAATATTGGCACTATATTTAGGCTACAAATAAACATAGGGTACATTTGATTTCGGTTATTTTTTCTTAACTACTATATTAGCTGAACCTGCCCATTCTGCACATCGCATCATTCACATGTGAGCATGAATCTCCTTGTCTCCTTCCTCACAACATCTGTATATGTCTCTTTACAGACACAAGTGAAAGACGTCTTGATAAAAATCCGCAAGGGGTACCATAGAAATTTCTTAGATTATTTTTTCAATATCTCCCATCGTTTGCAAATTTGGATCTACTTCCGGATGGAGTTTCTAATTCATGTATGATCAGTGTTTTCTTTCTTCTTGCATGCAGTTTGTAATAAAGAAATGTATTACATACATAATTAATCATAATGTCAGGGATATGTATGGTGTTCATTAGGCAAAACACTGCAAACAGTAAAGATTCATCTTAGACTGGAGAAATGGTTATCCTTCGTTTTTCATTATAATTTGGCCATGAAACAAACGCCTGAGAGATATACAACCCCAATATACAAATGTGTAGTGTTGGAATGTATATCTCATAGGATATGCTACTTTTAAAAAAATCGACACTTCAGTGTACCCTTAAAAAAAGTAATAAAGAAACAACGGCTAGGTTTTTTAAACATTCAATTAGAACTGGACAATCTTCACAAAATTTGCAATCGATCAGTCAAAACGGCATCTTTCTAGACTCTATGGTTCCCGAGAACTCACTGTTGAAAAGATTGACCACAAAGATATAAACTTTTCTAGCATTTCAATAGATAGATTTATGAATGTTTAGAGAAATAATCGAATTTAAATTTTTAAAGAAGTTTCGGAAATGTAGTTTTGTACGCGAAATAATAACTTTGAGTGTTGTGATTAGCTCTTACGCAAAAATACAGAACACTTTGTAATAAATAGTAAATTTACTGTTTCACTAATGACTAGATCTCCCAAACTACGCATTAGGAGTGGAAGCATGAAATTTTGTATAAATAGGTTATTGTTTGTGCACCCAAAGTTGCAGATCAGACGGGATTTTCCGAAATCATGCCCCTAAAGAATGCGAGGCTAACAATTTTTTTTTTATGCCGTTCACCAGAACTCCGAAACTTTGAAATCTTGTATAAATATTCCCCATGTACGCTTCTTGACGGCAAGATAGAATGTTTCGAAATTTGACTTCTAAGGGAGGAAACAGGGGTGAACCTTAAAAAAAAATGATTTTTTCAGTGTAACGTCCCACGTTTATCCCCTTTAGGTTAAGGGAGACGGATGATTAAGGCAAGTGAATGATAATGGAAGAATTGGTGAAATGATAATGTGGAAGGAACGGAAGTACGCAGAGAAAACCCATGAACACGATGTTGTCCACCACACACTTTCTTGGCTGGGGATTCAACCAGGGGCCACGCACCAGAGGCACACGCTTTATCACTGAGTCCCCGTGTCCCCGTGATCGTTTACGTGACTTTAATGAAACACCTAGACAGAATTTGAAATATTTGTATTTCAAATATTTTTCATACACTTAATTCCTCCCGTGAGAGAAATTAGCATTGTGCTAATATTCATATACTAGTATAGCCAGTTATGAAAATAGTACAGATCGTTATCAAAATAATGGAAACATCTTCGTTTGCAACACGAAAGATGTGTGATTTGGTAATACAGGATAAAAGTGAGAAAAAAGTGGATTTTGTTACTGGCGTGTTAGATGATGCTCTGTAGTAGATCAGGTGGGGTATAACGGAGGCGTGTGCTGAAACGGGCAGATGGTAATAATGCAAAGTGGAAGACCTTTTTGAGTTTCAAAGAGATCAAATTGTGAGTATGAGAGATTAGTTGACCCAAGTATATCTAAAGAGGCAAATGTGTTAAATGTGTCACAAGGAACAGCGTACAAGGTGATAATGTGCTAGAAAATTCATGCCAAAACAATATCGCCGAATAGTTTATAATGGACGGAAGAGAACCGTCAGTGACAGGAATTACTGAGCACTGAAAAAATTGTCACCAGGACCGGCCACTAAAGTTCATTTCAAAGCTACACAACAATATACCGAACACAAAATGAATTAAAAATAACATTTCAATTAATATACTTTTACAGTAAATCTTTCAAGTTTGCTTCCAGTAACCCTGTTGATTTGAATAAGCACAAGAAGAAGGAAAATGTTTAAATTTATTAGATAAAGCATTTTCTCTGTGTAAATGCAATAAAACGTGTTATTTGACTCATTTCTACTTTTCAGTAATGTTTAGTGCATTTTCATGCGTATTTTGATACATTTAATTGCATATTTTTAATACACATTAGTGCGTCAGAATTGTATCAGAATTGTCTAATGCTTGCAGGATTTTTTTTACTTACTTTTTGTTTTATTTCATGCCAAACATTTAATCTAGTTCTCCACAGTACCTTTCTTGTTCAAAGTCATTTCATATCAACGGCTACACAATAGTTACCGGCAGACAATAAGAGTAAACTCTTCCGAGGTCAACCGCTCATCTAATTCCTCTCTTCCTTTTCTAACCTTGTTCTTATTTAGTTAAATACACGTTTAAAATGTTTTGTTTCATTTTAAGCCTGCAATCTAATGTCTTGTATGGAATACTTGGTTATTCTGCACATTCTGATATAGTAAGTAATGCGGTAAACTTGCTTGTAGTACACACAAAAACAGTGTGGCTGGCAAGATGGCGCACATTCGACTAGGTGGTAGGTGATCACTGCATTGGCTATCAATAACATTACTTCTGATTTCTTGCTCTGGCATTTGTCTCCTTCAATACGAGTATTTCCTAATTTAACTCACGACTCTGGATCGACACTAATAAAGAGTCAAAAATAAGCCACACTTTTAATCCGAATTTCAACTGAGAATTGTTGATGTTTGTTTGAGTGTTCTACCCAAAAGCAGGATCTAGATCTGCCCACTGACTTAGTGCCTAGCATTCGCGTCTTTGGTGCACGAGGTTCGATTCGCAGTGTGAGAGCATTAAACGCATTGAGATTGGTTTGGATTCCACATTAAACTATAACCTAACCACTGTCGTGACAGCCTTTTGTGGGCCTGAGCCGCTCCAACGCCAACTACGTCCAATCTAGCGAAGTCAACGCGCTGCGTCGTCGTCTTCAACAGAAGTATTAGGAGCTTTCTAGACCTAGTGGTCATCACTTCTTTTATTCACCTGACTCCCCAATTTGCCTCACGACGCTGGGTGGAGCACTGACCGGGAATCGAACCCGGGACCACGTGGACATGAGCCCAACGCTGTAACCTCTGGACTATGTAGTCCTCAGCTTAAACTGTAGGATCACGTTTTATATAGTCTCTGTGCTGAAAAGAGACACTAACCTTCAACATAAAACAACCAAATTAGGTTTTAGCCCACATTCTACTGTAGTATCCTAACGTAACTCATTGGGAAAATGAAATGAAATCTTTGAGTTTTACGTCCCACAGTTATACCGGTTAGGCTAAAGGAGATGGTGATGATGAGAAATGAATTAAATGGTGGAATGAAGAAAAGTGGGAGGAAACGGGAGAACCCTGATGGAAACCCACGCACACGGTGTTTGTTCACCACAAAGTTCACTTTGCAGGGGTAGCTCATTGGGGTCATTAACCAATAGAACAGGTTGGCCAGCTCCTTTCTTCTGTGGTTCATAAAGGGCTATTGCTAGTTGGAAATTAATAATTTCGTAATAGAATTAGGAGCAAGGATACTTCGAACACAAGAACTGAGTAAGTATGGCTTCATAACACAGATATTCACTTGCAACATCAGTGAATATTCCTCTGATAGAAGGCACTCTGTCTTCCTGTAATATCAAGAAGCTAGATCCTAGACGGAAGGAAAACGGCATATGTAAAACTGAAACTTCGCAAGCTTAAGTGAAGGAATAGCTTGAGACATAGGATTAGGCATATCACATTTACGAGAGTTGAACTAACTGTATTAAGACTTTATTACACAGATTCACTTTCACACATTAATTTGAAAAGTCAAAGTAAAATGAGAGTATGTGTTTACTTCAGGGGCGTCATTTAAGGAACGCAGGAGGGAGCAATTGCCCCCCCTTAAGAGTTTGAAGAATATATATACTTTAATAGATGTCTACTAATATACTAGTACAAAACGTGAAAGTCTAATGTCGATGGTGCTCTTGCCCCCCTCAAGCTAAGTCTGAAATGACGTCCCTGGTTTACTTTATGTAAATGTTTCAAAATAAGGAATAAAAAAAAAAGAGAGAATGTTTTTCAGTCAAATAAACTTGGTCACCCACTTCCCCAGGCCTGTATCAAAGGGAGCTAAGGGGGCCGGGTCCAATAACTTCTACCGGCCCCCTCTACATTTTTGGGCTGGCTACGGGCCTGCACCTAGCAGTGTTCTTCTGTGAATGTGAATTTTCTGTGACCAACTGAGATCATGATTTGAAGCCAAAGACAGTATTAAAATACAGTAGAGATGCAAGAGCTCGAAAAAAAAACAGGCTTTAAAAAAAAAAAAAAACTCGGTTTTTCTGCTTCGCTTTTTTTTTTTTTTTTTTTGCTTGGGTAATTTTGGGCTTTTTTGAAAATTCTGCTTTAAATTGATATACCAGATTTTGTTTCGCTTCTCTATAACACAAAAAGTCATTTAATTAGTGGTTGATGCCGATAATAATATAGAACATCGAAAATAAACCATGAATTTCGAAAAGATATTTCAAACAGTTTTACTTCTCAACATATTTACATTATGAATTCCAAAGGATTAACCAATGTATATAATAAGATTTTTTTCAACCTCCTACATACAAAAGTAAGCAGGGTTGGCAAGAACCATGGTTGTTTTTGAAAATGCCAAAAACCCGTTTTTTGGGGGGAGTTTAAACTAGGTTTTTTTTTGGTTTAAATCCGGTTTTTTGGGTTTAGATATTTTGCTTTATGTGTTTATATTACATATTGACAGAAATAAGTTTGTTACGCCTTGGTGTTATTATGCAACTGGGTTATGCTGAAAGAGGTCACATAAGCTTAAAGAAGTCGGGTCAGTAAATTTCTTAAATTGAGAAACTTCCGCACTAGCCATCGGGAAAATCCCGTCATTACTCTAAATGTAAAACAATAACGGAAAAATCCTGTTATTGCTTTGCATGTAAAATTTAAAGGTTAACGTATCATAATCAGTACGCTAAAACTGAGGTATTAAATTACAAATTTAGTACGTACATATCATTGAAAGTACAATCCATGCTAATGTTGGAAGCTACGTAGGCAATCGATAAATTTTGCCAATTTCTATCAATATATTTAAGCAATCTTGACTTCTTTATAAAACAGGCATTCAGGCATGCAGAAATATACAATTTGGTTTCGTTTCGTATGTTCAGGCTTAACATTCTTACATAATACCGAAGTTATCAAGGAGAAGACTTTCGCTTAAAATTACATCCGAACCGCTACTTTGTTTACGCGTGAAAAAAGGGTTGTGGTTCGACCGAGAATTGAACATGGGACACCTTGATTAAAAGGTGAAAAGGAAATAAAACTACTGCAGATGGTTTGATGTGTGGAAACGTCATCATGAAGTTCACACGATTCGCATCTTTCGTTCTTTTTTTATTTTTTGGTTTAAACCAGTTGTTTATTTTTAAAAAATAATAAAAAAAAAAACAGCTGGTGCAAACCAGCCAACCCTAAAAGTAAATATTCTTTAAAAAAAAAAAATACTCAAATAAGTAGCAAAATTCTATGTAGTATTTTTACTTCAAAATATTCCATACCCTCTTTTTGGAACAATATAAAATTAAAATAAAACATAAAAAAAAGTACTTAGATTTATATGATACACTTAAAGGCTGCACATCTAGAGCTTTTGATTTTGTATATTCTTGAAATTCTACAGTTTTATATAAGCACCATCACGGTTTATTCAGTCCTCAAGTTTTCTGTATTTTTAACAAGAGGGATTGAACATGAAGGGTGTGAGATAAGAACATGGTAACCCATGATTTTACTATTTTAAGAAATTAGAAATTTTCTGCTGCACAATCCATTTTGAAAGTCGGAAAGCTGATTTTTCACATAAGTCTATGCATGAGGGATTAAACGAAGCGGTATGCGTTGCTGTCTATCTGGTGCTGCATAACTCAGCAATTGAAAATTTGTTAGTTACCATGTTCTTGGCTCACACCCTTCATATCATTATGGAACTCTCCCCACCCCGCCACCACAAAAAAAAAAAAAAAAAAGGACTACGGAATATATTTAAGTTAAGATAAATACAACTGCACAACAAACATGACTGAGTGGAGCTTTTGCGCTTCTATCGGTAAGTCCGGGATTGAACTCAGCATTCGACCATTCTGACAAAACTTTTCTTCATTCCATCTATGAAGTAGAAATAGTGCGTATACTGTGAGTTGGTGGACATCATTTCTTATTGTTTTTAAATCGTTATTATACTAATTACCAGCAGTGACGGTTTTGCGAAGGTTAGGGGGACGGTCTTTCAGACTGAAGCCTGTTCCCCAAAATTACGGAATGTCTAAAACAAACGAAATATCTATTAGTTATGCCTTTACTCATAAACTTTAAGCTCCTGTCAAATAAAAATTACGAATGTTTAGAAAAACTAAACATTAATAAGAAAAACCCTCCCAAAATACTTTTCTAAATCCGCCACTGATTTTTAGTATAAAATGATCTTCAAGGTTGTATCCGGAAGATTATCTCTAAATATATAAGCGAAACGAAATACAGTATTAGTTATGTCTGTACTCATAAACTTCAAGCTCCTCTCAAATAAAATTAGGACATTTTAGAAAGCGAAACAATCAGAGAAACCCGTCCCAAAGTACGTTTCTAAATCCGCTACTGATTATTTGTATAAATTAGTATTCAAGGTTGTATCCGGAAAATTATTGCTAAATCGTTGCACAGCTACAGTATAACAGAAATGTGGAAGTACGGTTAGACGGATATATTGAAAAACTTACGCTTTGACGGATATATAGCAAAACGTAAGTTTAACTTTTGGGCTAGAAGCTAGAGTACTAAGCTCTTAGAAATGAAACACAGATGACAAACTGAAATGATATCAAGAGGAAAAAATATCGATAACTCAAAAGTTAAAATAAAGTTAAATAGCCTCTAAAATTGCCCTCAAATACTACATTCTTCATGTTAGCTTTAATTCGTAAAACATGTGCTCCATCCATCTTGATGGTGAATTTTAGAGCGAAATATGGCATTTAGGTCATGGAATTCTTATCTAACTATAGAATATACTATAAGAAAGCTATTTAGATAGAAAAATCATGAAAATGAAAAAAAGCCAAAATTTCCAAAATTCTCGTTCCCCCCCCCCCAAAAAAAAGCCGGCTTTTTATGTGAAAAAGAACATCGATTCAAAAAAGCCGGCTTTTTTGCATCTCTAAAATACAGTTACAAGAATATTTGTCTAAAGTTTGGCCATCCTTCTTGCGTAGAAGACGCACAACTTATAAGCCAATGATCAACTTTTGGAGTAAACACTCTCTTCACATAGCCATATCGACATAATTAAGAACACAAGCTCAAGTAGGAGGCTACTTTCAGTGGCGCAGGGTGTACGCAAAATATCATGGAGGGAAGAGGACCATTCATGCTCGGAAGTTCGCATAGTTTCAGGATTTTTGTATACACATCTCAATAAATTAGATGTTTATTTTTTCATAATATCTTGTTTAGGGGAAATTTTAAAATTCAAACACTCTTTCTTCATTTTTGAGTATGCCACTGGCTATGTTAGGAAGATGGCCAACTTAAGAGTAATCGTAGAATATTTAGTACATTCAATAAGACACAAGCAATGAACAAATTATTTGAAGAATAAAAAAAATAAATCTTCTGAGACATGCAAATTCCAATTTGTTACTCAGGTAATGTCAAAGAGGATTGCGAGCAAGCAGAAGTACGATTACACAAGTTGTTTCATGCAGTTCACACACACACACACACACACAAATATATATATGAAAGAGAGCGAAAGAGAGAGAGGAGAATGAATAATTGCTTCTTTGTTTCAGCGTTCATATGCGCTGTCTCTCTTGCACCTACATATTGAGTGCGATAAGTGTTATCAGAGAAAAGAAGAAAGAGAAGAACTCTGTTTCTGGTTTTCCCAGCAACAATGGAAATTAGTAACCTGCATCAGCAACCTGTTTGTTCGTTAGCTCTCAATTACATGACATTTCTGAACTTCAAATGTGATAAATTTATCTTTTACTGTGCGCGGGCTGAGGATGTTCGAGGAGAACAATCATTACAAGTAGATATGATAACACGCAGGCGTAGCGCAAGTAGCGACATCTATAAGTGGGACTTAGGTTATTAGGTTTAGCGCCACACACAAACACTGAGACATTTCCTGTTAGGATTCTGTCATTGTTTTTTAAAAAATCTATTGATTGTTTGAGGTTTAACAACATTCCCTTTCAACACCTCAATTATACAAGTCCTAGCCTTGGTGCATAATCGTGGGACGTTAAACTAGATATTTCATTTCATTATACGAGTCCGAGACCTATAGCAAATATATAAGACCGAAACGTATTTAAAACAGCAGTTTGGTCTCACTCGTCCATCACATCCTATTCTGTACGCAGCCCGCGTTGCGTCAAAATAAAGCTGGTTGCATATCTCTCAAACACACGTTATACAGCAAAATTTCTGTCTTGGAATTTAAGACATAATTAATTGGTCGAGGTCATTGACAAACATGTTTCTGCTGAAAGAGAAACATATGACCGAGAGAGTTATGTAATCTGATACTTGTTACAGAAGAGGATGGAGTGAATCCACCCTCTTGAAATAGGATTCGTAACATACATCACAAATAAATTGCTGTTTTCCTGCAGTTTATCCTCTCGGGGTCAAAAAAGAATGGGCGTATACGTCTTCTGCACAATTTCTGTTTTTTTTTTCTTTCTTTCTTTCTTTGACATGGGATATTCTAAGCATGTATCTTGTCGGATTTTTCTGGATTTTTGCTTCTTTTGTATGAAATCATCATACTTTTTTTTTTACATCACGAATGTTAAATGACGTGTCGGAAGACTATCTGCGTAATGTAAGTCTTATTCCCAATCTACCTCTTCACTATACCTTCATTATGTACAGATTTTCTATATCCTCTTTAGATCATCATCATCATCATATGCCATTAATGGCAGGTGCTTCGGCATAGATTGAAAAACTTCCTTGGCGTATGGTCCTCAACTAACCTCTTCACCTTGACGAAGCAAGTATCAATGTTATAACCATTTATCACTCATATTGTAAATATTTTCTTCCTTTCTCTTGTTTTACTTCCTTTAAAATACAATTTCTCCTTAACAATGTCCTATTCTAACTTATGTCTTTTTCCGTTTTTAATGACGTTATTCTATTTCTTATTGCCTACTATACGTAGTAGCTCCTCATCAGTTTTCCGTTCGATTTTCCCCATTCTTCTCCACATCCACTTTTATAGTTTTTTGCGACTTGCGTTGAATCGTTGGCTCCGCGCCAATAGAGAAAAAGAAAATGTTTTACGTAATTTTACATCAGACCACTTGGTAAGAAGTTTTGAAGTCGCTGTTGAACGTGTGATAAAAGGGAAATCAAAAAACGGAAGGGAAACGTACTTTAAAAAAAAATGTCGCGATTCGAAAACACAAAAACTGTTCGCGAAAGATCATTAATATTTTCATTATAAATACAACAACCAGAACAAAAGCTAAAAGAGACATAGTTAACGAAAAATTTGTTAGGAAATCTGATTGACACTATTTGACAATCAGATGTTCCCAGTGCAACAGAAGAAAATGTTTCATGGGTAAAACTTGACTGACATCTTAGACGTACTCTCGCTTCTATTAGTTAATAAATTTAGTTGATCGAAGTCGCTTCAACTGAGGTCGTGATAACTAGAGAAGACCTCACTAGTGAAACACCTGATTAATTTATCAGTGAATCGAAGCAGAACCAAAGGTGAACAAATAGATACTAGTCTTGTTAAAATTATTATAATATTAATTATGAGAATAAGTTCCTTTCCAGCATTCGAACAACTTATTTAAGTACATTATTTCGACAACCATTTTAATAATGTCTGTAATAAAATATTCGAGAAAAAACGTACATACGAACATCGAAAAAACGAACATACATTTCTTTACATCACTGGGCTCAGTTCCGTGCGCAGAAGGAAGATGGCGCAAAATTCGGAAGGGAAAAAGGAAACAAAAGAAGGAAAGAAAAAAAAGATAAAAATTACTTGGAATATTTTAGATCAACAGCAGTGTTTTTCAATCTAATATTTATTATTACTGCATGTGCATATATATATAAAATGGAAGGAAAAAAGTATATAATAGAAAGTGCTCAAAATCAAGAAAAAGCAGGGTTTATTTTTGAAAATTTTCCTATGCTTCGCGCCAACCATGGTGGCGCTTCGTGGCTGCTCTGTCCACCTCACTCATATATACGAAGGAGCGCCGTCGTATACTCTCGCCCCAGGCGCTAATTTCCCACGGCACAGCACTGACTGAGCTAGTGTAGGCAAGATCTCTTCAAAGATTGAGCCCTATTTATTTAACAATAACTATGTCATTGACATTATTATTATTATTATTATTATTATTATTATTATTATTATTATTATTATTATTATTATTATTATTATTATTATTATTATTATTATTATTATTTTGATGATGGTGATAATCGTTCGGTAAGTTAAGGCTTGAATAAGTGTTGTTCCTGGCTCGACATCGAATTCAGAGCTTAGAGAGTACATTAGTGCTTTGGGACATGAATCCCGAGCACGATACTGCATATTTAGTGAATGACCATCCAAATGTTTCCCAGAGTCCAAATGCTTCGAGAATGTTGTTCTCTTAAAGCAAGTTAAATGTACAAATTAATATTGAAAATGGGGTCGTGGTGGCTCAGTGGTAGAGCGTTCACCACTGGTGTTCGGGGTTCCTAGTTCAATTCCAGCTCTCGCCAAGTGAGCTTTGTGTTGGATAAACACCTCGTGCGTGAGTTTTCACGAGGTTCTCCCGTTTCCTCTGACTATATTCATTCCACCTTGAATTCATTTCTCATCGTCTCCATCTCCTTTAGCCTAGCCGACATAACCGTGGAACGTAAAACTAAAAGATTTAATTAAGTTTTATTTCGATCGGTAAATAAGGATGCCTTCAATCCATGATGTTCCTGATTCGATGTCTATTTCAGAGCTTAGAGAGTGCATTAGTGTATCTACTTTGCGGCATGACGCTACATAAAAAAAAAAAAAAAAAAAATACTGGAACATATCCAGCGAATGGCCTCCCAAATGTTTTGCATATTCCTCTTCGAGGAGGTCGTTGTCTTGAAGCAAGTTAAATGTATAAATTAATATTGAAAATGAAATGAAATGAAACGGCCACGGTGGCTCAGTGGTAGAGCGTTCGCTTCTGGTGCATGGGGTCCTTGATTCGATCCCAGCTCGCACCAAGTGAGCTTTGTGGTGGACAAACACAGCGTTCGTGAATTTCTCGATATGCTCCCGTTTCCTCCCATTTTCTTCATTCCACCATTTCATTCATTTCTCATCATCACCGTCTCTTTTAGCCTAGCCGGTTAGTCGTGGGACGCAAACCTTAAAGCTTTCATTTCATTTCATGAAAATGAAATTTCTAGCTTTACGTACCGTCTTTTGGTCTTTAGGAGAAAAAACACGGAAGATAAACGAAAGTGAATGAGCATGAAAGACTCCGAAACCCTATCATCCTTGGAATACCGGCAGGGGCGCCTGAAGAAAATTTTCTAGGGGGCATCTCCATGGTTGCTATATTACGTCTGGTATTTAGTATACATGGTTTACTACATTACGTATACATTTTCGTGAGCCACGGGAGTCCCGGCCCTCCCCCTGCCCCCCTTCGGGCGCCCATGAATATTTGGTATGTCAAACACTGTATTAATCTGAGAAATCTGGGATTTCAATTTTATTTACTTGATTTTGTTTTGATTTAACGCCCCTTTCAGCATCGAGGCTATTTATGAAACGTGGGACCTACAGCTTAATGTGGAATCCGAACCACATGAGTCCCCACCGGGAATCAAAACCGGATATCTCATGTCAAAGACGTGTACGCTAACCGCTTAATGAAGGAAATTTAGATTAGCAAATTATCGTCCAACGTTTTCAGTTTTTCTTTTCTTTTTTTTTCTGTATTATGTAAATAATATTTTTCTATTACACTATTTAGCTACTCTCTCTCTGTTTAATTTTGTATTTGCAGTATATACTTCCATACAGTTGAAAGTTGTAATTTTTGGGGTGATAATGTGGGAGGAAAGTGGAAAACCCCAAGAAAACCCATAGTCACGATGTTGTCTGCCACAAACTCACATCGCTTGCAATTAAACCACATACCTACCCTCCGCTCCGAAGATGACGAAGTAATATTAAATTATATTTTTTCATGTTTCAAGTTCAGTTTTGGGAAAATGCTGTAAATCTTTCTTTTAGTTTAACGTCCCACGATTATGTCTATTAGGCTAAGGGAGACGGATGATTAAGGCAAGTGAATGATAATGGAAGAATTGGTGGAATGAGATTGTGGGAGGAAACGAGCGTATCCTGATAAAACCCACGAACACAGTGTTGTCCACCACAAACTTACCTATCCGGAAATCGAAACAAGCGCTCTACCCTCTGAGTCACGGTGCCTCCTTTAGAAGTGCTTTTTCGTGGCCTCTAAGTAACATATGCGCTTTTTATGTCATGGTCCTGAGTTCGATTTGCGGTGGGGGCACTAGCCCCGGATACATAGTCGAGTAGTCTTTTAGATCTCACTCAAGCAAGAACCTGTTTCATGTAGCCCCGATGCTGAAAAGTGCCATTAAATCCCATCCGATTAACAAACCAACCAAAGAACTAACGAAAGAATGAAACAACCAAATAATCAGAACCGAGGCGTAACATCCTAAAACATCGCAATTTATTTCTTTAGAAAGAAGCCTTCCTATTATCGCTTTAGACAATTTCGTTTTTTTCTTCTTTGCTATTTTCATGAAGAAAAAATCACAACATGAAGACGAACCCTTTCCCCCCTGGAATGACAAGCAAGAACTGGTCTGTTATCACTTATCACCAATAACCTTCTTCATCTGCATACGTAGACATAGAGAAAGAAGGAAAGAGAAGCTTTTCCAAGGATTTTTTAATGTATTTGCTTATATTCTTCCCGGTATCCCTTTTAAGATTACTTGCCAATTAGCAGTGTTTTTTAACACGGAAGTATTCCTTAACAGTGATAAGAAATTTCTTCAATACCAGTTTCAGATAAAAACCAACTGAAATGGTCGGACGGAAGAGGAAGGGAACGCAATCCACAACATAATTCTGGCTCCTTGACAATATGAGAAATTAGAATGTCGTTATATCGGAGGAATATTGACGTCTGCAAGCAACTTCCTAAGTAAGAGGACATAATTACTGTACAAGGTTCTTGTAGACGTAGTAGAGATACCTCAGTCCAATGGTTATAGCGTTGAACTCACGTCCGTGTTGTCCCGGGTTCGATTTCTGGCCCATGTGCCTCAATTTTCGGCGTCCACCCAGCGTCGTGAGGCAAACTGGGGAGTCATGTGAATAAAAAAAAACGTGACGGGCACTAGGTCTAAACAGCTTCTGGTATGTCTGTTACAGATAGGACGACACAGCGCGCTAACTACATGTTCGTTGATGAGCTGAACTCAATTCAGTCAATCGCTAACAGATGGTGTTGGAGCGACTCAGGCCCATAAGGGTTATCATGTTACCGGTTATTTTTTTTAGTAGACGTAGTACTGCACTCCAATTCTCTGTCTATTCTTTTACTTTAGCTCGTTACAATTTCTATTTTTTTTAAATATATGTTATTAAATAATAGAGGAGTGACCAGTGGCGTATTTAGGGGGGTGGCTTCCGGGCTTAAGCCCCCCCGAAATCTTACTTAGTATAGTAAAGTAAATGAAATATCTTGCAGAATTTTCACATTTCCAGGCAAAGCCCCCCCCGAAAGTTAGCAAAGCCCCTCCCGAAACAAAATCGTAAATACGCCACTGGGAGTGACTAAAGGTTCTTTTACTTGTTTAACCCCTTCCGCTTCAGGTTCTAATTGACTACCCTGGCCCCAAATATGAGATATTCAACATCACCAGAACAAATGTCTTAAATGTAAATATACCCTCTCCTGTTGTTAATATAATAAATATGACAAACTGTCATCAAGATTGTCCAATAATATCAGGTACTGAGAGACACACTCGCCTCGCAATATCAAGCAAGAACAAAGGTGGATTCTTGGAGAGAAACTGTGATGTACGCAAGTACACTACTGGTACAGAAAGGGTTAAGAGGCTCCATCAATGCGAAATTAAAATACCGCTAATTTTACAGTAATTATGTGATATCTTCAAATAGATAAAAGATAATCGAAAAGTGGAACAAGAGCGCCCTAGACAATATCATTTTAGATGAGAAACCGTTATCACGACTCACTTATCTGCTTTCGATTTCCAGCCATTTTGAAAATCGGCATTTACTTTCGCGTTTCTAAATGGCTGCAAACGGAAAGCTACTAGGTGACTCTTGATAACGGTACTTTATGCAAAATAATATTGTTAAGCGTGCTCTTGTTCCACATTTCGATTATCTTTTATCTATTTGAAGATATCACATAATTACTGTAAAATTAGCGGTATTTTAATTTCGCAGTGATTAGGCCTTTTAATAGTCCCGCTTAGCCATGTAGGGTTAATCAGTGATGGGCATTTTGTAATTCAGGGTCAGTGGATTTCGCATGGACTCGGTTTATTTATTTATTTATTCAAGACGACATGCTCTAGGCAGAGTTACAGTGTTATTCCTTTAAAATATATATATCTTAAGTCAAAAATGACTTTCTACAAGGTATGAACACAGAAACATCTGATTGCATAGACTATTGACCCGAATTGCTTGACCATTTCCTACGCGAAAGTTTGACTCAAACGGGAATCGAACTCACGACTTTACTCCTTAATGAGACTTGTGTTCAATGTCGACATCAGCTTTAATTTCTTGGGAGCAAGCGGAGTCTCAGATCCTCTATTTTATAGCATCCTTAATGAAATCGAATAATTTTTCCTGTTTCTCCGGGACAGAGCTACTTAAGGTTAGTCTAAAGGGACAAGTTTTGCCGATAGATGTCACTACAGTCTTCGTATCTCTCTCATGTATTTTTTTACCTTTCACGAAAATTCACGATTTCTCTTACAAATTTCAAACTACAGATTTCAAATTTTTAGAGAAGGAACTTCATAACCTATCAAAGGCAACAATCCGTGCCCATTTTTTATTTAGAATTTTTTTATTGTTGAAATGGCTTAATTGTTGAAACTGGAAATCCAAATCTTTAACAATATACTGTTTCAACAATGAGGAAAATTCTAAATAAAAAAATAGCACGGATTGTTGCCTTCGATAGGTTATGAAGTTCCTTCTCTAAAAATTTGAAGTCTGTAGTTTGAAATTTGTAAGAGAAATCGTGAATTTTCGTGAAAGGTAAAAAAAAAAAAAAAAAACCACATGAGAGAGATACGAAGACTGCAGTGACATCTATCGGCAAAACTTGTCTCTTTAAACCAATCTTAAAGTGTTATTTACATTTATGTTCTATAGTGTGTGAGGAAGGATATGTTAGATAGCCGAAACCATTACATATTATGGTTTAAAATATAGTGATTTTGAAGCTTTGGTCAGTGTTTCTTTTGTTAAAATAATCAATCCAAAGCCATGGATAGTCTTACTTAAGGAGTTGTCAGTATTTATTTCTTTGGAGCGGAACAATTGGTCCCTTACAACTGTAATTTCAATAAATAAGAAATGGCGTGACTTTCTAAGCTATTTGTAACAAAGGTAACATAACTTATTCCTTTGTGTAAATGTGATTTTGATATTCGCCAAGCACAGGTGAGAAACAACAAACAGAGAGGGTTTTGTATCGCAGAAACAAACGAAAAACTGGCTGCGTTATCTGTTGTGAAAGCTAAATTGCTGAATGACCTAATTCTTGGGAACAGGATTCCACTTACTGATAAAATAATAATAATAAAAAAAAAGAATCCTAAACCACATAATAAATTTATTAAGTAGATTTGAAACTCAGCACGACTTATCTATATCACCTTAGCGTTTCTTTCAACACGAAGAACAACAAACAGGTGATGCAGAAGTGACAACGTCCAGCAAATGATTAGGACGAATCAAAAAGACCTCTTTGTTGAGGGGCACTGCTCTTCTAAGGCGTTATCAAATTTAGAATTTATTCATATGTATATGATCAGCAAAACTTTGACAAAGAAGATAGAATCTGTGCAAAAATGTTTTATTCGACTGTTATATTTTAAGAAGAAAATGAGTTAGTATACACATACAGTAGCTATGAATATTGGACTTGGGATTTGGAGAGTCTTACGAAGAGTTTTTTTTTTTTTTTTTTTAACAAAGTATGCAGGCAAAAAATACTAGATAATGTTTATATCAGTGAAGCATATATTTTTTCACACGACCCTAGCCAACTATTCTAAGTTGGCCACAAGGAAGCGAGTGAGGTCGTCCACGAGTACCGACCAGTAGCTAGCGTTTGATTTGTATCTATATTTATGTTATGTGGTGAGAAATGGATATCTTGAACCAATCGCAACCGTGTATTTTGCTCCTATGGCTAGGATCGAGCGTTATTATATGCATGAGTGAATGCTGCTTACGAAACATAGATTTTAAAGTACGAAATCATTGACAGATTCTTTAAACACATAAATTTAGACTTACTGTATTAATTAAGTGAAAATTTTATGAGATCTAACATAGTTTTTAATCAATGACGGTTAGAAACATTATGCTAAAATGTAATTTTAAAACTGCTGTTCTTAGCTTTCTGTTGTTTTAGGTATAGATAAAGAGCTTGACAACGTTGACAAGGAATTATTTCTGCTTAATTGACTTTTATCTACAGTGTGTTTTATATTAGTTTTCCTCTTTCTTACTGTACTTTTATAAATTATCATTATTACTATTATTATCATTAATATTATTATTTCATCCTCTGATACCACACAATGTGCTGTATGTTAGCCAACAAGCTGTTCGCGGCACTGAAATTATTATTATTATTATTATTATTATTATTATTATTATTATTATTATTATTATTATTATTATTATTATTATTATTATTATTATTATCTGGAAGTAATTTTAGAAATTTTATAAATGATTCAAAGAACTTGGCTTCTGTGGTTTATGGTCCTCCTTTTTAGGGTTTTTAAAATTTTATAACATGACAAATAATGTTCAACATATAGACACATATGTAATACAAAATTATATGAAATTATAAGTAATTAATAATAATATAAGTCATTAATGACAATCATAGAATGATTGAATTGTATTTTAATGTCCTTTCCATTAAAAATGCTATACAGGGTGTCCCATAATTATGTATATGCTGTTTCAAACAGTGTGATGAAGGAACTAGCAACATAACTTGAGCATAAAATTGAATATAATCTCATACCTTTCCTTACAAGGATTTTAATCTCTGTATCCCATGGCATAGTTTACAAATGCAGCGTCCAAATCGATTCATGCCTGGAGACGAAGAGCAACGTTGTCACAAGCATATTGATAGACCCATCTGGTATCCTGTGGAGCTCTTCTGTGATAGCTTCCCGTAGTTCGGCCAAATTGCGTATGCGATGTTGATACAATTTGTCCTTTAAAACATCTCAAAAGAAAAAGTCAGATGGTGTGAAATCGGGAGATCAAGGTGGCCACCGCTTGTCCTCAAGAATTTCTCGCTACTAATCTCAATATGAACTCTCACTGCCTCGACTCGTATTCCTCTCAAGCTCGGGCTCGTTATTCGCAATGAGGCTCGAGTTCGTTCTCACTAATCTTATTTCGCTCGGTTGAAAGGGTCTTGTCTCGGAAATATATCTTGAAGGTGGCGTTGTCACGATGATTGTGTTTTGTCTCATTCGTGCGCACCCCTACTTGAGCTTCCTCATGCTCTCGCTCACTAACTTTACACTCTCTCGAACGCGGGTTCTGGCTCGATACCCACGCACATGGGATCGCTCTCTCTGAATTATTTTGATCTAGTCCTATTAAGCTGGGACATCGTAGTACAGTGGTTACAGTGTTTGTCCCGGCCTCGATTCCCGGCTAGTGCTTACCAATTTTCGGCGTCCACTGAATGTCGTGAGGCAAACTGGGGAGTCACGTGAATAAAAGACGTGACGGCTACTTGGTCCAGAAAACTCCTGATACGCTTGTTAGAGACAGGACAACGCAGCGAGCTGACCACATGTTCGTGAGGCAAACTCAGTCGCTAACAGGTGGAGTTGGAGCGTCTGAGGCCCATAAGGGCTGTTATACAAGTGGTTAGTTAGTCCTATTCAGCCCAAGAGCCTGGGGTCTGAACCACAGTAATGTGTTCGATGCTGTCCTCGGGATCTCATGTACCAAAGGCCAGTGTTCTAGTCATTAGACGAGTGAGGAGGAGTGTTAATGATAAAGATATACTAACATGGCAGCCTCTCAATTTTCAAATTAATCATTTTCTAAAATTACTAGAGATGTAGCTCCGTATGGAAATCAATGTCGAACAATCGAAAGTCATGAGAATATCCCGTGGAAATATGCCCTTACGGGTCAGACTAGAAGAAAGAGAGTTTAAAGACGTAGATCACTTCAAATATCTGGAAAGTATTTTGAGGAGAGACAAAGAGATAAAGTCAAGAATTACCGTAGCCAAAGAGGCATTCAACAAGAAAAAATCACTCTTAACTAGCAGGCTTAAATGGGACTAAGGAAGAAGCTGATCAAGTACTGTGTATGGAGTATTGAACTGTATTGTTCAGAGACTTGGACATTACGGAAGTTTCCAAAGAAATATTTAGAGAGTTTCGAAATGTGGTGTTGGAGGAAAATGGACAAGATAAAATGGACGGAAAGCGTAATAAACGAATGTTTTAAAATAGGTAGGAGAGAAGAGGATGCTTTTATCCACCATTCTTCCTAGGAAGGCCAATTGGATTGATACATCTTGCACAGAAATTGTATTCTTCATAGCGCTGTAAAAGGAAAATGGAAGGAAAATGAGGAGTAGGAAGAAGAAGAACACAACTCATCGAAGATTTGAAAAATAAAAGAAAATATTGGGAGTACCGAATAGCGAATGATCATTAGCTGTTTTCTGCACGAGCACGAATGCAGCGCTTCAGACGAAATAGCGTGTTGTTCAAATATATTGAGAGATTCATTCCTACCCGTACAGAAAACAGATGACGATCATGTGCTATTCAGTGCTCGGTGACTAAACCACAAAGACAACAGATAAAAATCGCGTAACGTTCAGTGTTGCCAACTTACTAGAACAGAAATGGTGGGCATTTCAAAAGTTACGCTGTTTATGGTATGCCTATTCCTATCTACTTCTCTATAGTACTAACTTCTTTCAGTACTTGTATATATTTTTTTCCGTTTTGAAGGATTGTGCTCTTTTCAGGCCATAATTATAAATAAAGAATTATAGCTTTTTGGGTTCAGCTCTGTATCTTGAGTGGTGATAGCGGGTGCAGAGTCCTTCCTTATTTATGACATAACTTTAACTCTTAAATTTACTACGTGAAACTGCTGTTTATCCACATTGAACTTAGTTTCGTTTTAAAAAAATAGATTTTACAATAGAATATCACTTAATTTTTGTTGGATCAAAAGACCCAGTATACAGAGTATTTCAGTCAAAATTTTTCTTCTAGGCCTTATATCTGGAGAACTATATATAATGTAGCCAAACCCAAACTATCACTTAACTCAGTATGATGTACTTATTCCGTAGAAAATACGCTAACTCGATTTAGGGGCTATTCAAAAATTTCGTGGTCCCTGATCAAAAAGTATATCAATAGATCCATTACATTTCAACAAAAATTTTCTTATACGCCTTATATCTGGAGAACTACATATAGTGTAGCCAAACTCAAACGATCACTTACCTCAATATAATGTGCTTATCATATTTCGGGGAAAAAAAAACGAAAACTCGATTTAGGGGACATTCAAAAATTTTGTGGCCCCTGATCCGAAAACTAGTTATTGGCCAAGATCACAATGTTTTGATGCATTTTTGATCATTCCTAAAATTATTATTATTATATCATTTCATATATATTTTTCGATCCAACATTTTGAGGAAATTGCAACAGTACTTGTTATTAAAATGCAACTAACTGTGGTCTAAAAATTTGCACCGGAAGTTGAAACATTAAGCCCACATTATCGACTTACGGGCCATCTGGTCGATCATAGCCTTTCGTGGTTACTTAAACCACACTGAGAAAAAAATGTACGTGGCGTACGTAAAAACGTAGATTATATGTGTAAATCCTGTAGTTTTTCGACTTTACGTACAGCAAAGGTATAACTGAAAAAGTATATTTCGTAGTACATTTCCATATAAGTGTTTCGAAGAAATGTACTTTACTCATGAATGAAAGAACAGTATATACGTGGTCAGGATCTCAAATACAGATAGACATATGTAACATATAGCTGATGTATGTAATACACGTGTACGTATGTAATGTACGAAAGACTGTTAGATGTTAGACATCCTGCAGCGACATGACGTAACATCTACTGGCAGTGCGTATGTAGCATATGGATAACGTATGCTCCGTACTGATTTCTGTAGTAAATATAAGGATTCTGTGTATTTGTATAATATATCGCTGTCCAAATAACGGATTTTTCTCAGTGCAGAGCGTTTAGTTTATATTAAAGAAAATAAGTCTTTTTGCAAGAGTAACATTAGTGGAAAAGATTTTTTACGCCTCAAACGACATCAAATTCGTCTTCTTTTTTTTAACTTAATAAAATGAAATTTTCATCCACTTCTTCGTTCAGACTGATATTTCAGCAACACCCTTGGGAGGAAGCAGAGAGAGAGAGAGAGAGAGAGAGAGAGAGCATCATTTTTCCTCACGAGAGAGGGAGATCATGAGAGAAGATTCGATTTTCATCCGCAACATTAAACAGCGTTGCCAGATTTTTGCTCTACATTTATTGATGATATTGCCATGGCAACACATCCAAACGCCACCAACATCTTATCTTTAATCAGCTAACACGTATGGTGTCTCTTTCATTAAAATTGTTCACTAAAAGAAAAAAAAAGCTGATATACTGTAGTTATAACTGTTAGGGACAAAGCACATATAATGGATGATAAACTTTTGGCGGTCGCTGGTTATTGTGGCAACCTCCAACAGGAGCCTAGGAGAGGGCGGGGTCCAAGTTCGCTCTAATGGATGAACAGGTCACGTGACTTCTCTCCAGCAACATTCGCTGGAGCCTCTCCAATATTAGCTTTTCCAGGAGAAGCACCCAACAAATTTCCTGGTTTCCTCCTTTTTCCTCCCTTCTTATTAAAGAAAAAAATCGAATAAAGGAAGATGAATGTGTGTGTGAGTGGGTGAGGAGAGATCACGAAGGTATTGGGAAAAAGAAAGGGACGTAGGCAGGTTTGAACCAAGGTAAACACAGTATAAATGTTGTCTTCTTCAACTTATAAGTGATATTTTCTTCTGGAACTGAACACCGTAGAGCAGTTTGACAAACGTTGTATAGGAGAATAAAATAATTTAAGATTTTTTTTTTAAATTCATTCATTTACTAGCATCAATTACTCGCTTCTCGGAGTTAAAGTAAGAAAAAAGTAGTAATACGTTCCGTTAGTCAGCCGCTTTTTACTATTACTAAAGCGCTTTCTGATATCGGTCATTTTCGATCATTTTTATATTTTTCTCCCCTCCTCTTTCCCCATGTCGGATAGCTGGATTTAGATTTAAAGGGGTCAGAAGTGTCACATTCATCACAACGACCCCGAAAACTATGGATTCGACACTACTATCGGTCATTTTAAATCATGTTTTATATATCTATATCTATATCTATATCTATATCTATATCTATATCTATATCTATATCTATATCTATATCTATATCTATATCTATATCTATATCTATTTATTTATTTATAGTCACTCTATCTATATCTATATCTATCTATCTATTTATAGTCACTCTATCTCTATCTATATCTATATCTATATCTATATCTATCTATCTATCTATCTATCTATCTATCTATCTATCTATCTATCTATCTATCTATTTATCCTCTCCTCCTCCCCCAAGCTGGGGTTGAACTTGAATTTAAACAGCATTGGAACTGTCACTGTTCATCTCAGTGACACAAGCGTCAGCGTCAAAGTGATATGGCAAAAACCATCTCATGTCCAAACCTAATCTAATTTGATCGAGTTTGGGGGTGGTTCAAGGGTGATGAAGTCACAAGGACAGCCACTTTTTTATTTTTTGTACATATATCCAGTGGCGGATCCAGGATATGATCAAGGGAAAGGCTAAACCATAACTTGCCGTTTTAAAAATTTGATGGAGATTAGTCGTTTGGTTCAAGAGTTCTTAAGTTTTATTTATTTTTTATAACTCCCCTCCTCCTACTCTCCTAAGTTCTACCGTCAAAAGGGATACATAAAAACACTCCCAGGCCCAAACATCGTGAATGTTGAAAATTTGATCGAGCTCGGTCTTATAGTTCAAGAGATTAAGAGTCACAAACATAGTCACTTTTGATTTCATAATATAGATTAACTACCAAACCCGTACATCCTGTGCAAGCACAGGATACACAAAATTAAAACTATTTATGACTAGCAAAGCAGTTTTAAAAACACGTTAATATCTTTAATTAAAAATTTCTCGATAATTACTCGAATTTAAGACGTCCTCGAATCTAAGACGCACCCCGATTTCGTTGGGTTAAATTAAGGAAAAATAGTAATATGTTCCGTTTTTACTATTACTAAAGCGCTCTTTGATATTGGTCATTTTTGATGATTTCCGTATATCCCTCTCCCCTCCCCATGTTGCGGGGCACGGCACGATAAAAATTAACCCAAGCCCGAATGTCATGTATGTTGAAAATTTGATCGAGATCGGTTGGGTGGTTCAAGAGTTATTTAGTTTTATTTATTTTTATATATTAATCTCCCCCTCCTCCTCTCCTAGGTTCTACCGTTAAAGTGAATATATATATATATATATATATATATATATATATATATATATATATATATATATATATATATATATATATCCCTCCCCTCCTCCTACACTAAGTTCTACCGTCAAAGGGAATAGATAAAAACCACCCCAGGTCCGGACCTCATCTAAGTTGATATTTTGATTAAGAGTGATGAAGTCAGAAAGACAGTCATTTTATTTTTAATTTTTTTACATATATGTTCCGCTTTCCCTCCCCTACATTGTGCCCGGTCAAAGTAAAATGATGAAAACATCCCAGGTTCAAATCTTATCTATGTTGAAAGTTTGGATCGGACGGGTGGCTCAAAAGTTATTACGGTAAGTTTTATTCATTTTCATATATTTACCCTCCTCCCCTCCCCTGCCCTAAGTTCTACCATCAAAATGAAATAATAAAAAATCTTCCCAGGTTTGAACTTCATCTATGTTGAAAATTTGATCGAGATTGGACGTTTGGTTCAAGAGTTATTAAGTTTTATTTTTTATAGTTCCCCCCTCCCCCTCCCCTAACTTCTACCGTCAAAGTGAATAGCTAAAAACACTCCCAGGCCAGAACTTCATCTACGTCAAAAATTTGATCGAGATCGGTTGGGTGATTCAAGAGATTAACAGTCACAAACTTAACCACTTTCAATTTGGATCTGAAGTTTTTGGTTCACAGACACCGCTATTAATATATAAATTAATAAACGGAAAGACCTCCCATTTTCATTTCCGTTTACTACAATTCCCATTTTCATTTGCACAAAATTTGCAGAAGCTCTTTTGTTCTTCATTATCAATAAAGTAAAAGAATACGTATAATAATAATAATAATAATAATAATAATAATAATAATAATAATAATAATAATAATAATAATAATAATAATAATAATAATAATAATAATAATGTAATGATAAACTATGTTCTTTTTTTTCTAAATTCATGGAAAACGTTTTGATGATTGAGACACTATAATGGAAGAGGGGGGGGGGGAGAGGTATTACAAGTTGTGGACGCCATATTCTGATCTACATTTTTTGTTCTTTAAGTGGCTGATGGACTTCTAACAACACCTGCCTCCTTCAGCCACTATTTCCAGTAACTGCAGCGGAAGACGCATGTGTTGGCTTGGCTTAGCTACTTATTTCGTCTGTTTAAAAGGCTTTATCGTGATGGTTAATTACGTCAGCTACATATATACATATAGTAGATACAGATAGATGGCCTTTTGTTTCCACCCGATGCAATGCACGTGAGTGAGTATGAAGATGAACGTCCTTCCGAAGCGTTGAGTCAGCACACGGAAAGACAAAGGCAGTCCAAGTAATGATGACAGTTCTTTCAGATAACGAAACATCAAAAGGGGAGTGAATTGTAACATTTCGACTTTGGAAACATCAAGGTTGCGCCCTGATCTATATATTTCTTCCTGTCATTGAAAGCAAAGAATATTCTCACGGGAACTATTCACGGGTGTAGAAACAATAGCCTGCATCAGTTTGCCCAGGGGCGGCGATTAGGGGGACAAGAGGGGGCAGTTGCCCCCCGCACTTTTTTGGAAGTGACCCCTTAATGTATATAGTTTCATTTGGAAATGTGAAGTTTTTGTATGTATTACTAGTTCATAGAAAAAAATGGTGTCATAATATTTGCCGTTGCGTGAGTACGTATTGGTTATTTGTCTTCCCGTGGAGTTAAGAAAGCTACAGGAATTGCGTTTTAATTGCAATTCAAAAAAAGCAATTAATATTGCAATTGCGTATTTGTTTAAATGTCGTGCATATTATTTACTGTCTTTATTACTTACTGTCTTTCCTTTTCTAAGAGTAGTAACACATTTAATGCCATGTGTGGAATTACAAATATAAGTTGTTCATTAATCCCCAATTTCAATACAACTTCTACAAAACAAACCTCATTATTCATTACTATGATTAATATTATCCTTTCTATTTATTTGTTTTGCAGATTTGTTATTTAATAATCTGATCACAAAATTTTTCAGACAGAATTTTAATATTTCATGAGCAAGGAATGAAATCCGTTCTTACACCTTCGTTGTTTAAGAGTACCACCGGTTAGTACCTACTAGCGTTGCTCTTGTCAATTATTACTTAAAAAAATATGAAATACGATATACGGTATTTTAACTGAAAAAGATAGTATCCTATTAGTTATATAACCTTTCGTCAAACAAAGTGTTAGAAACTACCAGGAAAACTAACATTGATTCAGATCATGTCTTGCTCCCACTTTTAACGTTTAATCGCCGCCACTGATTCGCCCCAAGTTCGATTCCCGCTCTGAATACAAACTGATGTTATCGTTATCACATCTGCCAAGTACGCAGCTGATTGAATAAGAAAAATTGGATAATGGAACTTTGACAGATATATATAAAAGAACGTGCGTGTTTATCATTAATTTTTTAAATAGTAAAGCGTCACCTATAATGACAAAATTTTGTAAGCAAGTACAATCTTCACCAGAAGCAAATAAAATCTTCTTCTGCAGGGGCGTACCCATACGGAGGTCTCACCGGGTCTGGGTTCTCCCCCCCGCCAAAAAAGTTCCTAATTCAACATACATTTGAACACTTTTTGAATAAAACTGTACTTGTTTAACAGGGAAATGATTGATCTTACACTTCATCTGTACTCTTTTTCTTCTAAAAACAATCTTCTGTCATTTTCTTTCCCTGGAAATATAGGTGAGAACATTTTACAATTATTTATCGCCTTTACAGGTGAAGAATAATACCGATTCAATACTATATAGACGTAGTAGATTGTAGTATTTGTTCCCCCCCCCCTACCAAAGCCTGGCACCTTCGGAACAAACATTTCTAGAAGAGCGCCAGACCAGATCTAATTACGTACGATGCCTTTTTTCTAAATTTTCCAATCGAGAAGGGATTTTGAGGATCAAAATTTATGCAAAAATTATAAATAAAGTACGTATATGGTTAGAGAACAATAGTATCTACGTATGAAATAGGAAACTCGTCAGTTTTTTTGTTGTGATGCATTTTGCATACCTTTCATTTTTTTGTATTATCCTTATTCTTCCCATGCAAAGAGTGCTCGTGTCAACTGGCTGAATAATATTGTAGATAGGGGTAATGCCGAAGACACTGCTTGTCGTTCTATATCATATTTAGTGCATCTCTTTACTTTCAAAGATTTTTGCATAAATATTGTTGTTCCCGTGCGAAGAACGGGCATTTCATCTACTTAATATTAAACCACTAGGGGGAACAATAGATAAAATATAGTGTTTTCACTTTTATTGTTGCTTTTCGGCATTTAGGCTACTCGAGGCGTGAATTCGCCTTAACATGGAATCCCAATTATATAATGATAAAGATGTCACTTGGAAGAGTGGTCCAAATTTGATTTTTAGGTTCATTATTACCAGAGACGGCTCGAGTGACATAAGTAAAAATTGAAGTTATTTTTTTCACTTGAAACTAAATAAAAAAGGTTATTTTATGAATTAAATGTTGTATACAACAATAATAGTATATTAGGAAAGTTTTCTTTTCTTTTCTTTCAATCTGAAGCGAGAAAGTTTTGATTTTTACTGGTGTGACTTACATCACAAGCTGCCTCTGGTTATTACATGTATATAGACGATTCAATATCATACTAGATTTAACTTTCTAACAAGGAACGGACATGAACGTGTCATCCGGACATCCGAATCAAACTTAGTCCATTCGATAAACATAACAAACATATGTTCATACAGAAAACAATTAGATGCTATGGACGACGAAGTAAGTCCCTGGGGCTCATTAGCCCTCTTAGTATAAAGAATATTGGATGAGCCCCAATACAAAGCATCTCTGGAAAGCTTGTTTCATACTGAAGAGAATGAACTATAAACCATGACTTTGCAATGAACAATGTTAATGCAATAGCTATTTCATTGCGAGTCTACGATTTTCTTTATACTAACAGATTAATGGACCCCAGGGACTTATTAGGTTGTCCATGGCACCTAATTTTTTGTGCATGAACATATGTTTGTTATGTTCATCGAATGGACTAGGTATGATTCGGATGTCCGGATGACACGTTCATGTCCGTTCCTTCTAAGTTTGCTTCATTCTTCTATATAATTCTTTCTAATGATTCACTTTCTGGGGTTAATTACTCGGATATGACACCTGACAATGGGGACGGGAGTTGATCTGCCGTGTGGGCGGGAATTTTTTCTGTCCATGCTCCATGCGGCTCTGAGTTTCAACCAGGGGCGTAAATAAGGGCCCCGCAGACCCCGCATTGCGGGGGACCCAAAGCCATCACGGGGCCCCAAATCGTGATGTAGGACGTAGAGAAGGGGCCCCATTCCACGTTGTCTGCGGGGTGGCCCCCAAGCCCTTAGTTACGCCACTGGGTTCAACCAGTCTCTTTAATAAAATGGCACCTCGAGTAGCCCTGGGAAGTAAAGAAGGGCTGTGGAGTGTGATACTGATATCTCTAGGGCTAGGATATTTGGTGAAAAAAGTACCAAAATTGATGGTAAAATGGTGGAAAAAAACGTTTTTCGGAGAAATATGGTGGAATGAAAACTACTTTATTAATAATTATACTACCTTACAAACAAAATTTTATTATTTTTCCACTAAATTTTATAAGTTGGGACATTTGATCACTTGAAAAAGTCTTATATTCAACATTTAAAAAATATAAATGAATAGCTATCACAATTTGACTTTCGATTTGTTGGCATTCCATTCCAGGCACCGTGCATTTTTTTTTCGGCTCTTCATGTCACAACTTTGGTAATAGGAATTGACTCTCTTGTGCTCTGAACACCATCATGAAGCCTCCGTTTTGACAGAGAGAATTTCAACAAACAAACAAACGACTATTGCCACAACACCACTTGGTCACGAAGAGGTGTTGGAATCACCCAGCGTTTCACTTCCAAAATGGATACATTGTAAAAAGTATTTATATTGTTTTCGCATGGAGTTGAAATTTCCCATAGTACTTTCCAGTATGAGACGTGAGTTGAGGATGTCTCGTCTCGAAAAGTTATCGTGGAAGTGATGTATCGTCTCTTAAACATAGTGTATCTCTTTCAATTAGAATAACTTTGTCTCGTCTCCTGTCGAAAACTTACTGTGAAAGTGATATATTGTTTCTTAAACATACTGTATCTGTTTCGGTTATAAAAACTTTGTCTCATGTCGTCTCGAAAATTTATTGTAAAAGTGATATCTCGACTCTCAAAACATAGTGTATCTGTTTCGATTCTTAGAGCTTTTTGTCTCGTCTCCAATATTTATCGTGAAAGTGATATTTTGTCTCTGAAACATAGTGTATCTGTTTCGATTGTAGGAACTTTGTCTCGTCTCGTCTCGAAAAGTGATCGTGAAAGTGATGTCTCGTCTCTCAAATATAGTGTATCTGTTTAAATTGTTGTTTGTCACCCAGCATTTCACTTCCAAAATTGATATATTGTAAAAAGTGTTTATATTGGTTTCATGTGCGGTTGGAATTTCCCATAACACTTTCTACTACGAGACATGAGTTGAGGCTATCTCGTCTCGAAAAGTTCTCGTTTCATCTCGTGGGACACTCCGATTTCCACAGAAACCAAGCAGCATTTTAATATCTACTTCTATTGACCATTCGAAAAGCAAACGTTTTAACTCATATATAGTCTACTTAGTCTGGTGGCAGAGCAAGAGAACCTTGCATTTTGGGGTGACCAAGGTTTTTTGATGTTTTCTTATAGCTTTTGATGTGCTGAATCCAAAACTGCCGGGTGCAACGCTGGCACCCTTGAGCATTTCCCACAGAACTCACTAACGATTTCCCCTCCCCCTGTTTTATTAAAAAATCGTTTACTTCGGGGAAATTATCTGTCACTTCTACAGTAATTAACGTAGAATAAAAATTGAAACCTTGTTCTGCTTCTAATGAAACAGTCTTTCCAACTATGTTAATCACTTGGGGCTGCGACGAACAGGAAAGGGAAATAAAATGGGAAATTCTGGAAAATTCCCTCCCAAAGCATCTTTCAGCTCTTATTATCCAAGAGCCGTACCTCAAATCTCCATCCGGAAAGAAAATATTTTTATATTTTCATGAACTTTCGACACTAGCAAACAATATTAGGATTGGTACCGCCTTGGCACCCTTGAACATTTACCACAAAATTCACAATTTCCCATCATTTGTATTTTACCAAAAAATTATTGACTTCTGGGAAATTATCCGTAACTTCTACAGTAATTAACGTAGAATAACGGTTCAGACCTTGTTTTGCTTCTGTTGGAACAGTCTTTCCAACTATGTTAATCACTTGGGCTGCGACGAACAGAAAAGGGAAATAAAATGGGAAATTCTGGAAAATTCCCTCTCAAAGCATCTTTTGGCTCTTATTATCCAAGAGCCGTACCTCGAATCTCCATCCGGAAAGAAAAATTTTTTATATTTTCATGAACTTTCTCACTAGTAAACAATATTAGAAAGGTTGCCACCTTGACCATTTCGCATTAAACTCATGATTTCCCATCATCTATATTAAAGATTGTTCATTGCGGGAAATGTACCTTGAACTTCTATACAGATTAACAAAGAATAATGCTTCGGTTCGAACAGTCTTTCCAACGATATCAGCCCTTAGGGCAACATTTACAATTTCAAGACATTTTTATTAAGCATGAATGTAACATATTTAGACTGTTCCAAAATTTTCTATTATCAGTAAAGTATATTAATAAATCGCATGTTTAAAAAAAAATAAATATTCTTAATTTCTTCGATTTTTATGATTTTGATTAAAATGTAGCACTGTAATTCGAGAGGTTTCGCACACTTAGAAAATAAATGTTCTAGTGGTATTCTAAAAGCCACACTTATCTCTAAAAAGTGGTTATTCAAGATAAACTTACATAATGACTTAAGTATGTCATGTTTATTTGTAATATTATTCCTCACCACTTTCTTCACTCTCGTCAGCGTCGTTATGTGAGTACGTGTTTAGTTTGTTGTAGCATCTACCATCAAAGCATTTACAGAACATGGTACAAGGTAGTTTACCTACACAACTACATCTTCTTATTGAACAAGGTTTTTCTGACGAACAGGAACATTTGATAAGGTGAAATACATCGGCAGGAGCTGGCTCAACATTTGAAGGAAGCATAACTGGCCTTAACGATTTGGTTGTTTCATCACGTGTCCATTCATAACAAGTTGGATCAACTGCACTAGCCAAATTAGCATTTGTAGATGTACGCGTTTTACATTTAGTTTAAAAGCGTCCGACGTGGGTGGAAGAGAGCAAAGTAATGGGGCTCTTGTGTAAGGAGATGCAGTTTTTTTCTTCCAAACGTTAATACGAACTTCTATCATAGACTTCACACTTGCTACACCATAGCACGCAGCTACAAAGTCAGTTACTTCTTGTTCTATATCACTGGTTAGCTCTTCCTGAGACCCCAATTTTTTCAAGCTAACTCCTTTTAACACTTGTTTAATGGCTGTTGATTTTCTTGTATTATAGCCACCATATTCAGGAGTGACCTCAGGACTCCTAACGATCGACTTTAAAAACTCGAAATCTATTATCTGTGCTCTGTACACTGAATAAACTTGAGATGCAAGTAATGC
Source organism: Thermobia domestica (assembly GCF_964235325.1). Classification (NCBI taxonomy): domain Eukaryota; kingdom Metazoa; phylum Arthropoda; class Insecta; order Zygentoma; family Lepismatidae; genus Thermobia; species Thermobia domestica. The sequence continues at coordinate 6,336,138 of NC_137455.1, read as the reverse complement.
TAGAGTTGGCACTTCTTTTACTGAGAAATGTTGGGGCATTGGTGGCTTTTTTTTTTGCCAGTGTACCGGTGTACAGGCACTCCACTAGTCACACGTTCCTTCATTTCTTCCTTTGTAATGCGACAAATTTTGTTACTGTTGCATCTCCATGACTTCTCCACTTGAGTTATCAGCAGAGCCATACTGTGAGTTTGACGTAGGCCATTTTGAGATGAAATAGACGTGTCGAAGTTGTCACCAACAGCTTGCATAAATCCGTCTGTTGAGGGATTAAGTCCTTGCAAAGTTGGTGCTTTGTTGGCTTCTGCTGCAGCTGACGCTTTAAATCTTAGGGTCTCACTGTAACTACAAGTGATTCCAGACTTATAGAATTCATCAATGAGACGTTTGCTGTTCAGAAGCATAGCAAGAGCAATCTGGAGAGTGGTTGGCTGTTTTGTCAATGCTGCAGTTACGATATTTCCAATGAGTATTGCAGGTAGCTCAGTAATTCCAAGCATCTATAATAGGGAAAGTAAAGCTTCACTAACATTATTTTTTAATATTGTCTTCAGAGAGGGTATTTTCGCAACTTTTCAATCTATCATCAGGCTTCTTCACTTCATTCATTATCTTTGTACTTGGTTCTTTTATTGTGTCTCCATCATCGCCATCATCTTTGGTAATATTCATGGCAAGAGCAGCTTGATTTTTAAAGGCAAGTATGCTGGATTCACCAGGAGAGGACAATACTAGAAGGTCTTTACCTATTCTTTCCTGAACATCTCTTATAATTGCAAGACGATCAGTTCTAGATCCACCGTTCTGTTGATAAAGATGGTAAACTTCGATGGAGTTCCAAATACGAGAAGTGTCCTCTTTTAAAGCTGTCGTGACTGCGTTGATTTCATCTCTGTCACTTCCTTTATTTATGCTGCGTTTCAGTGAAAAAATTTTAGCTGACTTAATGTGCAAGTATTGATTGTAACAGTCTTTCTGGTAACGAGCGTCTGCCGCATGTAGATCTCCAATAGCTCCATTTACAAACACTCGAACAGCTTCGGATAATTCGTAATTTCTAACATCACATATTTTGAGGATAACTTCTTGAATAATCGGTTGCCCTGGATGATCGACCGTTCTAAGAAGGCGATATCTGCGCCATCGACTTGGATTTTTTTGATCAGGATCGGAACATATCTCTCCACAGCATAGACAGTCAATACGAAAATTGAAAGGTTTTGCTACTTGCCAACATGATTGATCGAATTCTAGCTGGTCCTCTAGTTATAAGCCACTCTTGTGTTTTCTGACAGGTGAAACTGTACTTCTTTTCTTCCGCCATGTTTTTAAAAAGTGCATTATGAAACATTACTTTGAAACGTGTTAACACACATAAAACAGTAAAAGTTTATTCACTTGGCACTAGTCAGTTGTAAACTCACCCACGTGTTCACTAAAAACTGTTATGTCTGTGATGGCTGCTACCTGTAGATATATCAAAATGTCGAATTAATATATGGAGGAACGTTAGAATTAATAACGATGAAAAGATAAAAGGAAATTTAAACATTAAAATCCATGAACTTTTAGCCAGGAATCATAAACTGAACTTAAAAAACAAAAGCGTATACAAGTACTAAATATATCCTACTGCCCAAATTATATGAGGAAGATAATTCTACCATCTATTATGCTACTTATCAATTCTATAATGTAAATTCCTTTTAAATTGTAATTATTCAAGTGTGTATCGCACGGTTACAGTTCAGGTGTGTACGGTTATTTTCAAATGTAGAAAGTTCATGAAAATATAAAAATATTTCTTCCGGAAGGAGATACATTCCATCCCTTTTGTACTTTAAAGAGCTGAAAGATGCTTTCTGAGGGAATTTTCCGAAATTTCCCATTTTATTTTAGTTTCCTGTTCATTGCAGCCCCAAGTGGTGAACATTGTTGGAAAGACTGTTCCGATAGAAGCATAACAAAGTCTGAACCGTTATTCTACGTTAATTACTGTAGAAGTTACAGATAATTTCCCAGAAGTCAATAATTTTTTGGTAAAATACAAATGATGGTAAATTGTGAGTTTTGTGGTAAATGTTCAAGGGTGCCAGGGCGGTACCGATCCTAATATTGTTTGCTAGTATCGAAAGTTCATGAAAATATAAAAATATTTTCTTTTCGGATGGAGATTCGAGGTACGGCTCTTGGATATTAAGAGCTGAAAGATGCTTTGGGAGGGAATTTTCCAGAATTTCCCATTTTATTTCCCTTTTCTGTTCGTCGCAGCCCAAGTGATTAACATAGTTGGAAAGACTGTTCGAACAGAAGCAAAACAAGGTCTGAACCGTTATTCTACGTTAATTACTGTAGAAGTTACGGATAATTTCCCAGAAGTCAATAATTTTTTGGTAAAATACAAATGATGGTAAATTGTGAGTTTTGTGGTAAATGTTCAAGGGTGCCAGGGCGGTACCGATCCTAATATTGTTTGCTAGTATTGAAAGTTCATGAAAATATAAAAATATTTTCTTTTCGGATGGAGATTCGAGGTACGGCTCTTGGATATTAAGAGCTGAAAGATGCTTTGGAGGGAATTTTCCAGAATTTCCATTTTATTTCCCTTTCCTGTTCGTCGCAGCCCCAAGTGATTAACATAGTTGGAAAGACTGTTTCATTAGAAGCAGAACAAGGTTTCAATTTTTATTCTACGTTAATTACTGTAGAAGTGACAGATAATTTCCCCGAAGTAAACGATTTTTTAATAAAACAGGGGGAGGGGAAATCGTTAGTGAATTCTGTGGGAAATGCTCAAGGATGCCAGCGTTGCACCCGGCAGTTTTGGATTCAGCACATCAAAAGCTATAAGAAAACATCAAAAAACCTTGGTCACCCCAAAATGCAAGGTACTCTGCAAATCTTATGGACTGGCTGCCAGACTATACTCAACGAAATATACACTCAGCAAAACTGAACTTAAAGATGTAGACCCTATTTATTTATTAAAATTGAACACAAACAGGTTTTATACCCAATTACTTGGTCATTTTCCACGATGTAGTATAAATTGATAGTGATCTAAAAATTTGTGTACATTGACATTAAGTAATCACTTTAATTACAGGGGAAATGAATAAAGACGGATCGGTATATGTGGAAATTTATTCCAATTGCTTTTATGGTTTCTGTGATAGAAGCCGTCACCTGAAGTAAGAGTGCGTTGGAGGGGGGGGGGGGGGAGGGATTCAAGTATCGCGAATAAGATCGAAGAACTTGTTACATGACTTATGTGAATGTAAGCTTCTGTTTCTTACCAATAATATTAAAAAAAAAAAAGAAAAACGTTGGCTACTACTGTATTCTTCGTTTTTCCATCTTTTTTGGTTTGCCCGCAGGGAGACGCTGCAACGACAACACAAAAGGAAGCACCTGTGACCACCTGGAGCTATCTTCTCTGTTTTTTCCACTGTTTCTCTATCACCCCCTTCGCTGGTACCTCTTGTTCTCTGGTTCTCGGACTTCCTGAGACGCTCTCTGCATCACTTCCGTTGCAATTTGCCAGGTGTCGACGCCAAGTCTCTTGAGAAAAACGGCTTCTTCGACAGATAATTAGTTTAAAAAACAGAGATGTTTTTTCTTTTTCCACCTTTTAAGATGTCCGTTATACACGGGTTACAAATTGTTATCGACTTACTTGGGACGTTTCCCCATTTTTTTTTTAAGAAAACTTATTAGAATTTCTCTTGCAGCGAACCACTTTTAGGATTTACGGTAACAAAAGTTACCATAGCGTAGTGTTGTCTTTAACCGTTTATTTAGATCCTATAACAGGCATTTAATCTGGTTTTCTTTATTGATCAAGTTAAGCATGGACCAAAGAACACCCCACATATATTTTGGAACCGGATGGTCAAATTGGCCACGCCTAGTGGGGGCAGAGGGGCGTGATACTTTTTCATAAGTCAAATTTCAAAAATTTTTCACTCCCTTAGTTTTCAAGATAACAGATTGAAATTTTGCATGAGCTCCCTCGTGGCTAAGCGGTTAGCGTACGCGCCTTTGGCGTGGGAGACCCGGGTTCGATTCCCGGTGGGAGCTCATGTGGTTCGGATTCCACGTTAATCAGTAGGTCCACGTCTCATATAGCCTCGCTGCTGAACGGGACGCTAAACTAAACTAAACTAAACTAAACTAAACTAAACTAAACTAAACTAAACTAAACTAAACTAAACTAAACTAAACTCAACTCAACTAAACTCAACTCAACTAAACTCAACTCAACTAAACTCAACTCAACTCAACTCAACTCAACTCAACTCAACTCAACTCAACTCAACTCAACTCAACTCAACTCAACTCAACTCAACTCAACTCAACTCAACTCAACTCAACTCAACTCAACTCAACTCAACTCAACTCAACTCAACTCAACTCAACTCAACTCAACTCAACTCAACTCAACTCAACTCAACTCAACTCAACTCAACTCAACTCAACTCAACTCAACTCAACTCAACTCAACTCAACTCAACTCAACTCAACTCAACTCAACTCAACTCAACTCAACTCAACTCAACATGAAATTTTGCATACGGATTGAGTGCACCTTTGAGTATTTCTCAATTAAAAAAAAAAAATCCTTACTTGAACCCAGACTCGAGCCCCAGGGGCGAAAATATTTCGAGGGGACCGATTTTTTCAGAAATATTCTCGGTTTTCCCGAATTTACCGGTTTAGGTGTATGATACGGACATGTGAGTGGTGCCGTTGGAAACGGCTTGTTATACTGAAGAAAATGACGTTTGAACAATGATCCTAAGCCAAATATTAATGTTACAGGAAATGTTGAGAACATATATAATGGATCACCTTCAGATTTTCAAAAATTTTCGCCCTTTGTTTTCAAGATACAAGATTGAAATTTGGTCCACGCTAAAACAAAAAGCAGTGTACACTACTATTTGAAGGAGTTTGCTTTGAATGGTGTGAGATTTTTCAATTAATATTGAAATCGGAAGTGGTAGTTGTTCCTACCACTTCCGGTTTCAGTAGACAGATTAGAGTGGAGATGAAATATATTCTTGGGACGCTTAATTGATTGCAGAAAACCCGTTTTTCACTATCTAGTATCTTTTTTATTCTGTAGCGGTTAACATTAAAACCGGAAGTGGTTGAGTTCTATCATTTCCGATTTGAATACAGAGTTAAATGAGAAGACCATATTTAAAATTTGTCGCATGAAGAACGCAAGTTTTGAAATGCCCGCCATTTCTGTTCTAGTAAGTTGGCAGCACTGAAAGTTACACAATTTTCATCTATTGTGTTTGGGGTTAGAAGTCACGGAGTAGAATGGAACGCTTTACGACGGAACAGTGTAATTGTTATACTGAAAGCAAATTACAAATGTGGTGTATTCCTACCCGTATAGAAAATAGGTGACGATCATGCGCTATTCAGCGCTCCGTGTTAGTTCCTGTGATTTTAAAAGTGTTCTTTCTTTTCTTTTCTTTTCTTTCTTTCTTTTTTTTTTTTGACTTCACGACTACTGACGATTTTATACTGGTACAATAATACAACCCTTCAGCTAAAAAAAAAAACTAATGATACTCCGTTGCTCCACGATAGTACAATCCCGCAAAGGCGCCACCACATTGTTTACTGATTCCCAGCATCCCGTTCGCAAAACAGGCGTGCCAGGTCCATCTGATAATAGTTCTAGGACACCACCAAATAATAACAAAGAAGCACAAACTTTGGCGAAGTTTTGTATTTTTTATACAACTTTTCCGTTTATTTATTGAATGGATCTTGTATGCATTGAGGGAATTACCAACGCCTTCTCTCTGTCATCAGCAAATATCTGATACTTCAGTGGTGAAAGGGAGAGAAAGAAAAGCAGACATATCTTGCGATGAACTAGTGATTTTGGAGTTTGAACTCAGAAAGAGTTTTATGATATATTTCGCAAGATATCGTCTTTTATTTTGCAGCTATCGCCAACGGGGAAAGTTGTTTTCGGAGGTAATTAAGATGGCTGTGATTAGCTATTGAGCTGCCGTGTTGCAGGTACATCTGTTGTATTGCTGTGGTTACTACACTTCGCGCTGTTTGTGTTGCTAGGCTATTCGCTCACTCCTCTCCTTTCCTTGCTACACCATACAGGCTATACGTTGTAGGTTCCTTTATGCTCGCTGCACGCACACGACGCCCCGTCGGTCAATCCGGTCTCTTGTCGTCCAGAGATGGATCGATGGCTGTCCTCTGCGGTCAACTTGCTCCTACTCTCTCTCTCTCTCCCTCGGAGAATAAATATAAAAAAAAGTCTCTTTCGGTCTTCGATTTGATGTTCCTTGCTCTCCTCACCTCGTCTCTCATAAACATAGGAGAAACGTTGTCAACCTGTGAGAGTGACGCTGCACAACAGAAAAAGTGTATTGGAGACGCGGGAAATATTGTGTAATTGAATAGCTATAAGCGACTGGCTTATCACAACTCTTTGGAGCCAATGGCCGTAGCCTGTCTGCGTCGCATAATCATACAAAGTACTGAATATGATTACAAATTCCTAATAAATTTCATGATTTCTTTGTGTCATAATGTTTATTTACGATATGGATAGGAAAAAAGGCAGACAATTTTATTCCTATTCAGATCTTACTGCTTGCTCTGATGAAAGTACCTTTACAAGCAATATGATCTCATTGCAAACCAGAGCCGGACCAAGAGCCGGGTATCCCAGGCGACTGTCCGGGGCGCCATAGTCAGGGGGCGCAATTTAAAATGTAATTTTTTTTAACGTGTTTTCTACTGAGTTTTTGTTTTACATTGTAAAGAAGCGTCAATTACATATTTTTTTTTTATTCCACCATGGAAGAAGAGAGTTTCATAGTACTAGGAAGGGCCGTAATTGACAAATGTAGACATGGCATGTAGAAGAAAGAAAATCAAAATGAAACGAAATCTTTGAGTTTTACGTCCCACGGTTATGCCGGTTATGATAAAGGAGACGGTGATGATGAGAGATGAATGAAATGGTGGAATGATAAAGTGGGAGGAAACGGGAGAACCCGAGAAAACCCACGCACACGGTGTTTGTCCACCACAAAATCCACACGGCTCGAGCTGGGATCGAACCAGGGACCCCAAGCACCGGTGGTGAACACTCTACCACTGAGTCATGTAGAAGAAAGAGTGGTGGGGGAGTTGGTATTGTTCATAACGGGCCATGTTCTTTGTGAATTTTTCTCATGGTAGAATGATTCCTGATGTTATTGATATACGGAAACAATTTACAATGTACCAGTAATCATGTCACAATTAGTAGTATTCAATAAATGTGTTCGATATTGTTTTTGTTTATACATATCTTACATATAATAATAATAATAATAATAATAATAATAATAATAATAATAATAATAATAATAATAATAATAATAATAATAATAATGTAATTGACACTATATGTATATTTTAAGTAGTAAATGTACCTATATCATGTATTTGAGTATTTTTTAAAAAAAAATGGGTTTAAAATGTTAAAATAATTGTAATAAAATGTAAAATATAGGCTAGAACTAGAAGGGGGAAGCTAAAAAGTAACTTTGCCCAGGTGAAAATTTTGCCTTGGTCCGCCTCTGATGGAAAAATCAATTCCTTGGAAGATAGCTATTATATAATTTACCTCCTTGAACCGAATCAAGAGCTTCTTTAAAATCTATGAATGGTTTTCTGCCATGGATATGCGCAAAGGCAAAGGGGGGGGGGTCGGTATTTCTCCCTGGAATTCAAGTGAATCAATACAGTAGAGTACCGAAAACTCGGTCTAATGTAGACCGAAAGGTGGCCGAGTTTGTGAAAATGTCGGATTATCGCGAATGGAGCTAAAAAAGAATAAGTACGAGTGTTTACTCAGAAAATACGGCACAGTACTTGTATGTATTGGTTGCTTGGGAATACAACAGAGAATAAACTGCCCAAATACCCTTAAATAAAGGAAAAAATACGTACTTTATGAAGGCATAGAGTCTTTACTATATACGAAAATGAAAATTAATGACTACACTCTGTACAGTAAGTTACCTTATAAGACAGACCTCAGAAAAAATACCCAGCAATGACCTTGAACGGATCTTCGCGCGGGGATTTATCACCTTGCCAGGGTGTGACCAAGTTATCCGGACAGCCATGTTATCGGATGCCGAGTTTTAGGCACTCTACTGTAATTTTAATTAAGTTTCCGAGCATAAGAAATGTCTTCTAAATTTAACTGTCCAATATTTTCTTTATTTCTGTACGATCCCAACTTATGTTGTAAAAATACAGCATATTATATGATTCTAGCTGATCAGCAAAATACCCCCCCCCCAAAAGTACTTTGCTTAAACTATGAGGTGAATACTGGGATAGTACCACACAAACCAGTCCCTTGGCGACTCGTTTCCACGTACTTTGTTTTCTTTATTCCGAGCTGACCCTTATTTGCCAAAAGAACATCAATATTCAGTGGCGTATTTAGGGGGGCTTCCGGGCTTAATCCCCCCCCGAAATCTTACTATATAGTAAAGTATATGAAATATCTTGCAGCATTTTCACATTTGCAGGCAAAGCCCCCCCTGAAAGTTAGCAAAGCCCTCCCCGAAACAAAATCGTAAATACGCCACTGTCAATATTAAAAAAAAAAAGATTATAAATATTTCCCTCTTCTGTGGACGCCCATGTTTTCTGCTTTTATTACTCAAATAGAAGCAACAGTGAGGAGTAAGATAAGGAACATGAGGAAATCAAACTTTCAAGTGCGACAATCCAAACAATCTTTTCCAAGAGAAAATGATGAATGTCAAACGGTACTGTGTATCTGGACCTTTAGCAGATAACGCTTAGAAAGTAAAAGTGAAACGTTATTTTCTCCGTTCGCTCGAGATATTCTCGTATAGTAAATCAAAATATTATCTCTCCTTTCTTGCCTTAACGTTCTAAAGTTACGGTTCATTAGATTGTTGCTAAAAGTGTCCAGTTAGTAACGTTTGAAACGAAGATAGATAGAGCACTGTTTAGTATCAACTGCTAGTGTTACGATACTCGTTGGTTAGTCATTCTGGTAACACTTGCACAGTTACAATATGGATAAAATTAATCATTCTAGGTTGATAATGACTTCTAATATCTAATCAACAATTATCGATTCGCTGTTGGATGAGGGTCTATCCGATTTATTCTCCTCAGCAATGCATCTTGGGTAATTTTTCTTGACGCTATCTCACAGTATTCCTAGATTTTATGATACCAACTCGTATGAGGGCTTTCCTAGATCGTTTACCATGTCTAGCTCATTGCCATTTCAATACCTTACTGAATACTGTTTATTCTAGCTTTAAAACCAGACATACTTGAATAAAAATAAAATTTGACTGAGGTGTAGGGGGGATTGAACCATAGACCCCACGCACCAGAGATAAGCGCTCTACCACTTTTTTTTTTTTTTTTTTTTAAAGTCAGCTGACTCACCGAACGTGTTCCAGTAACTTACTTAACTACTTATATCTAATTTTACTTGCTTTACTTATGTTTAACTTGCTTTTTCCTTTACCTACAGCAACAGGGACACGAACACACAAATATCGAGGACAGTTAAAATCACAAAGGCTCTCCCACCGGGAATCGAACCCGGGACCCCGTACACCAAAGGCGCACGTGCTAGCCACTTGACCAGCAGGGAGGGCTACCACTGAGCCACCGTAAACCACTAGAACTTAAGATAGCAGGATAATAATAATAATAATAATAATAATAATAATAATAATAATAATAATAATAATAATAATAATAATAATAATAATAATAATAATATAGAAATGAAAAGTAGATTATTGGCGTGAAATAATGTGTAACTTCACCGTTTAAACATTTTGTCTTCACGGTCAATATCGAATAAATCAAAAGTAAAAATTTATAAAAGCATAATTTTGCCCTGTCATATTGTATGGACGTGGGAGTTGGTCACTGACGCACAGAAAACAGAGGCTAAGGGATTTCGAACAGGAAGTTGTGGGGAAAATATTTGGAATAAAAAGAGATGAACAAACGGGGAGAATTTAGAAACCTACACAGCGCCCAGCTTCACAATAGCTACAAATCACCGAATATAATGCGGATTATAAAGTTGAGACATTTTAAAATGGGAGAAATGTGTCGTAATCACGAGATCTACTGTTCTTGGGATCCGAGCACATGTACCGAATGAAGGCACTCTTCTGGTGGCACTGAAGAAAATCCCTGAGAAAGCTCAGTCAGGAGGGCCTGACACAGCATTCTAATACTGTACCTCGGGGTTGAGAAGCAAAAATCCTAATCTGTCTGTCAAACTACTTTCTAACCATCCTGTACAACAATTTGTATATTTGTTAGTGGTTTAGTTAGTATGAATATCTAAGGTGGAAAAGCGAATGACAAATGAATCTACTTCCCCCTCCCCTCCCTTCCCTGCTTTGTTCTACTCCTGTTCTGTGGAAATATAATGATAACATGCTCTAATTTCAAAACCAGTTTTTCTCTTATTTTCGCATTTTTCTTACAAGTTGGGAATACAACAAGATACAGTAAAATACTGTTAAAATATAAAATTTACATTTTACATTTTAAAAATTTATTTTATGTAATTTACAACAAATTCTTCAGTTATGAGTAGTTGTTGTTTTAAATGTTTCTATAAAGAAATAAAAAGGGTCAATAGATAAATAATTATAGTTTTAGGGTGCATGTAATTTGCAATTCCACAAAACACATACAGTGTGTTGAGTAAGAACAGATAGTGATAAACTATGTTACGAATTAGGGATGCGCACGAGACAAGATTTGAAGCTGTCTTGTCTCGAAAATGTGCTGTAAAAGTGATGTCTCGACTCGAAAAACGTATATTTTTCTATTGGAAGAGCTGTGTCTCGACTCGAATTTTGTCAGGAAAATTCTGTCTCGACTCGACTCGTGCGCATCCCTATTACGAATTAAAGATCTCATGATCTGTAGCTATATTAACTTGATACAAAAGGTCCTTCAGGGGGCTCGATGCTTGCCTCTGGTGCGTAAGGTGCCTGGTTCGATCCCACTCCAAAAAAATTGTGGTGGGCAACATCATGATCATTCACTTGCCTTAATCATCGTCCCCCTTAACCTGTGGGGCATAATCGTGGGACGTTAAATTGAAAGATTTCATTCTAAAGGTCCTTCAGAACTCATACATCGTTCTTGACACATTTCCTCCTCCTCTTTGAGTTCTCTTTAATATGTGGATATACAAGCATGATGGCGCAGTCGGTAAAGTGGTTACATACTACCAGGAAGGCCCAAATTCGATCCCCGGTGGGGTCAGAAATTATTTTCTCGGAGATGGTGGGCGTAGAGAAGTGCTCATTACATCTTCTGTGTGTATCAAAGTCAGGAAAAGTGTAAGATTACTTCCACCTCATCGGCCTCAAATGGAGGGACGCCTTTCTACACCTCTTTCTACACCTGTGTCTATATCCAAACCAAACGTTCCAGCACTTATCCCTTCCTACTCTTTGTTGCATGCACTTCAAATTCTAAAATTCCTCAAAATACAAAGTCTATGAGTTTGAGACCGTGTTTTTTTTTTTTTTTTTTTAACTTAGATTCCTTTATCACAATCCAGAATTTGGGAATGTCATCCAACCAAGGCGCACAGTACGATTTCTAAGGGGATCGATTTGTTGGCATCATTACATGTACCGGTAACTGTCTAAAGACGGGAAAGCATAGTGGATCAGTGGTATAGTGGTCACCTCTGACGCTAGTGGTCCCTGGTTCGAACTCCGGCCCTGCAAGTTTGTGGTGGAGAATCGTGTCCATGGGTTTTCTCTGGATTTTCCGCTTCCAACCATATTCCCCAATTATTATATGACTCACTTACATTACTCATCTGTCTGCTTTAGCCTAAAGGGCATATATATGGAACGCAAAACTAGAAATTTAACTTCGTTTTAATGGAACTTTCTTCTCTTATTTTCCTCAGTGAGTTAGGAGCAAGTTGCACTCTTCAGTAATTGAATTCTTGAATATAAATCGATAATTGTTCTTGCAATGATTGTTGGTTGGTTGATCGGAATTCAGCATCTCTTTTCACCACCAAGGCTAAATGAAACGTGGATCTACAGTTGGAGATGGAATCCAAACCACCGTAATGTGTTCAATATTCTTGTCATCGGGAATCAAACCCATGACTCCATACACCAAAGACGCAAGCGCTAGAACCTAAACAAGCGAAAATAGATCTTGCAATTATGGTTTTTCCCCCCAAAAAAAATAAATAAATAAAATAAAAAAATAAAAAATAAAATAAAATAAAATAACGCAGTTTTTAAGAAGTACTACTTCCTTGAACTGAAGTTAACATTTTACTTTTTTATTTTACCAAACTTAAATTAACTTAAGGTTAAATTTGGAGACAGTTCGTTTTTCTAGATTTAGACTGCCTTATGCAGAGTCGTTTTGACGTATGATTAGCGTCATATTAAACGCCAGACTACTGCAGGAGACATACGTTAGTCGAAGTCGTTAGTATGGCTTTAATCGCGCGTCAAAACGACTCTGCATAAGGCCTAGAATGTTTAAGTCAATAGAAAGACCATTATTATTATTTTTTTATACTTACGTTATATTGTAGTGTTTTGGCAATATGATGTAAAATTTAACAAGCTTTATTTGAATGAATACTTTTTTTTTTTTTAAAGTAAAAACATTGTATGCATAGCGATCCAAAAGTGTCGAAGCACTTAAATAAAATTGTAGGCTATTCTATGAAATTTGAGAATTTAATTTACCAATTAGTCAGAATGAATTTTGAGACAGACTCTTCCAGTCAACGTTCTAACTGCAGCAATAATGTCCAGTACAACATAGTCATTATTTATAGAAACTTATAGTTTTACACTATTATCAATAGCGTAAGAAGGGAAGCGTTGCAGGGTTTTAATCCGTTGAGTATAAATTAAGTATGTCGCGTTGTCATAATCTATATATATAAAAGAGAACGTACAAAATCCTTTGTCCGCTCATCACGCTAATACGGCTGAACCAATTTCTTTCATTTTTGGGGGGTTATTAGGATTTGGACCCTAGATGGTTTTTATCATATCACTTTAATTTTTAATTACCAGTGTCTTGAGATAATTGACCATTCAAGTGTCCATAACGTACAAATCCTTTGTTATTAGTTCATCATAGGTAAAAATAAACGTATTTATATGCAACCCGCATGACCGTGTCACTCGGCGGGTTAACATAAATGACAGGCGATATACAGCGGAAAATAGCTTGAATCTTCTGTTTAAAATTTTTTAATTGATTTGCTTATTTTTACAGACACTTTTACAATATGCCAGCACCGGGATGACCGCAGCGAAGCGGGGCGGGTTAACATAAATGACAGGCGATATAATGTTAAGATTTACTGCAATCTTCTATGGTTTTTATCATATCACTTGAAAGCGAAAAAGTAAAAATTATCTAAGTAACAAAGTTTATTGCGTTCCGGGGTGACCGCAGCGAAGCGGGGTGAACGCTGCTAGTTGTGTAATAAAGTGTGTCTTCAGTGAAAGAAGGTTAGGAACCATTCCACGACACTAAATAAAACGCGACCCAATTTGGTCAGTTGATTCCAAAATTATTAATCAGAGGACATAACAGAGTATGCAAAAGTTCTTTTTGGTCCCAGAGTTCGATTCCCAATTTTCGGCGTCCACCGAACGTCGTGAGGCAAACTGGGGAGTCGCTTGAAAATAAGACGTGATGGCTACTGGGTCTGAAACGCTCCTGATGTGCCTGTTAGGGACAGGGTGTCGTAGTGTGCTGACCCACTGTTCGTCGCTAGGCTAGACGTAGTTTAGCCGGTAGCTAGCAGATGGCGCTGGAGCAGGCTTAGGCTCACAAATGGTTCGTTACACCAAATAGTTTGGTTTGGTTTCGTAAATAAATAAATCTGTGGCTTGGATCTAAAAGGGCAAATGTCACTTTTTGGCAAAAACCTGAGATGTTCGTCAAATTTTAAGGCCCATAAATGAACATTTTCTTGTGCAAGAAAACAAATGTTAATATGAATGGTATCAGGAACAAAAGTGGATCTGAAAAGATAGGGAGACGGTAGGTGGCGGCATGACGTCACGCCGTCCCCCTGTCTATCTTTGACCATTCTAATTTTTAGAAACTAGGGGCACACCGTACAATTATTTTGGAGGCTGGGGGACGGCGTCCCCCGTGTTCCCCCTCACATTTACCCCTGAATGGTATATATTCCAAACTATTTCGAGTTGACATTTTCTCTTCTTGCACAAGAAAACATCAATTTATAGACGTTAAAATTGAAGAATATATCATTTTTGCCAAAAAGTGACATTGGCCCTTTTAGACCCAACCCACAGAAATAAATTTATTATTATTATTATTATTATTATTATTATTATTATTATTATTATTATTATTATTATTATTATTATTATTATTGTTGATGTAACAGTTTGCAGAGTAATTCATTTAAGGGTCGGCTTAATATTTTTAGCTGTAGATCATAAAACAAAAAGGAAGAGGGGATGCGCTGGCTCAGTCGTACAATTCTTACATCTGGAGCAAAGGGTTCTTAGTTCGAACCCAGGCGATGTATGTGAAAGATAATGCCATGACCGTGGATTTTCTCGAGTGGTTTCTCCATTTCCCCTCACATTCTCATTCCACTAATTGTGTTATATTAATTCACTTCCGTCAATCATCTGTCTTATTCAGTTTACACGCCATGACAGTGAGACGTTAAATTAAAAATCTCATTTCATTTCATTTTCATAAGAAAAGGTGTTAAATTGCAAATAAGGTAATTGGGCTGTATTGCTCTACCATAAAAATTAAATAATCTTTCCTTGTATAATTTATTGATAAATGACTTATTTAGAAGCTAATGATTTTGTTTTTTTTGTTTTTCTTAATGATGGTTTGTTGTCATTAGCAATTTATCATCTTTTTTTTTTTAAAAAAAGAAAGAGATACATAATATCATTAATCATCTATTAATTGCGTGGGAAAATCTCAAACACTGAAAAAGAAAAAAAGATTCTTTTCCCACTCATCAGGAATAAACATAATCCACTGGCAACAATAGTCTGGTGCTGACAAAACAGTCAAATAAAAAAAGTTAACAAACTTATAAATAGAATAATAGCTGTAATTTATCCTTTATCACTTTATCACACAATGGCTTATTTTTAGAAGTTGCCTTTAGACATTATAAAAAAAACTAGCATCAACAACTGCTTCGCTGGGCTAAATTAAGAAAGAATAGTAATATATTCCATTAGTCAGTCGCTTTTGACTATTACTGAAGGGCTCTGTCGTATCGGTCATTTTCGATCATTTTTATATTTCTTCCCCTACTCCTCCCCTATGCTGTGTTTCTGAATTTGGATTTAAGCGGCATCGAAAGTGTCACTGTTCATCTCAGCGACCCCAAAAACTATGAATTCGATACTGATATTGGGTCATTTTCGACCATTTTTATTTATCTCCCCCTCTCCCAAGTTGCGGGGCTGGATTTAGACTTAAACAGCATCGAAAGTGTCACTGCCCTTCTCAGCGACCTCGAAAACTATGGATTCGATACTAGAAGTGGTCATTTCTATCATTTTTATGCATCTCTTCCTTCCCTCCCCAGGTAAGGGGCTGAATTTGAATATAAACGAGATAAGAAGTGTCACTGTTCAACTCAGCGACCCCGAAAATTATGGATTCGACTCTAATATTGGTCATTTCCGATCCTTTTTATGTATCCCCCTAACCCCAAGTTGCGGAGCTGGATTTGAATTTATACAACATCGGAAGTGTCACTGTACATCTCAGCGACCCCGAAAACTATGGATTCGACTCTAATATTGGTCATTTTCGATAATTTTTAAATACCTCCCCTAGGTTGCATTGTCAAAGTAATATGATACACTGCTCCACAAAACTTAAGCAACCCGAGAGAACGCGGTATCAATCCGAGAGAACGTGGTATAAGTGACGTGTGGGGCCCATTCAACACTGGTTAGTGGCATGCACATACACAGAAACACGCAGGCAAGGCGAGCACCCACTCTATCGCATAAGCAGCATCGTTGTAAGCGCGGTGAACAATTTATGCCATGAGGCGTACACTACAGCCCAGTAGTGTCCGAAGCTCTAAGCATTGAGTTAGTGGTTCTTGTGTGGGGTACACAGCTTGCAATGGCTGGTAGAAAACATTTGAGTGACTTTGGCCGTGGGCGAATAATTGGGCGGTTGGAATTGGGCCGATCACAAGTGGAAGTGGCGCAGGAATTCAACGTGAACAAAAGTGTTGTGTCGGGCCTGTGGAGTCGATTCCAAAATGGAGGTGAAGTCAGTAGACGTCATGGAGGAGGCCATCCGAAGAAGACGTCGGACGTTCATGACCGATTTCACACAATTTCTGCCAAACGTAACCGTCAAGCTTCATGCTCTCAACTGGCCAATGAGTTGTTTCAGGCTACAGGACAACGCGTGAGTCGTGAAACTGTTCGTCGGCGGCTCAATAGAACAGGACTGTATGCAAAAAGGCCTGTGCTGTGTGTGCCATTGAAATTGGAACACAAACGTGCGCGTTACACATGGTGTCAGGAACATGTTGCATGGGGGGAACACCAGTGGGCGCGTGTCATGTTCTCCGATGAGTCAAGATTCAGCCTGTCGTCTGATTCTGGTCGGACTTTAGTGTGGAAAAAGCCAGGAACACGCTATCATCCAAATTTCATTGCTGAACGGCTGTCCTATGGCGGTGGTTCCATTATGGTGTGGAGTGGAATTATGCTGTGTGGGAAAACGGACCTCCATATTGTGCAACATGTCACTTTGACAGCACAACGGTACCAGGATGAAATTATCAATACATATGTGCGCAATTTCCCCGGAGCATTTGGCCCAGACTTCCTGTTCATGGATGACAATGCCCGCCCACACCGTGCACATCTTGTGTCCGAGTATCTGGGGAGCGAAGACATTACGCGTATTGCATGGCCTGCATATTCGCCGGACTTGAATCCCATCGAGCATGTGTGGGATGCTCTTGGGCGGTGAATAGCGCAGCGCAGTCCATCAGCACGCACTCTCCCTGACCTGCAAACAGCTCTCCTCGAGGAGTGGCGCCATCTGCCGCAAGACTTGATCAACACTCTGATTTGCAGCATGGAGGCCAGATGTCGTGCCTGTATAGCTGTTCGTGGTGGTCACATGCCATATTGACTGCCTATGCCCTCGCACAATCCAGCTTCACCTGTTGAGGTATCGTTGTGCTGAACTTTTTGGTCACTCTGTATATCCTAACTATATTGTTCGTCTTCACTTGTGTTGCATTGTGCATCTGGACCGTCTGTGTATTCATTATGCTTGGTGAAGAGATCGTGTCGTTTTATTTTCTGCCACTTTCTTCGAATTGTTTAAGTTTTGTGGAGCAGTGTAAAAAACATCCCAGGTCCGAACCTCATCTATGTTGAAAATTTGTTCAAGACATTAAGAGTCACAAACATAATTACTTTCAATTTTATAGTATAGATTGCGTCATGTGGTAAGTACTTGTTTGTATATGTGAAGTTTAAGGTTGATTTTTAGAATCCAAGAAGGTATATATGAAATGTAGACTCACAGATGAATATGTGATCCAAAACACACATACTACTCGTATTGGGGATCGAATTCGGATCTCCAGAACTAAAAGGAAGACCACATGTAGACATTTATACTAGTTGTATTTGCTTCAGTAGTGTTACACAGCGTTATCTTACATTTAACACTAATATAAACAGGGCGTTTAAGAAATCACGGCTGGATTCCACATTGATAAATTGTTACAACAGAATTCCCACATTTCGTTATAGCTTGCATGCTGACTACGCGTGCTCCCAATTCGATTTCCGATTACAGCGAGAGTTATTTTTTCTTTCGACCTGTTACGTAGCAAACCTCGTTAAAGCAAGTGGAGACATACCTGACTAAAGAAGGAAATATAGTGTTGGGATTCGAAACACTTGCCAGCGTTATCTTTTTGAAAGTGTCATACCTCGCCGGCTGAAACATTCTTTCAAGAGATACTGATTCATAAATTTATTATTATTACTATTATTGTAGCAAAACACATAGGAGGGAAATTAAGATGATCTCGAAAAGATAAAATAATATCCCAGTATGAAACAAAATTTGCGTAAATACAGTCAGAATTGTTAATTTAGTGCTTTTTCCTCGCTGGCAATATTGCACACAATACTTATATTAGAAGTCTTTCTTATCTGAATGTTCTTCCAAAATAGAGCTTTTATTCCGCTTGTCCTAACTTAGCTAGATAGGACCAATAAGACAGCAGATTAGAGTCAGCGGCGAAGCAGAGTTTCATTAAGGGTGGTTGGAACTCTTAATATCATATCCTTTCAGATCAAGAGTGACTTTTGTATACACAGGGTGGCCCAAAAGTAGGTATACACCCCTGCATTGATAAAGTAAAAACATATTAAGAACAAATAATAAAGAAACTAAGTCTACCTGATGGATAACAATAAGAAATGATATAAAATGCAATGAGCTGATCTGTACGGTAGTATATACCTACTTTTGGGCCACCCTGTATATACAAAAATCACTCTTGACCTGAAACAATATATACAGTATATATTTATATAGTAATATGGTAGTAGTAGACGTATATATTAATATATATTATTATAGTAAATGTTTAATTTTCCATAATACCTTGCTCAAGGAGAGGGTTAACACCCCCATTTACGTAAGCGACTCATTTGGGTTAATATGGTCAGTTTCTTAGCCATGTCGTGAGAACATATGAAAAATTAGATGTGAGCTTTTTTTTTTTTTAAATTTTTTGTCCTTATGCAACAGACAGATTATGAAGGATTACTATCTATTATTAACTTGGTTCTGTACCACGAACGGGCATTGAATCCGCTCCAGTTGATGGGTGCATAGACTATCATGCAGATATTCACTTGCAAATATCAAAGTGCAACTCTACACAGAGAGGCTGAGAAGATAATTTCATTTAAATACCTTCGTTATGGATAAGTCTTAATCTTAGGTCTCAAATTGTAATAATAATAATAATAATAATAATAATAATAATAATAATAATAATAATAATAATAATAATAATAATAATAATAATAATAATAATAATAAATTAAACCACTTGGTGTAGCAGGCCTTTGTGGCCATCAGCCACTCCAACGCCATCTGTTAGCGATCGGCTATACTAAGTCCAGCCTAGCTAGGAACATGTGGTCACCGCACTGCGTCGCTCTGTGTCTAACAGCCGTATCAGGAACGTTCTGGACTTAGTGGCCGTCACGTCTTTCATTCACGTGGCTCCCCAATTTGCCTCACGACGCTAGGTGGATGGCGAAAATTGGAAAGCACCGGCTGGTAATCGAGCCCGCGACCACATTGACGTGAGCCCAACCCTCTAACCATTAGAGTACGGTGTACCCTATAATAAAGTTGACGTCAGTGATATAATAAGGTAAATCAAAAACGTGATTCATTCTTCTACGAGGAAAGAAAATATTGTTATCTTTTAACGTATGAGAGCGATTCAGGAAGTAATGCCTCCAAGCCCACTACTTGGTCAATAGTACTGCAAACATTCTTAACTATTTATCATTAATGCACTGATGTTTAAGCTATAGAATGTCACTTGTTTCACCTTCCTATCTCTTCTCATTACGGAGTAAGAGAATAATCCATAGCATCCAGTGGTGACGTGCGGTTGAAACAGCGGCTGTCATTGAATTTCTGACTGCGGAAGGTTTGAGCCCAGAAATATTCATCGCCAGACGAGTCGTGGATACACCATTACGATCCGGAAACGAAGTGTCAGTCGATCGAGTACCGCCACATGTCCTTTCCTGCGCCAAAAAATTCAAAGTTGCCCTTCTGCTGGCAAAGTGTTGTTGACTTTCTGCCTATCCTGCCTATAGTCTGGATCTTGTGCCATGAGACTTTTGGCTCTTCCCCAAACTTAAGGCTTATCTTAAGATGCCCTATCACTGCGAAGTTAAAATACCGCTAATTTTACAGTAAGTGTGCAGTATCTTCACCTAGATAAGAGGTAATCAAAAAGTGGAACAAGAGCTCCCTAGACAATATTATTTATTTTATTTATTTAACAATCACCAGATACAGCTCAGAGGCCATTTTACACTGGATATCCAACAACAACAACAACAACAATGGAAAGGATTTGGGACGGTATCGGCCAGGGCCTGTTTAGTAGGTACCATCCCGGCATTTGCCTGGTAGGACTGAGGGAAACCCTGGAAAACCTCAGTCAGGAT
Source organism: Thermobia domestica (assembly GCF_964235325.1). NCBI lineage: Eukaryota > Metazoa > Arthropoda > Insecta > Zygentoma > Lepismatidae > Thermobia > Thermobia domestica. The sequence goes on along the minus strand of NC_137455.1, from coordinate 6,315,769 downwards.
GGTCGGCAGCGGGATTCGAACCCACGACCTCCCGAATGCGAAGCCAACGCTCTACCACTTGAGCTACTTCGCTCGGTATTACAGCTTCTTATTTTACATGAGATACCGTCATCACGACTTACTTATCTCCTTTCAATATCCAGCCGTTTAGAAAATCGGCATTTATTTTCGCGTTTCTAAAGGGCTGCCAACGGAAAGCTACTAGGTGACTCGTGATAATGGTATCTCATGCAAAATAATATCCTCTAAAGCGATCTTGTTCCACATTTTGATTACCCTTTATCTATTTGATGATATCACATAATTACTGTAAAATTAGCGGTATTTTAATTTCGCAATTGTGACGCGGAAGTGGAACCAGCAGTTCGGCAATGCTGTCGCCAGCACCCACCACAATTCTTCGCCGATGGCATGAAAAACCTTGTTTCGCGTTAGCGCAAATGTGTTGTCCGTAATGGGGACCATGTTGAAATATGATACCACCATTTGTAACTGATATTACAAGGCTTCCACTGACACCTGTATCGGTGTTATTTGTTAAACATAAATAAAGGTATCACCTCGGAGGCATTACCTTCTGAATCACCCTCGTATATTCACTGAAATTTCTTTGTTACGATTACCATCCACAATAAATGAAAGAGATTCCTATTACTTACGTAGGTATGTTTTGTTAAAAATACATACCCACACATACTCATACATACACAAAGAAAGAAATAGGGAGAGAAAAAGACAAAAGAGATTTGGATTCGTGCAAGTTTATTACATTGACTCAATTACTAGCTATTAACAACAACGAAACTTCTTCTCTTTTGATTTTTGATTTAATGAAAGTAGCTGACAAGAATAAACCTATAATTCGCTCATTGAATGAAACAATACTGGGTACCACTGCTTCGTATATGGATAAGCAATATAAGGGGTTGAGACTTGGCTGGGGGGAAGAGCAAGTGCTGTTATAGATACATATAGGAAAATTACAAACAAAAAATATATAAACATAAAAAAATATAAAAAATTACAAACATCAAAGTACCAAAGTACATTTTTCGACCTCTTTTTTGGGGGGGAGGCTCTGGGCCCTCCCCTTCCCTACGCCACTGACTGGACCAGACCGTTCTTCTCTGGTAGCTTAAAATCAAAAATAGCTCAACACAAAAGGAAGAGAAAGAACCCAGTGATTGACCATGTGAGGGTATAAAGGTAATGGGAAGAGAAGGGGGCGCATTGTTACCACAGTTTACCGCTAACCAGTTGTTTTGTAAGTCAAGTGGCCACAGAAAAGAAACACAAATGTTAGGGGGAGTATATTAATATATGTAAAAAATGCACAAGAGAACAGGTGTACAGTTTCACATGTGTTACAAAGACTAACGCGTACGCAAATGACGATAGATAAATGATATTGTGAATATAATAAGTGAAACTTACCTTTCTGACTGTGATGACCCGGCTAAATTCTTCCCCCGTGTTATGTTGACCGTTGCTACCCCTGGCAAGCACGCTGCCCACACGGCACTCTCTCACTTACGATACCTGGCTGTTACGGTTACCTGGCAACGGCAAGGAGTCAGCCGCCGGCCGCACCTATTGATCTGGAGCTGGTCTCTCGGGAAAGGAAGGAAGCAAATGAGGCGCCTCCTCCCAGAGACAGGGAGGAGGGAGGGAGAGTGATTATCCTCTGCAGTCAATGCTGGACCAACCCCCGCCGCCACCTAGAAGCAGCACAAAAACCCTGCATTTGGCCAACAGTGTGACATCATCTGCAAAGTCATCTTCTTTGCTTTATTACTTATATAGATCTCTCTCTCTCTCATCAATATTGAAAAAGTGAAGTTTTTATATATTGGGAAACGTTATAGCAGCTGCGATCACATCATTTCCTATTGAAGAAACTAAGTTTTACATCGAAAAACGTTATGGAAACAATATTCAAAACGCTTCCTACTTAAGGAATAGAAATGTTGTAGCACACATGCTTATAACGTTTCTTATTGAAGAAAACTAAGTTTAGCACCAAGAAATTTATAGGAGCCGCGTTCATAACGCTTTTTATTAAAGGAACCAAGTCTTATATTGTGAAACGTTAAAGTAGCTGCGCTTATAAACACTCCTAGTGACGAAACAAAGTTTCATATCGAGAAATATTATAATTGACGCGTTCATAATGCTTTCTGTTGAAGAAGCTAAGTTCCGTATCAAGAATTATAGTAGCCGCACATATAACATTCTCTATCTGAAGAAAATATTCTAGTAGCCACAGTCGTAACGTTTTAGTCGCCGAAATTTGACAATGGCGTAAGAAAATAGTGGTGAGCGAGGGACAGTGTTGCAAACAGCTAAAATTCAATTTGTCTGTTGATAAAAGGCAACAAGACACAAATTAATTTTGAAGAAGGAAGTGGGTGAAATTTAAAATAACCCACTGAATAGAGCGACATACTTTAAAAAGAAGTTGGAGACGTTTCGAGTCGCGAGGTTGTTATACTACAACTATGTTACTGTTCACCATCTTTATATTAGTTTATGAATCCATGTCTTCGTAGTATAATTAACATAAAAATCTCACAGACTCTACAAAATATAGTAAATGTAAAATATCACAAAGTTCAATGTTCAAGAGACGGCTCACCTAATTCATACGTGTACATGAAACAAATATCATTCAGCAAATTACAGTAACCATGAATGATGATTTGATACCATAGAAAACACAATATTTAATCAAGATCACACTACTTAAAATATAGATACCATATATTGAAAAAAATGGATCATTTCATCGCATTTCCGAAACTTATTTGTAGTAAAATTGTTCCCAATTAGGCCCCGCACTACCTAATTCCGCCCCTCTGTGTAAAATTGACTCTGACAAACAACTGAGCGTTGAGAAGGAACGACGCATCCAGAGCGCTCTGCTGGCAACTGTTCAAAACTTAGAAATCTATTCTTTCATGTGGTCAGTGACTCTTTCCGTGAAGATGTTTGACGACCAAGAAATCGGTTCATTTTTTGAAAAACCCTGTAGCCTATATTGAACTTGAACCTGGACCTCAGATACCAAGTTCACAGACCGAAGCAATCTGGGCTTAAAAAATATGTTCTGTATACAAATGGGTTTATTTGATAGGGTCGTTGTGCTGAAAATGGACGCGTTAGCTTTAAACAAACAAACAAAAAGCGATTAAAATGTCTGTCAGACATACAACACTTTGAAGTGTTGCCCATGGTGTCCATAAATCCCTAGAAAAAAAACCCTTCCAAATCGATTGTGGAAAGTCCCTTTCCAGATGAAGTTTTGATGTACGGAATTCGTTATATATAGGTATGTAAGTGATTCGGGTTCGATTTCCTGTGGGTGCAAATATGGTGCGTATTGCATGTTAAGCTGTAGCTCAATGTCTCATACAGCCTCGGTGCTATAAAGGGACGTTAATCTCGGACCAAACCAAACCAGACAAAAGCAAACCAAAGTCATTAACACGTTATAAATCCGAGATCAAGCCTATCTTTGAGAGATTCTAACTAGATGTCAACTCCTCTAATCTGAAAAGAATTCAAACCCCGAGTGAAGCTAACCTAACCGAACCAAAACTCCGAGATTCGAAGCGAATAGTAGCACAAAGAATTCTCTATAATATCTCAGATTTATTCCAAAGTGAAGGGTAAGAGGGAGGGAAAAAAAACAAAGAATGGCCATGTATGAGCTTTTTCGGGTGCTTTGTCCTATCTGTTGATGACTCTTGGTTCTATTTGACTGTATATGCCATACATGGTAGATGTAAAAATGTCCATGTAAAAAGGGGCAAAAGATGTAACTAACCCTATTCTTTTTACGCGGTTTTCAATATTAAAACGCCGTTTTCTCGAAAATGCAGTTTTGTGACATTCCTTCTTTCCCCCCGTTACCCTTCAAATACACTTTCAACTTCTACAATATTCAAATTTTGTCCCAAAATATGCTTTTAACTTCTGTGTTCTTATTTTGAGTAGGTTAGCACGTTTTCAATATCAACTGGAGTTGCTCTCTTTGTTGGTCTAGTGGCAAAGCGCGTGTCTCTGACGTTCGGTGTCATGGGTTCGATTCCCGGCTGTAGAGCATTGAGTACATTATGGTAGTTCGAATTCTACCTCACACTATAGGTTGATAAAATGAAATCTTTGAGTTTTACGTCCCACGCATAGGCAGGCTAGGATAGAGGAGATGGTGATGATAAGAAATGAAGGAAATTGTGAAATGAAGAAAGTGAGAGGAAACGAAAGAACCCCGAGAAAACCCAAGCATACCTGGTTTGTCCACCACAAGGCGCGAACTCGGATCGAACTAAAGATCCCATGCACCAGTGGTGAAAGCTCTACCACTGAGTCACCTCGGCCTCACTTTAGGTTGATGTCTCATATAGACTCAGTGCTTAAAAGAGACGCTAACGTACAGCAGCAGTAGCAGTGAAGAGTTATCATTAATGTCTTGAGATATCAAAGGGTTTAATTATTTTTTCTTGACATATCACATAAAAATATATCCAATATCTTCAAAATAAAGAGCAAATGAATGCATGTCTAGATCTACAGTATTTGGCTAACAATTTCTTGAAGAAAGAGGCATTTCTCGGAGAAGCGGAAGTACTGAAGCAAAAACGAGACCCAAATTATTCAGTTTGTTCGACCACTCACTTCAATGCCCAATCCGAACCCCCCACCCCCCAAAAAAAATCGAAAGAGAGAGAAAAGAAGGAATACTTAAACAGCTTGTAAGTTCCGAGTTTGGTTTCCATGGAAACTCGAAAACTAGACTGACTTCACACAAAACACTTCTTGATGTTGCAAGCAAATATCGACCTTACAGTCTAATTTCACCTTCGCTTGTGGCACGGGATATGGGATGGGTTGCGTTATATTCAGCGCTCTGTACTCATTCCTCCCCAACTTTTTTTTTTTTTTTTTGGTTGAAATCATTTCTCTCTCCAGTTTCGACATCGGCTTCGATCCTTCGCTAGATCTCTCCTTCCTCTCCCTCTCTCCGTTTCCCATCCACCATATGCGTCGACGATTTTACCTCCCTTTTCTACCACTTTCCAGGTAAGCAATATTCTTCTCCAGGTTCTTTGGTGCTCGTTGAGAGGTTGTAGGGGCTGAAACACATAACGAAAGAAAAAAGACGATTTCATAATCCATCACATCTCATTTCCCGCTCCTCCCCTTCCCCTTCCGTGTGCAGAGAACAACAAATGAAAATCACTCTTTGGGCTGACGTATTGGGTTCTTGTTATCTGTTATAGGAATAACCTTGGACATAACAAACGGCTCGTGTCAAATAGAGGAAGAACAATACGAAAAATTTCTTAACTTATTTGTATTCGCGTCTTAACATCTCTATCAGTTTTAGGACTTTGTTTTTAAGATAACATTTGGAACTAATTTAGAACTTGGTACTTTTCAAAATCTCCCTCCTGGCTGTATGGTTATACCATATGCGCCTTTTGGCACGGGAGACCCAAGTTGGATTCCCAGTGGATATTCATGTTGTTCGGATCCCACGTTAGATGAAGTTCTGCGTCTCATATACCCTTGCTGCTGAAAGAGGCGCTTAACTTTAATCCAACCGGGCACATGGTAGCTCAGTGGTAGAGCGCTTGACGGGCCCCGTGGTTCGATACCCGGTCAAGTAAGTTTGTGGTGGATAACATGGGTTTTCTCGGGGTACCCTCATTTCCTCCCCTACTCTCATTCCACCAATATTTCCATCATCATTCACTTAATCATCCGTCTCACTTAGTCTAACAGGTCGACCTATAATTGCGGGACGTTAAATTGAAAGATTACATTTTCGTTTGTTTTATCCAACCAATCAAGTCGCGCACTACAACAGACAACAAACTAACTAACTTTCAGATACATATTTGCAACTTTCTGCGGCATTGTACTGTGATGTTTAAGAATCTTAAATTATACCGTAATGTTTAAAGAACGTAAATAATACACTGCAATTCAAAATTTTACGAAATGTGAATGTGACATTGTGCTGTAATGTTTTGCAAACGTGATATTAGGATATGACCCCTTAACAATGTGAATGAACATTGAATTGTATGGAAACTTGAATTCTTCAGTAATTTTTGTGCTTTTTTCTTTCTTTTTTCTTTTTCTTTCTTTCTTTTTTTGTTATTATAGAAGGCTGATCAGTTTATATCCGACTGATATAGCAACGTTGTTCTAACCTAAGTAGTTGCTCCAGAACCATGAAACCGGTGACATCAACAATGTGGTGTCTCAGCTTGCATGTGCCGGAGTGTTATGTTGGTGTTAACGCAATGCCGCCGAAAACAAGCCATTATTGGAAAGGGTGCATTTTTGATCTTTAACACTCACAGGTTTTGTATAACCAAAGAGATTAGCAGTGTCAGGAAAATGGTTTAGCCATCAAAGAGACCACAACTAAAAGTGTTGGGCCTTATGCAGAGTCGTTGTGACACGTGATTAGTGCCATACTATAGAGTTCGACTAGCATATGTTTCCTGCAGTGGTCAGGCCTTTAGTATGACGCTAATCATACGACAAAATGACTCTGCATAAGGCGGATTATGTCCAGGCAAACATAAACATTCACCAACAGAGTCACTTGAGCTCTTTGTAAACTCTATTGAATGCAAAGGCAGAAGAACCCACAGACCCAGTGGGAGATGACTCAAGGATTAAACCTGGCGCAGTTCATTGTCAATCACGTCATTATTTGCCATCTTGGTCTGCGCTGTGCACATAAGAGGCGGGTTCACAATTTCCTCCTGTACCACATTGCTGATCGTAAAACAAATTACACGTAAGACAGTTGGTTAGGACATAATAAAAGACAGATTGAGACCTACACTTATTTCACATGTAATGGTAACATTCATGCAATTACGTACCGTAACCTGTTTTACAAAAGAAATACGGAGTTTTACTACCAGTACCGAGAAAGTTGCCGCAGGGCATCGTGATTGACGCGTTGGAAGCACGTACGTTGGACCAAAAGAAGGCGAATGCTACTCACTTTCAGGAATCCATCGACTCCAATCTATTCCTCGTTTATACGAATCCAACGACAATCCACACGGGTTCTATATCTACCTGTACATATACAGCTCATGACTTAGCACCCACATGACATCCTTATCTACATACACAGCTCATGACTAAACATTCAGATGGCATCCATATCTACATACACAGCTCATGACTTGGCACCCATGGCATCCATATCTACATATACACAGCTCATGACAGCAGTCACATTGCATCCGTATCCACATACACAGCTCATGATTTAGCACCCACATGCCATCCATATCTACATACAGCTCATGACTTAGCATCCATATGACATTCATATCTACATACACGGCTCAAGACTTAGCACCCACATGACACCCATATCTACATACACGGCTCATGATTTAGCACCCACATGACACTCATATCTGTATATATCAGGTCATAACTTAGCATTCACATGGTATCCTGTGCATCTATATACACAACTCATGGCTTAACACTCACATGACATCCGAATCTACATAGGCCTACATGGCTCATAACTTAGCACTCACATTATATCCGTATCTATATACACAGCTCATGACTTAGGGTTTGTCAGATGTTACGTACTCCCCGTAAGTTTTACGTTTTTCTAACACATTTCACTATGTGAAACCACATACGAATATATATTACTAAACATTTTCCTTTTTCTCTATGAAAAATCTGGTAACCCTAACACAACTTCATCCAGTGACACGACAAGCTGCAGAGAACCATAAGTTGAATTAACCTCTAACACTTTCTACAAAACGTTTGTTTCATCCTAATTATGGAAGATATTAATCTATCCTGGAAAATTATACAATCTTGCTTAAGAGTTGTAATGTTGGTTGCAGAAAGTTAAGGGGTACAATCATAAACTGAGAACTCAATACGTCATGCTAATTTTTAATAGTTAATAGTCACGCCAATAGATGTCACTACGGACGGTATGATTTGTCTACTGACACTAATAGATGGCATTACATGTGAGACGTGTATAAATGATTGTATTTTAAAAATATGAGAAGAAATTTGGGTGTTGGTGGGGAAATTCAAGAAAATTAAGTTTGTTAAATGTAAGAGATAAGAGCTCTTAATTAAGCGCGATTTAATTTAAAATGTAGAGCGGGCAGAACATTTGGATGTAACAACTAGTTATTATAAATGGAGAACAGTTGAACCCATTTTCTGCTTTGGTATCGTTGTGCCTGGTCTTGTATGCATTACGTTTAGATATTGCATGTATGTTATACCTTCATTTAAAAGAAATTTATTTGTACACCAATTAACATTACTTTAGATATAAGCAGTGCCGCATTTAAGGATGTAATGGGGCCCTAAGCTATTGAAAGGGGCCCTTTATATGTCAAGCTTTAGAGATTCTTTATACGTCAAATTTTCTTTTTCAGCGACAAAATGTCGCCGTTTTCTAAGTTGGGATATATCCTATATGCTGATTTATGGACCTAACGGATATCTAAATTCTAACAAGGAACCATTGCAAGCAGGGCTGAATAACAGGGGTCTCATTACAAGTGAGGCTGAGAAATAAAGCTCTACACCGTATTACTTGCTTCAAAAAAGCCTAGTACATAATAATACAAAACACCATTGTTATATAAGCGTTTTATCTTATTTTCTTTTTCTTTGTTATTCGTAAATTACATCACAATCAGTTATTCCTTTATATTTTTTGGGCCCCAAGTGAGTGGGGCTCTCCGTCACTGGACATAAGCCATTGTTACTTTCGATTATGTTAAGGTATCTCCTTGAGAGACATTGAGTCCTTGCAAAAATCGAAATTGCATATATATTTTTTTCTTACCCGGTAGTTTTTAACAAAATGAGACAGAAAGCCGACGTGATTAACTAAATATGAGATCTCGTTTGTATACTTGCGCTCAAATGGAGTGTAACTTAAAAATAATAAGAGAAAATATTGGAGATTACATTTTGCTTGTGAATCCTTCCGTGATGCAGAAGAGGCTAGAGAGAATGCTGGTTATTCTCCAGCTGAGCATTTGATGCAGCACTAGAGACATTTGGAGAGATGGCTGTTCGCCTAGTAACCTTTTGCGAGATGAGAGCGTCTGTAAGGGGGTTGGGGAGACGCAAGTGGAGAGTTTAAATGTCAGCGTTATCTCTCGGGGGAGATTTCAAATTGAAAAATAAAAAAGGCTGAACGTATCACAATAGTCTCATTTTCTTTATTCCCAATAAAACGATCATCCTTCCTTTCTACGCAGCTTCCATGGACCAAAATATTACCCTATTCAATTGCTTCCTCCTCTAACACAACTTTCAATACCCTTCTGGTATTCAACCAAAAAGATCTAAGTTTAACGAGGTATAACAATGGGAAAATTAATTAATATCGTATATCACAATATTGTACTCCATCGTAGATGAATTTCTTAATATGTGTGTGTGTGTATGATCCTGGGTTCGATATTAGATGGGAGCATAAATACAGAACTTTCGCTAATGACACAATTATGGGACCTGTCTGAAGTAGTGGTGGCACAAAAACAGGTTTTTCGGTTTCCATTTTTTTAGGAAAACCGAAACCGGTTTTTGAAAATGTTCAGAAACCGATTTTGCGATTTGGTTATCACCAAAACCGGTTTCGGTTTTTCGCCGAATCCGGTTTTAGTTTCTTCAAAACCGGTTCCAGTTTTCTCCAGAAACCGGTTCGGTTTTATCCGGTTTCGGTATATTGATTTTACAGTGTCGAGAACACATATGAAAGAAACTTAAAAACATGTATAAATTCTCATAAACAGGGAAGTGCAAACCGAAATCGATATGCTTAAAAACCAATATGTTTAAAAACAAAACTGTTTTTGTTGTAAACGGATCCGGTTTTCGGAGAAATATGAAACTCTATTCTAGTGAGAAACCGAACCGGGTTCTGAAGAAAACCGAAACCGGTTTCGGCACAAAACCGAACCGATTTAAAGAAGACCGAAACCGGCTTCAGTGAAAAACCGAACCGGTTATTGGAGAAAAAACAAAATGTAGATTTTTGGATTTCGGTTTTCTGGAAACCGGTTTCCGGTTTTTATAAATCCGGTTTTGCCTTAGTCTGAAGTTACGTAATTAACTTCCGTTTTGAAAGCTGGAAACAATCTCATTTTAAACTGATTCGTTGGCCATACATAATTTAGATAAACGTGTGCGATCTCTCCGCCTACAGCCCTTCATATGTTATAATACCGGACTTATTAGGCCCTATTATTATTATTATTATTATTATTATTATTATTATTATTATTATTATTATTATTATTATTATTATTATTATTATTATTATTGGAATTTTGATTGCACTCTTATATCACAATTTCTGAATGCTTCTTCGTTGATTGATTGGTTGATTTATATTCACATGCCAAATAAGTTTGTAGTGTACAACATTGTGCCTATGGGTTTTCTCGCGGTCCTTCCATTTCTTTCCATCTTTTCATTCCACCAATTATTCCATCATCATTCACTTGGTTTAATTATCCGCCCCTCAGTCTAGTCTAAAGGGAATAATCATGAAAAGATTTCATTTTCATTTTCATTTATAACTTTTGTCAACAGCAGCGTGGTTAACCCTTTTGGATTTCCACTTTTTGAGATAATTTTTAGACTTTCACTCAAATAGCTACTGCTTCCTTACTATTTATCGTAGAATCATGTTTCATACCTTTTTTTTTTTTTTTTTTTTTTTTTTTAAGGATAAAGCATATTTTCTAACGGTGCCACTCACTTGTCCGTATTATACACCAGAAACGGGAAAATTGGGAAAAACCGGTATATTTTTCGAAATATTTGCGCCCCTCTGCCCCGGGCCTGGGTGCACGTAGGGATATGAATTCTTAAAAAAAAAAAAAACCATTGTTATGTTCATAATACGTGTGCAAAATTTCTATCTTGTATCTTGAAAACTAAAGTCGGAAGAAATATATATATATATATATATATATATATATATATATATATATATATATATATATATATATATACTTCAAAAATATACTGCGTCATTACTGTTTAATCTACAGTCATGATTCAAACGCCATTTTCTTCAGTATAACAAGCCCTTTCCAACGATACCATTCACATGTCCGTATCATAAAATCTAAACCAGAAAAATCGAAAAAAAAAACGGAAATTTTTCTGAAAAATCACCCCCTCTGAACACTTGCGCCCCTCGGGCCCGGTCTCGTTTTCACGTAGGGATCTAAAAAGATTGAGAAATATCCAATGGTACACACAATCCGTATACAAACTGTCAATCTGATATCTTGAAAACTAAAGGCTTTTTTTTTTTTTAAATTTTCCATGGCTCCGCCAAGTTGACTATCCGGTTCCAAAATGCATCTGAGGTGTTCATTGGTCCATCCTTGACTTCACCAATAAAATAAGACCGGTTTAAATACCTGTTATAGAACTTCAATAATTATAAGTGGTCATAGACGATACTATGCCATTGTAACAAAAGTTACCAAAATTCCTAAAAGGTTAAAATGGGATCTGAAGGAGTGGAATGTGTTTAATGCTATCCTATCGGGAATTGAACCCGGTACCATGTATAACAAAGGCACTCACACTAGCCACTAAACTAGCGAGAAAGGCTGCCCACTTTTCTCCTTTGTTTTAGTCCGTATATACCTCCATTCGTTCATTTTTCTTCTTTGTTTTAGTTCCTATATTCTTCCACTCACTCACTTTTCTCCTTCGTTTTAGTCCGTGTATTTCTCCATTCACCAAGTTTTCTCCTTTGTTTTAGTTCGTACATTCCTCCATTCACCCAGTTTTCTCCTTTGTTTTAGTCCGTATATTCCCCCATTCACACAGTTTTCTCCTTTGTTTTAGTCTGTATATTCCCTCATTCATCCAGTTTTCTCCTTTGTTTTAGTCCGTATATTCCTCCATTCACCCAGTTCTCACCTTTGTTTTAATCCGTATATACCCCCATTCACCCAGTTTCTCCTTTGTTTTAGTCCTAATATTCCTCAATTCACCTAGTTTTCTCCTGTTTTAGTCCGTATATTCCTCCATTCACCCAGTTTCCTCCTTTGTTTTAGTCCGTATATTCCTCCATTCACCCCGTTTTCTCCTTTCTTTTTAGTCCGTATATTCCTCCATTCACCCAGTTTTCACCTTTGTTTTAGTCCGAATATTCCCCCATTTGCTAGCTTTCGTATCCGCTGAATAATTATTGTACTTAGAAGTATTTAGAAACTAAAAATAGAGTTATAGAAAAGTACAGTAAGACCGATCATTATCTCAGCTACAGCTATTGTTTCTGGAAGCTCGGTGACACAATTGGGACAGATAAACGCAAGCATATTTTGACAGACCTACAAATAGCAGTAATTTTCCAGTTTCCTTGAGCAGAGTCTGCTTCATCATTCGTTTAAGAAGCTTCCGATTGTCCTCACGACGCAGAGTAAACATCGAAGTGCCAAGGCCATCTCGGGTTTTCCAGTTATCACCTAGATGTCGTATTGCTTGACTTCTGATAGGAACTGGCGGATCAGTGCTGCTAGAGCGTCGACACACTTAGGAAATTCTCTTTACAAGAAAGTGTCCCATTCAGAACCGAGACTATATGAGACCTGGACTTACAGCTTAACGTGCAATCCGAACCAATGAGCTCCCACCAGGAATTGAATCCGAGAGTACGCTAACCATTTACAGCCACAAGGGTGTTCCGGAACCATTTCTCTTGATATGTTCTCTGTGTGTTTATTGAAGTTCAGTGCCCATTTTCACCACCAACGCTGCATAAGACATGAACTTCATCATAAAATGGAATACGTCTTGCTGACGCCGGGAATGTAGCTCGGTACAGTATGCACTAAAGGCGCACGAGGTAGCCATTAAATCAGGCGGAAGAACTCTCCAAATTGTAAAAGAATACGCCTTCAAATTAATGAAATCTTTAAATGAAATCTTTCAGTTTAACGTCCCACGATTATGCCCTTTAGGCAAGGGCGCCGATTTTTCTGTAAATTTGGGGGGTCCCATTCAGATGCAGAAGGTATATATATGAAGATTTAAAGACAAATTGCACTCAAATTATGCCAAATATTGTATATTCACAAATACAATAGGGGCGCACATGAACTTTGGGGGGCCCAGGACCCCTCGGCCCTCCAGGATCGGCGCCCTTGTCTTTAGGTTAAGGGAGACGATGATTAAGGGAAGTGAATGATGATGGAAGAACTGGTGGAATGAGAATGTATCATAAAATGGGAATATCCCTTGAAAACCCACGGTCACGATGTTGTCTACCACAAACTTACTTCGTCGGGGATCGAACCAAAAAAACCACACACCAGAGGTAAGCGCTCTACCACTGAGCCACCATGCCCTCTCTAATCAATGTAGTTCCCTCAGTGCTTAGTATTTTGTTCTTACTAGAAAACTGTGACATGAAATTTTAATACAGTAATGCCGTCAGAATCCGAACGCCTCAAAACTGGAACAAGTTCGTAAAATGAAGGAAAATGAAGCTAACTTTGCCTTGAAATATGAACGTCCAACACGTGTTTCGTGTATATTTTTGGGTGTTTCCCTTATAATTTGTCTTTCAGCTCGTCATAAAAAAAGTGAAATTAAATATTTGAGTTGAGTTGATTTTGAGATTATCGTCCCTTTCAGCAGCGAGGTTATATGAGACGGGACTTACTGATTAACGTGGAATCCGAACCACATGAGCTCCTGCCGGGAATCGAACCCGGGTCTCATGAAATATTTGAGTTTTGTGTCCCATGATTATGGCATGTGGGCTAAAGGAGATGGTGATAATAAGAAATTAATGAAATGGTGGAATGATGAAAGTGGGAGGAAACGGAGGAACTTGTAGAAAAAACACGCACACTGTGTTTGTCCAACACAAAGCTCACTTGACACGAGGTGGGATCGAATCAAGGACCCCATGCACCAGAGGTGAACACTCTTCCACTAAGCAACCGCTGAACCCTCGTTCAGTTCGTTGTCGGAAGCTCAAGTGAAAGTATCTCGTATGATTTCCGCTGCCACTTTTATGCCATTGCACCGGTTTTGTGTTATTATTTGATTAAAATATAAAAACAGCTTAGTGTCCTGAGAAGTTCATTTCTTATTCAAGTATTCTTATTGTTTGCAAAGCATTTTACCTTAAAATCATTTTGAAGTTTAGCGTTTCATGGGAACCAGGAACGAATTGATCCAATTTCTATTATTGTAAAGGCTAAAAGTTGTCTTGGAATTCAAAACAGGGATCTGGAACAAACTAACATTATATTATAATATTATTCTTTGACTCCATGATCCTTAACACGTTTTCATTCAAGTAGCAACAACAATTTGCATAAGATTAATAATTCATCTAAATGTTCCTTAAGAAACGAGAAAATGCATAGAGACATTTCAAATTTTCTACGATTAGATATGTACAGTATCTAATCACTTTATTTATTTTATCTAAGTACATTTTACTTTTTGCGCAGCAATTTGTAAATTTTGTATGGATGTGTAGGTTTAATCCAAAGTGGAGTTTCCCCGTCGTGGGTTTTGCCCGAAATGATTTTCTACTCGTGGTTATTCCCCGAAAGTCACGATCTCGAATCTAAAGTTGAACTCCATGGACATATCTGAATCGAAAACAAAATGAGTGACTGAAGTCAGAGATTTTTTTTTGTCAAATAGCTCCGCTGTCAAGTTCCTTTCTTTAATTCGATAATCCTTAAAAAGGGTCTACAAATGTCTCAATGTGTTACTAACAAACAAAAAGAATATTACATTTTAAACCTATGAAACCATTAGCCATTAATTATTATTAAACTGTTAAGAAAACAAACTAAATATCGCATAGAGGGAAATAAGGTATTGAAGTTCCCTGGACAGACATTCAACAAATCATAGATAAGGATTTGTTTCCAGTTTCCAGTTTTGACAAATCAAAAACAAGCATTTGTTTACATCTTTCAAGTGTATGTACTGTGTTTCATAGTTGAAGGAATGGTCTTTATTCACAATTAATTTATTTATATGTTATTGCTGTAGCTTAACTTCAATCCTGGATTCCTGTTAATAGTATAAGATTTAATTGCGCTGATAATTAATATTGTGCATTAGAAAGTGTAACTAATTTTGTTTTCTTGAGATTGATTCTTTTCGGTTCTTTCGGATCTGTTCTTTTCCGGGAAAAATCATGATAACATTTTTCTTTCGGGGAAAGCCTGCGAAATTAACATTTGCGCAATCACCACGACGGGGAAATATCAATTAACCATTTGTATAGCATTTTCAGCAGCGGAGGAAAACATGTATTCTACTAAATTAAGAAATTACGTACAACAAAGTTCATATTATTGTCATTATGCGTTTGTTTTGCGAAGCACAGCGTTCCGTTTCAGCACTGCGGCTATAGGGTCTATAAGACAGTTCAAGATGGAATCCTAATGATCTAGTGCTTTCGATTTGTTCAACGCTATCCCACCTGGGATGCCGTTCACAAAGAAGCGCGCGGTAGCTGGGAGATTAGTAGACTAACGGTTTATTATTATTATTATTATTATTATTATTATTATTATTATTATTATTATTATTATTATTATTATTATTATTATTATTATTATTATTATTATTATTATTATTATTATTATTATTCAGTCGAACCATCTAAATAACGGTCAATGTTAAAATAACCTCTACAAATCAAATGTTTAAAAATTACAACCTAGATAAGTCAAAGTTTAAAGGTTCCATAATCATATAGAACTACGGTAACTCGAACTTTCTTATCTGCGAGCCTTAGAAGTCGAAGTTTACCTTTATAAGTCGAATTTTTCTTGATGTGACCTAGATAACTCGAAGCTATAACTCTATACTTTTACGTAATTGCAATATTGTTGCTAATGCGTACTGTAATTGTGTTTTACTCATGTCTAGTATTTTCTACAACTTCGAGTTCTAGAGGTTGAACAAATAAAACTTCGAGTTCTAGAGGTTGAACAAATGAAACTTCGAGTTCTAGAGGTTGAACAAATGAAACTTCGAGTTCTAGAGATTGAAAGTAAGACTATTCATGGCTTTGGATTGATTATTTTAACAAAAGAGACACTGACCAAAGCTTAAAACCCACTTTATTTTAAATTATAATTTGTAACTGTTTCGGATATCTAGCATATCCTTCTTCAGACACTATCGAAAATAAATGAAAACACAGACCTGTATTTTCATTTATTTTTGATAGTGTCTGAAGAAGGATATGCTAGATATCCGAAACAGTTACAAATTATAATTTAAAATAAAGTGGGTTTTAAGCTTTGGTCAGTGTCTCTTTTGTTAGAGGTTGAACAAATAAAATTTCGAGTTCTAGAGGTTTAACAAATAAAACTTAGAGTTATAGAGGTTGAATAAATGAAACTTAGAGTTATAGACGTTATATAGTCACTTTTAATGAGTTACACGGAACCTAGGTATCTCGAATTTTTGTAACCATCTTGATAACTCGAACCTTGATTACTCGAAAAACTCGATTGTTTATCTATTCCTCCAGCTTCGAGTTATTGAGATCCTACTGTATTATGTCTTTTACCATTCACTCAAGTCTTAGTGCTTTTACAAATGATATAAGCAACATAGCATTACTCGGTGGTGGTTTACAATAAGAGGGCATAATTATTATGGTTGTAAACGCTTTTTTGGACAAATTTTGATAGAACATACCCTATTTACTCGGACAACGCAGGGTCTTCAGTTGCTAGCAATAATAATAATAACTTAAATGAAAACCGGGCATATACAAATAAGCGCTTTAGAGGTAAATATGCATAGTTGAGTTGGAATGCTAATATTATACAATTGTGGAGTTTAATGCAATAAGGGCGTAAGTCTGAAACATGCAGTTGGAAAACGATGTTGACAATTTAAGTAGTGTTTTTTTTCTTACATAAAACAATGTAATATGCAGCATTTTATTCCGATATTGAATTGAAATGTTACCAGGAGGCTAAACAAGCATGGCAAAAGCTACAAATGCGTTTGGTGCAAAAAAGGGAGTAAACTCGCTTACGCCCTTATTACATCAATCTTCTCAATTGATATTACTCGCTTCGTAAACTTGTCTGTTGTGTGAATGGAAGTTAGATTATTGCATTTTGTGTCGGTATCTTATCACATTTTCAACGAAGCTCGTTACTGAATTCTCTCTCTCTCTCTCTCTCTCTCTCTGTGTCTGTTATTTGCTTTTTATTTTTTTTATTTTTATTTTTTTTTTTAAGCCCTCCATTCGATACATCATAATTTTTCGCGTCACTCTTACCGTTCCCGAGATATTGGCCGAAAAAGTTTCGGGAACTGTAATTTTCATAATTTCCATATTTCGGGAACTGTAACTCATAGAGAGATCATATTGGCGTTGATCAATACCTAAGAGGATGGCCAATATTTTGGTAACCGGTGGCCACTGTTTCTCAGATATTTGCCAAAAAGATTTCGGGAGATTTAAGGAACCATATGTCGGGAACCGTAAGTCATAGAGAGATGATATTTTGCAATTTTTTTTTTTAATTTGAGACCTCCATTTTGAGCATGTGTCTTCGTAAAAACAACATATCGTAGAACGTTTTAACAGAACACTTAAACAAAACATGTGGTGAAAAAAATAGTACTGAAGGAAATTATAAATGGATAGATATATTACAAGAATTGTTTAATGAATATAATAATAAAATACATAGCACAATTGGTTTAAAACCTGTAGAAGTTAATAAAAAAATAATTCTTTCTAAGTTCGTTCTGGCAATGCTCTCGGAGCATTCTCAACTGGTTCAATTTGATTTTGTTCTTACAGAGTAGCTTTATTACAAGAATCGAAAGAAGTATCGTACATAAATTGCCTTCGCATTAATAACTTCTTATTCGAATATACATGCGTGGCTTTCTCTTATGGTATATTTATAAATACTTTTATTCTTCGTATAAACACAAATTGACCTTTATGTGTAAATGGTTCCTCCATTTTCTGGTGTGCGCAAAGCCTAATCATGCGTGGAGCCCCTGCCTCAGAGATCAATGAGAAGCCTGCTTTCTCTCAGCATCCTGGTCCAGGAAACACCCATCCAATCACACGCGGCATCTTCACAAGGGGTTGCTATGGCAACTGCTTTTGGGTGCTGCAATGCAGCAATAGCTCACAACACATAAAGGGAGGGAAGGAGAACACAAAACAAAATGGCAACTAGAGGATCCGGTTGGACACAAACAAATATAACAAATTGTTTTAATATAATTTTTTTCATATATTTGTAACTGTTTTATGTTGCATATTAATTTATAAACTTGTATTTTTTTTTAAATCTTTTATTTTGGTTGAAAGTAATAAGTTATGTTCATAATTTGAAGAGAAATAAAACTATTGCATTTCTGATGAATATTCGGCTTTGAGTTTCGTATCATACATTAAACTAATTGTATTTTTTTAACAGTGAAACGTATTATTAAATAATTCATAGCTGCATACAAAATGTATCCTATATATTCACATTTCATGATCCACTTTCATTCGAGTAGTAACAGCATTTATTTTTGTAATATTAGTAACGCAGAATATCGGTTCTTCGCACGGGGAGAATATGTTTCATTTTGGACATAAAGCGATGAATCTGGATTTAAACGGGATCGAAAGTGTCACTGTTTATTTCAGCGTCCCCAAAAACTGTGGATTCGATTATAATATTGGTCATTTTCGATCATTTTTAAATATCTCCACCCTCCCCCTCCCCTAAGTTGCGCCGTCATAGTAAAATTAAAAAAAAAAAAAAAAACATCCCAGGCCTGAACCTCATCTATGTTGGAAATTTGATTGAGATCAGTCTAGTGGTTCAAGAGTTGTTAAGTCACTTTTATTTTTATTTATAGATAATTCTATAGAATATAATATTTCTATATAGAATATAGATTTGTCTAATGGAAACATTTTCAAAACAATAAAACCGTATAAAAGACCTGAGATGATTAGATACGCGTCTAGTATCGTTATTATTAATTTACTTTTTGATTAAGAAATTCATAAATAAATAAATTTAAATTTGCATTGCAATTTAGAAGTTTTGTAGGCGTATACCATTTTTAGCAGCGGAAAGAAATGGTTAGTTATTTTACTAAATTACTGAAACAGATATTGAACAAAATTCATAAATATACTATAAATTCTATTTCTTTTAAAGATTATTATTATTATTATTATTATTATTATTATTATTATTATTATTATTATTATTATTATTATTATTATTATTATTATTATTATTATAGCAAAATACGAGGGGCAGCCAAAAAATTCAGGCAATTTTGCTGTAGCTCTTTATTACCACAATATAAGTACACATTTACTTAATTAATCGCCATCAAAGATGGCGCCTTCGAAACATACACACACACACACACACACACACACACTTGTTCTACCAATTCTGCAATTGGTGGAAACACCGGCAAAAGGCCTCTTTTGGTATCTTCCGAAGTTCAGCAGTCGTATTGGTTTCGACCTCTTTTACTTTTTGGCGAAATGAAAAAGGCCCATTTTTAGCTTTGGGAAGAGGCAAACATTCGATGGTGCTAAACTGTTTTTGAAGCTATCAGATTCTCTCAATCAGATTTTCCCCAATTTGCACATGAACTTGATGTTTTCTCGTTGTTCAATCTGTGAAATTGCATCAACTGATTGCTACATACTCCTCCTTTCAGCTGCACTATTCGTACACTGGAGCTCATTAGTGACTAAGCGGTTAGCGGGTTCGATTCCCGGCGGGAGCTCAAGTGGTTCGGATTCCATGTTAATCAGTAGGACCACGTCTCATATAGCCTCGCTATTGAACGGGACGTTAAACTTAAACTTAACTCAACTATTCGAACACTGCCTGTTAAGACGCGTTCGCACTTGTTAAATTCATAATTAGGCAACCTAGGGACTGTAATGTACAGATTCATTGTAATTGCACCACAAATACCAGAACTACAACATTCCGCAAACGTTTTGACCGCTCCTTGTAGCTCAGTCATAGAGACAGCTCTCACCTATAGTGAGATGTTTGTTCGATCCCAGTTTATTTGAATGTAGTGAACTACATCGTGTCCGTGGATTTTAACGGGGTTCTGTTTTCTCTCACGTTTTCATTCCACCAATTATTGTCTAATTATTTACTTTCATTTATCATCCGTCTTCTTTACCCTACAGAAATGAAATTAAATTAAATCTTTGAGTTTTACGTCCCACGGTTATACCGGTTAGGCTAAACGAGACCGTGATGATGAGAGACAAGTGAAATGGTGGAATGAAGAAAGTGGGAGGAAACAGGAGAATCCCGCGGAAACTCATGCACACGGTGTTTGTCCACCACAAAGTGATTTTTCGGGGGCTGGGATCGAACCCGGGACACCAAGCACCAGAGGTGAACGCTCTACCACTGGGACACCAAGCACCAGAAGTGAACGCTCTACCACTGAGCCACCGCGGCCTCCTTTACCCTACATAGTGTTACCATGACGTAACATTAGTAATTTATTATTATTATTATTATTATTATTATTATTATTATTATTATTATTATTATTATTATTATTATTATTATTATTATTATTATTATGGGATGAAAAATTAAAATATCCACTTTTCGTACAGGTCATCTAAACTTGTAGCTACTCTTGAAGGAGTCTGTAAGAAGCTTGTTATTTTAAGTGATAGATTCATAAGCGATAGGTTCTGTGAAAAAACATGGAGTAAAAATTACGCAACCGATATAATACTCGTGGTTTTTAATAGCAGAAATCATTATAACTTTCAGGTGAGCAATTCATGTAGTGTTATGTAGCCAGAATGGAAGAAAATAGGAATGCTTTCAAAATCTTAACTGGAAGTCTCATCGCAAAATGAAAGATTAGGGAGACCTCGGTGTAGATAGGAAGACTATATTAAATTGGATCTTGAAGAAATAGGAATACGAAGTAGAAACTGGATTCAGTGGCTAAGGATAGAAATGAATGGAAAGCTTTTGTGAACACGACATTGAAGGTTCCATAGGCCATAGATTCCATAGACTTTAGATTTAGTTGTATCAAATATAAAAGTAGGAGGGGAGAAAATAGAACAAGTGAATAGTTTTCGATATCTGGGTAGTATTCTTAGTAATAAATTAATACATGATAAGATTGACTCTATTGAGCTGCGTTCGTTGCTTTGTTTCCAAGTCCCATCAACCAGAACGAGGATAGGAAACACATCTACGTTTTATCAAAGAAAGGCAAGAACAAATATCCTTCGGAAATCTCCTATATGGAGGATAAGCACTCTCCACAATGAGGTCGAAAAAGACTTCAATATTGATATATTTAGCATGTCGGAAAGTGTGTACAAAAGAACAATTAAACAGGCATGTTTTGAAAACGGCATATAAGGAGCTCATATACTAAAGACAATATGAATGTGTTTTTTTTATTTTTTATTTTTAATTGTCTATTTTGATTTGTATATCTCATTGTTTTGTATTAATATGTATTTCGTTGTCAAAGACACCACAATAATTGGGCCTAGAGCCTGTTGTGTTGTGCTTGAACTAAAATAAAATAAAAATAAAAAAAAATAAAATAAAGTGCGAACGTGAAATAAAAGCAAGGATAGGAATGACGAAAGAAGCCTTTAGGAGGAAGAAAAGTTTGTTTTGTGGGACCTTGAAGAAAGAGTTGAGAAAAAGACTCATAAAATGCTTCGTGTGGAGTGCTGTACTGTATGGGGCGGGAACGTGGACATTACGTAAAGGTGATGAAAATCGACTGCAAGCCTTCGAAATGTGGGCGTGGAGAAGAATGGAAAGAATTAGTTGGGTCGAGCGCAAAACGAATGAGAGAGTGTTAGAAATGGTGGGTGAGAAAAGAACACTTTTAGATATTATTAGGAAGAGGAAGAGAAACTGGTTGGGATATTGCCTAAGAAGAGATTGTATCATGAGGGACGTCCTAGAGGGTATGGTGTCGGGAAAGAGAGGGAGGGGGCGAAGGAGACTACAATTAATGGATGATATAAAAACAGAAAGATTATATGCGAAGACGAAGAAATTAGCGGAGGATCGTGGAGCATGGAAGCTTCTCAGCTGCGGCAAGTGACCTGCAAATAAAGGCAGAATACCTATGATGATGATAGGTTTAAATAGGCCATAGATTTAATTAGTTCATATCATGACTCATATCGTAGCTGAACGTTACACTAATCCTGATAATCTTTATTTATTTATTTATTTATTTTAACGTTTGAAACTGAACACCACTCTTTCACAATTTCAATGAAGAACAAGAGAGCAATAAAAGGAATTCTTCCACTAGGAGGCAAACTATTAACTAACTATTCTATTAACTATTAACTATTCTACTATTAACTAACTAGATCTCATCACTGTAGCGTAGCTTGAAGGAACTGGGAAAGCCACTGCTAAAAAAAAAAAAAAAAAAAAAAAAAAAATCCATTACTTTTCTATTGATTTTGTTTCTAAACTAGAAAACTAAGCCCTTGCATCTCGAACTTACAGAAATCTTTATTTCCAGATGAAATAAAATGTCAGATGTACGTGTTCACTTTCTTATTAATTCTACGACCAGTCTCGAGTAATGTGGTGTATAGTTCGCAGTGGATTGGTTTGATTTGCTGAGAATCCAAAATGTGTAGTATAAAGCGACGACTTAGATCTTCCAAGAGGTAACTACGTATGAACTCAAAAAACGTAAACCGTTCTGACATCAAGAAAAGAATGCTATCCTGTATTCTGTTACAAAACCGTTTAGTTCGGTAATACAGAAGTACAGCACAAGCATACGTAGATGCACTGCATTTTAATATCCAATTTTTCTTTATAGGCATCGCACTTGTAACTATGATTTTGTCTAGAAAAATACAATACAAAGTCACTTAAAGAAAACACTGTCGCTTACTGTCTGTTGCTGTCAAAGAATCTAGTTTATTGGGATGTTGCTGTCGCATGTACAAAGCATATTTTGTGCAGCAGAAATATACTAATTCAAAGTTTAATGTACTTAAATAACTCAAGTACACATATATCGGTGCATTCTCTTATTATTTTTAAAGTAATTAAATGCAAACTCATATTTTTGGAGTACTGGTTCAAATACAGGTTCTAGCCTTTTGTCTAACGAGCCACTATGACAGCAGGGCAGGGGTTGGGTTTTTGCTCTTGCTCTGTGGTTCAGTGGATAAAAGAAAGACTAAATAGGATGTGAAATTAAGAATTTGGTTAAGGAATTAAAACACATACAACAACTGAGTAACTATTTTATTATACAAATATATATTTGCTTGTGTCAATTAAGATTCCACCAATATAAAATATTTTCGACTACGCGTCATGAGCCCAGATCTTTAAGAAAGATGATGCAAAAGGTAAAAACCAGGCCGTTTTATAATACAAAGCTGACTTATGTGCTTTGTTATTTTTCTTGCCTCGTCTCGAAAGCTAGGTTAGATTAGACAAGAAGAGCGTTTAAAATTCGAGACGACACGAAGAACATGACAATTTTCGTATCATTTTCGAGACGACATTAAGAACGACATTAAGAACGTTTGAGTCTCGTTGGAGACATTATTTCTCCTAAATCTTAGACCTCAAACACTGTTTTTAGTGTTAGATGATTAATATTATAAAATATATAAATGGATAAAGTAATTGTACGAACACAATGAAGAACATTTATCAACATTTAAAGATACGCAAGTAATTACACAATACACCACAATAACAAATATGATTTAAATTTATTATATAACACCTTTCGGTGACCTCCCGTAACATGGAAGGATTCTGACCCTAGTAGCAAGAAACCTTTCGGCCAGTTGGAGTTTGGTTGGCTTTTGGCTTTCTACGCTTGCCCTTTCAAAGCGTGCTTTCATACAATGTGCCTTTTGTTGTACTTGCAAGCGTTGCTTTAGACCCTTCGCAGAGCATCATAACATCACTGGCCGTTCATTGGCTATTGACTTGACTTGACTTGTAAAACGCTTGCGTCAAGCTTGAATGGAACACTGAATGCAAGGTTACCCCCATGTAACTTTGTTACTGGAATTCAGCTTACGGAATACTTGCACGCTTTTCAATCGAGTCGGATGCAAGCTTGCTGATTTCCATTGCAAGTTTACAGCAAGTGGTTTGCAAGTTGTTTCTGCTACTAGGGGATAGTTTCTAGATCAAATTAAGAGAAAAATACAGCATAAATTTTGAACATAAATTTACAAAACGAGACGATATAAACTTTCCCGAGAATCGAGATGAGACAAGAGATCAAAAATCGAGACGAGACGAGAAAACCTTATATCGTCTCGTCTGGTAGA
Organism: Thermobia domestica; assembly: GCF_964235325.1. Classification (NCBI taxonomy): domain Eukaryota; kingdom Metazoa; phylum Arthropoda; class Insecta; order Zygentoma; family Lepismatidae; genus Thermobia; species Thermobia domestica. The sequence continues at coordinate 6,291,333 of NC_137455.1, read as the reverse complement.
CAACACTATAATTTTTATTGTAATCTTATCGGAAATATCTTGGGATAAATCAGAGGAAAATATTAAAGGACTTCCCGAAATAGGTTCAATTTGCTTTGGGCTTTATATTCTTCCGTTTGAAACTGAATCCATTCTCATTTGTAGTGATTTATAATCAGAAACTTCTTTAGTCAATTTGTTGCCCCGTTCAATGGCATCATTTGCAGCGCCCCTTTCTCCAGAAGGAACAAATCTTAAAAGCCACGATTTTAAGTATGCTACTCCATCATGAACAACGAAGTGGAGGGAAAGTGCACTCGCACTCAGATAGGCCTAAACACTATAAATACAATTTCATTGTGTCTGTTTTTGTCTTTAAATAATAATCTATTATGTTAATGAAAGGTAAAGCGAACACAGGGGGTTTAGATTTCTGAGCTTTCGGCATCTACGGCCATTTAGCCCTTCACGTATGAGGGATGACGTCCCTCGGCGAGCACACTATCTGGGGAAAGGGAAGGAAGGAAACGACCTGGGACCTAAGCCCAGGATAAAGCGAACACACCTGCAGAGATGGTAATCATTTTTATAGAATGCAATATTAAGCTTTAATCTCAATATATCAGTTTGCAATTCCAGTACAACTACCTCTTTTATCTTTACTTCTTGATATTCCTTCTAGGTCTGTTAAAAAATTATAATTAAAAGAAAAATGGTTTCCACCTTCAATGATAAGGAACTTCTTTCTGTCAAGGTTTCATATCAAAACTGTGATAACTAACTAAATGGAACAGGTGTTCGCTACTGCTTTTGTATTTGACAACAATCAACCAATTCATGCTGTGATTTATTTCACCATTTTCTTTAGTACTGTCCATTTGACCTTAAACTAATGCGACCTAAACATGATTTATGAATGTAGTATTCGAAGAGTGTGACTTGCGGCACACTACGGCTGTTACTTGGATTCTCGCGGCACACTTATAGTTATTATTTGTAAATATAAAACACATAGGTATTTTGTCTGTGATTATTGATCTCCTGCTCACAGAGAAGAAATCTCTATCGCTGGTTTTTCCCCGTGGTAAATCATTATGCTTATTTTTCATTCTAATTTAAAAATAGAAAGCAATTGCAATGGAATATTGGACTCAGGTTTCTTTTTTTTAAAAAAAATACGCTTTCTTTTTAAAACCTGTATCCAACTTTTTACGAAGAAGGAAGATCACTAAATAACGAACGAACAAACAAATCTCTTTTACTTTTAAAACACAAATGTAGGTAACTTGTCGAAAGGATTGAATGATATTTTAAATTTTCAGGTTACGAAAGTCTGCAACAATAAAGAAGCAATAATGGTCATAACAATGATAACATATACTTTTTTGAAGATTAGAAATGTATAGAACAGTAACATGGTATGAAACTTAAAATTGTAGATTCATAGTAGAGGTTCATAGTAATGTGAAATACAAATAAACATTTTCCCTACGTTTTGCAACTTGATTGCTATAAAATTAATAATTTTGTTTCGATTCCTCGTGGCACACCAGCGGCCCATTCACACCGTTTGGGAAACGCTGACCTAATGTTTCAAAAATTTTCCAATAAAGAATAAAAGGCAACACCTCCCATAAACTTTCAAAAAAATATATAAATACAAATTGAGTTGAGTTTAACGTCCCTTTCACAGTGGTGCCCACCCCCCTTATGTCTATGACGCACCCCCCCAATTGTCTATCCGTAGGTGTTCTTCCATGAAAAAATCTTCTTTTCGATTAATTTTACCCCCCCTCATCAAACATATTTATATAGATTTTAACCCCCCCAAATATTTCAATGACGCAGTTTGCGTCATAGCCCCCCCTTGTGGGCACCCCTGCCATTCAGTAAGGAGGCTATATGAGAGGTGGACCTACTGATTACCGTAGAATCCGGACCACATGAGCTCCCGCCAAAAATCAACCCCGGCTCTCTCACGACAAAAGCGCGTATGCTAACCACTTAACCACGAAGGAGCTCAATAGTTTAAATTGTTTTCGTCACTCAAAAAACTGGTGAGGGAAGTTAGCCCCCGCCCCGGCTCTGCATTGTTCCACCAGTGCTTTCCGTTTTAGTTCTCTCATTGTAAGTATTGATGCCGCTCAATACAGAGACCTGAAAATGATTTTAAAAAGTCAAAATATTTTGCTTACTGTCTATACTTGAAAATTTTTAAATATATATTTTTGCAATTTATCATCGGTGAAACTGATATTTTAGCGTTAAATCGGTAACCTATGGACCTCTAAAACCGGTATTATGTATTTGTAAATAAACTTTTGTCTTTTTTGAAATTTTGTGTCCTTTTTACTGTTCAACACACAATGCGCAATTTGTCTCTCGCTCCGTTTCCATGGTAACAAATGTAGCATATTATGACTTAGCTGCAGTGGGACGTAGTGGTAATGGTAAAGAAGAACACACACACAAAGTGAAGCGACGATTCGTGACAATAGCACGCGGCTACCCCTTGTCAGGAGTTGATCATGAAAGACACGACAAGCTGTGTGACGTGATGTGATGCACTGTGCTGACGTCACATCAAGTCCTCGTGTTGCCATTTTTTGTTGTTTTTATTACTTGAATGACTTTTGCACACAAGATTTTCGCTTCTCTAAACCTTTTTTGATGTAGTCTGTTAAAGTAATGCAAATATTGTGTTTCCTCTTTTTCACAATACTTTAATTTAGTTATTTTTCTATTTCCTTATTGGAGTCCCAAATCTAGCTTAAATTTCACCCATTTTCATGCTAATTATTAGAAATGAAATGAAATCTTGAAGTTTAACGTCCCATGATCAAGGGCGCCGATTTCTTTGTAAATGGGGGGGAGGGGTCATTCAGATACAGAAGATGTATATATATATAGGAATGCGCACGAGATGAGTCGAGACAGGATTTTCCTGACAAAATTTGAGTCGAGACACGGCTCTTTCAATAGGGAAATATACATTTTTCGAGTCGAGACATCACTTTTACAGCACATTTTCGAGACGAAACAGCCACAAATCTTGTCTCGTGCGCATCCCTATGACGGATGTATATGTGAGGATTTTAAGACAAATTGCATTCAAATTATGCAAAATATTGTATATTCATAAATACAACACGGGACCCCACATGAGTTTTGGGAGGGCCCGGGCCCCCTCGGCCCCCCAGGATCAGCGTCCTTGCCCATGATTGTTTCCGTTAGACTAACGGAGACGGATGATTAGGGCAAGTGGATGATGATGGAATAATGGTGGAAAGAGAATGTGGGAGGAAACGAGAGTGACCCGAGAAAACGGATGGACACAATGTTGTCCACCTCAAACTTACTTTGACGGGAATCGAACAAGGAACTCCACACACAAGAGGTATTTATGCTAATTGGAGCTGTGATATATTGTATATACAAATACTTAAACCCAATGATAATGCAGTACTTTCACATGAAGTTTGGCGTAGTTCTACACTGTAGGCCCTACTCTAAAATTAATTGGTTACGAATGGTTGTCGAACACTTGTTGTTTATATATGCACCCAAACAGCGCCGTGCTGTTGGGGGGGGGCGAGCGGGGCGAAGGCCGCGGACGCCGAAGTAAGGGGGGCGAAAAATTCGGAAGAAAAAAGGAAAAATATAGTAAAAATTGCTTGGAATATATGTATGGGGGCGCCGTCGTATACTCTCGCCCCGGGCGCTGATTTTCCACGGCACGGCTCTGCACCCAAACCCTTAGAGAAGTTTCGTTAGTTGCAGACAATTAATTGTCCTGACGATTTCATTTCAAAAAGCAATTAAAAAGATAGAAGAGTGGTTCAGTACTGGTTACAGACTTTTATGCCTCTAACGGATAAGCTAAAAACTATTCCCTCCTACGATGCATTTTTTTAAAAGAAAAAAGAGAAGACTTTTTATCGATTCATTAAGATTATAAAACAGATAGCCAGTATATTAATTAATACATTATATCTCTGTCATGAAACTTTAAATTAGGGATGGCCAAAATATTCGAAAAATTCCGGAATTCGGAAAAATTACGATTTTTTTCGAAATCGGATTTGACCGAATTCCGGAATTTTTCCGAAATCTGGATTATTTTCCGAATTCCGGAATTTTTCTGATTTTATTTTCCGGATACCAGAAAGTAAAAATTTCGGAATTGGCCACCTCTACTTAAAATAAAGGAACCATAAACAAACAAACTTCTGTAAACAATATTATATAAAAAGCACTACCAAGGAAAGTACTTGTATTCGAACTGGTGAATACGCACGAAAAGGAAAACATGTGTAAAATGTTAGCACCCCGTAAGCAAACAGTGATGTCGGTCTTACAGCAACATAGTGTAAAAGTCAGCAAGAGCAGGGTAAAGTAGAGCACATGCCATGTGGTTATGGCACTTGCTCTAACTTTGCCCTTCTCTTGCGGACGTTTACACCATCTTGCAGAAAAACGGACACCACTGTTCGCTTGCCGGGTGCTAACATTACATGCTTTCCTTTTTGTGCGTATTCACCCATTCGAGCCCAAGTACTTTCTTTGTAAGAAGAAGAAGAAGAAATATTGCTTTTGGCGGAGTTAAAAGTAAAAATATTATTTGCAGTTGGTCATAAAGGATTATAGCGAACCATTTCCATGATATGCAGAAAAAAATCAATCCTCAACTCTAGGAAAGTTGATAGTTAGGGAATAGCAGAAACAGTTCTTCTTCAATATCTACGGTCTTACGATCAAATTTAATGATTTGAGGAAAATGTCGAAACTTTTAAATATCAGAGAACTTTTCTCTTGAAGCGTTTATTATTATTATTGAAAGAAATAATAATAATAATAATAATAATAATAATAATAATAATAATAATAATAATAATAATAATAATAATAATAATAATAATAATAATAATAAACACATTGCCCAACAAGAATGCCTTGATCGCAACGTGAATTAGATTTATACCTAAATATACTGTATAAAACCGTCCCATAGCCAAACGGAGAAAGCAATTGCTAGAAATAAATCATTCTCGATCAACTGGGTTGTAATACATGTCAATCCTGTGTTGTGATTCTTAAACAATCATTCTTTATAACTTCTGTAATATCAGCGTCTCACGCCATGCATCAAGTCATTGTTATAAACCCAAATAGAAGGCATTCTGGCAAAATATTAAAAATTAAAATAATATTGTAAATAATTTTTTTTTTTTTAAATGAGCGTTTTCAGTTCCAAATCAGAAGGTCCTTGTTCTTACCCAGACTCGTGCAATCTTAACTCAAGATTTTTTGCCAGCCCTTTGTGCGGGACGAATGCTAGGACGGCTTTTTTAAAGATAGGCAACGGCTATCTTCCGAAATTTCTTCCCATTTCTTTTCTTCCCAGATAGGGCTGTAACTTGTGGGGGGAAGGGGAGCAACTGCCCTGCAGAGAAGCTCCCCATCGTTCGAGGGGAGCCCACTTTAAGACAAAATTTTCTTACTCCATATACTATACGAACATGAAATTATAAATGGAGCACCAGATTCACTACATTACATAAACAAAACAAAACACACAAAAGGTGAATAAAACAAAAATGAGTTGTGGGCCATTTCAGTAAAAATGTCAATAATTAGGGGCCCTAGAAATAATATTTATTCGTACGGCTTTGAGATTTGTCAATATCGTTCCCTTAATTAATTTGTCATGTAAAGAACGGGCCCAGGGGCATGCAGGAAGGCCCACAGGCTCTGGAAGGCTCACAAACAGTAAGAGAAATGTGGAAAGATGAGGCCTATTTTCGAATTTTGCGGAAGAGCCCAACATAACTTTTTCTAGGGGGACCAGTTATTAATGCCTTCCCCTTCCCCTGAAAAATCTAAGTTACGGCGCTGTTCCCAATATATTATTTCTAACATAAATTGGCTTCACAGTTTTTTTTTTTTTTTAAATAAACAAATACTCCAAATGGTCAACAACTTTAAGAGGCCTTATCACAGCGAAATTAAAATACCGCTAATTTTACCATAATTATGTGATATTTTCAAACAGATAGAAGATAATCGAAATGTGGAACAAGAGCGCCCTAGACACTATTATTTTACATGAGATACCGTTATTACGACTCACTTATATTCTTTCGATTCCCAGCCATTTTGAAAATCGACATTTATTTTCACGTTTCAAAATGGCTGCAAAGTTACTAAGTGACTCGTGATAACGGTACCTCATGCAAAATAATGTTGTCTAGGACACTCTTGTTTTACAGTTCGATTATCTTTTATCTATTTGAAGATATTACATAATTACTGTAAAAAAAGCGGTATTTTAATTTCGCTGTGATAAGGCCTCTGAAATAACTCTGATCCAAGCCATACCATTATGGAGAAGGGATTGTGAACCAGAAGTGGCTCCGCGTAGCGTATTACTGTAAGAACGTTTTCATCTTTGGTGAGAGCAGTCTCAGGTTCGATTCCCGATGGCAACACTCGGTCGGTGTAAAAGCTTTTTCGGGACTGCAATTCTAAGTGAGGGCATTCACACCAGGCAAATGCTGGGTCGGTATCTAACATAAAAGTCCCAGGGCGCTTCCTTCCTTCTTTACTTCCCGGATAATGTGACATGTGACCACTGAGGGACGTCATCTTTCACACCTAACGAGCTAAAATGGCCAATGATGCTGAAAGCCCAGAAATACCATTGCTAATTCCTAATGGGAGAACGGTGGCTCAATAGTAGGGCGCTTAGCTCTGGTGGGTAACGTCCCTGGTTCGATCCTCGAGCAAGTAAGTGAGTGAGAGACAACATCGTGTCCGTAGATTATTTCGGGGTTCTCCCACATTCTCATTCCAACAATTCATCCTTAATCATACACTTCCTTAATCATCACCCCCTTAGCCTAAAGGGTATAATCGTGGGATGTTAAACTGAAATATTTCATTTCCTAACTCCTAATAAATCAAAGTTAAAAACTTGTAAGGCACGTATACTACTAACACCATTATGTCTAGAAAACAACTATTATTATTATTATTATTATTATTATTATTATTATTATTATTATTATTATTATTATTATTATTATTATTATTATTATTATTATTATTATTACAGTGAGGAAAAAAATTGTATGTGGCGTACTTAAAAAGGTAGGTTACATGCGTAATTCCTTTAGTTTTTGGACTTAACGTACAACATACTTATAACTGAAAACGCATGTTTTATAATACTTTTTGTAAGTGTTCCATCTATATGTACTTTCTGTATGAAACAATGTAGGCGGTCAGGATCTCACATACAAATGGACGTATATAATATATAGCTGAGGGATGTAACATAAGTATATGCGTGTGATATACGAAAACCTGTTAGATGTCAGACATCCTGCAATGGCATGATGTAACCCCTAAGGGCAGTGCGTATATAGCATATGCATAACGTATGCTCCATACTGATTTCTGTAGTAAGCAAGTGGATTCTGCATATTTGTACAATACACCGCTGTCCGGAGAACGGATTTTTCTCAATACATTATTATTATTATTATTATTATTATTATTATTATTATTATTATTATTATTATTATTATTATTATTATTATTATTATTATTATTATTATTATTATTGTTGTTCCTTTCAGCATCGAGGGACGTAGAGAACTGCACGGGTCGGGCTCAGCCCGAGGCCCGAAGCCCGGCCCGGCCCGCGGGCCGGACTTGAGCTGGCCGATACTGATTTATCTTTAGGTCGGGCCGGGCTGGGGCCGATTAATTGCAATTCTTTGATAATTATTGACTTTCGTTAAACGATAATTAGAATATAGGCAAACGTTGAAGAAGTGTGTCCGTGAAAAATGTTACAAAATGAAACTTTTAAAATTTATCGGGCCCGGGCCACGCTTGGGCCAAGAATTTTAAAACAACTTATCGGGCCGGGCCGGGCTCGGACCGAAAATCTCCAAAACTTTTCGGGCTGGATTTGGGTACTATTCGGGCTGGTATTATAGTTACTCTTATCCCCACCACTATTCTTTTTATTTCAATTCTATTTTTCAAGAGCCTGTTATATTTGACTCAACATCTTTGTGCTGTTCTAACGTGGATGAGGTAATTGAATTGGCTGTATTGTGTTAGTAAGATAAATATACTGTATATTTGTATATAAAGTAAGTGGATATCCGTTTTATGTGGCGTGTCTTTATATAAGGAGGAGACTGTTGGCCTCATAAAACATATTAAACACAGCGTGACGGCGTTGCCAAGGCAATGTTAAAACATGTCAACCTCCTGCGTCAAAATGTTAAAAAATTTACATGCTAAGTGGGCGGAAATAATTGTTATATGGGAGTTGTTAATTTGTTGTCAACTTGTTATTTCATATATATATACTCGCTATCTTTTAACTTCTCGATTTGTTATTTAATTTCATTTCACATATTCCAAAAATGAAATGAAATGAAATCTTTAAGTTTTACATCCCACGGTTATGCTGTTAGGCTAAAGGAGACGGTGATGATGAGAAGTGGATGAAATGGTGGAATGAAGAAAGTGGGAGGAAACGGGGAAACTCCGAAAAAACTCACGCACACGGTGTTTGTCCACCACTCACATGTTCCAGTAGATATCTCAGTCATCTCTACAGAGCTTTCTCGTGGCTATTTGGTTAACGAACGCGTCTGTGACGCGAGAGATCCAGATTTGATTCCCGGTGGGGACTCATGAGATTCGGATCTTACATTACAGTCGGTTCATCAACGCTCATACCATACTACTAGTGTTGCCTCAGAGACGAGACATAACTCTTGTGAGACTGCACACACACATTTTCGAAACGAGACAGGACACATGTTCGAGACGAGCCAGCACCAAATCTTGTCTTGTAAGTAACACTTAGTGAAATGTGAAATTAGGACAGGAAACTTGTTTTTGAGCAAGAAAGCAAGGGATCAGAAATGATAGTGTTAAAGGGTGAAAATGAGAGGGGGTTCAATTGTTTTAAGACTTCCAAACTATTCTATGCATAAGTGTTGGAAGTCGTATACAACGCTTTTGTCCGTTTGTCTGTCGACAGGTATTAAAGCAAAAACGGTAAGAGCTACCGAGATGCGGTTGTTGCAATCGATTTAGGGTTTCAATCGTAGATTCCATTTCCTCCGTTAACTCTGTATTCTAACCGGAAGTGGTTCAAATTAGTCGTATCCAGTTTCAACGTTTATCACCATAAAATTAAACGATTACAGATGGCTATGCTATGCAAACGATTCAGTGTTTCAAGGTAACGTACAATGACTATACGCAATACTCTAAGGATGCACACGAGACGAGTCGAGACAGGATTTTCCTGACAAAATTCGAGTCGAGACACGGCTCTTCCAATAGAGAAATATACATTTTTCGAGTCGAGACATCACTTTTACGGCACATTTTCGAGACGAGACAGCCACAAATCTTGTCTCGTGCGCATCCCTACAATACTTTACGAAAACCGGGAACGTTTCAAATTTACTACCACTTACGACTTCAATATTGTTTTTCATAGAGAAAAAGGGTAAAAGATATCGAGTGCGGTTTTTTTTTTCAATTAATTCAGCGTCCCAGAAATAGGTTCCATCTTCCCGTTAACCCTCAATCCAAACGGGTTAAAATAAACCATTTCCGGCTTCAACATTTATCACCATAGAACAAAATGGTATTAGATAGATACAAACGGTTTTCTGCACCCTATTCAGGGTATCAAGCAGGGGCAGATCCCGTTGGGTTCGATCGGGGTAATCCCCCCCCCGAAAAAAAGAGGAAATGTTCTTCTTTTATATATAAATAAAACCCATCCCAGAGTTTGGAGCTCGTAAAAGTAGCTCTAAGTAGCAGTATTACAACCCGACTCAGAAGTCCGTCCTGGATCTGCCCCTGGTGGCAAGAGAATATACCATTACAACTCACAACACTCTACCAAAATCAAAGTGATTGTAATGTACTAATGCTTGCGGTTTCAATACTGATTTCTGTAGAGCAAAAACGGTAAGATATATCAAAATGCTTCTTTTTGTAATTTATTCGACTTCCCAAGAGTAGGCTCAATCTCCTCCCTTAACCACCATTCAAACCGGAAGTGGTTCAGATTAATGATTTCCTGCTTAACCCATATCGCCATAGAACAAAAATAGTAATGCATAGAAAAAAATAAAATATTTGAGTTTTACGTCCCACGGTTATGCCGGTTAGGCTAAAGGAGACGGTGATTATGAGAAATGGATAAAATGGTGGAATGAAGAAATCGGGAGTGGTTGGAATGAAGAAAGTGGGAGAAAACCCACGAGCACGGTGTTTGTCCACCATAAAGTCCACACGGCGTGAGCTGGGATCGAACCAGGGCCCCAAGCACCAGAGGTGAACGCTCTACGACTGAGCCACCGCGCCCCACAGTAATGCATAGAGAGAGTAATCACTATCTGATATAGATGTAGCGTTCGAGGAGGATTCTATGAGCTTTTTAATCTATTTCAACCAGTAGGTACAGATAGACCCTATTGCAATTCAAATTGGAGTATTGAATTCCCATAGTTTGGAAGTCTACCGTAAAAATTTTAACCCTCATAATAATAATAATAATAATAATACAAAGAATAACATATTTCTCTCGAGTGCTTGTTATTTTATAGTTAACAATTCCTATTAGATTTTGGTATCATATTTTATTTTTTTTTTCTTGGTGGGGCGGAGGGGTTCCATGTTTTAAATTATTTCTGGCTGGCAGTTACATTAGCATGTTATTCTTATGTTAATAAACCATTTCCTTCCAAGATTTATTTCTCAATCTTTTCTTTATTTAGATGGATATAAATCTAAAATTAATCAGCGCAAAAAACATAGCTTCTAGTCTTACACTTATCACGTCATCATAAGCTATAATCTTACATCAAATAATTAAATTCGTCTTTTAGATTAAAAGTTCCACCTCATGAGCAGATATATTTTTGTATCCCTTCATATTTTTATTTTCTAGTTTCATCTATAGATCTGCTTAGAGGTTATCTACTTGTCTAAAATCCTTTTAATATAAAAGGGGCTAGTGCACTGTATAAAATTCTTCAGTGAAGTTACGCCGAAATAATGGCAAACGGAATGCTATTAGAGTTGCTAAAATACGGCGACAGTCAGTATAACTCAAGCAGTACAGTTAATATCCAACTAACTAACTAACTCTATGGCCTATGGAACCCGAAGGTTCAATGCCACGCTCACAAAGGTCTCCATTCACTTCTATCCTTAGCCAACTGGATCCAATTTCTCCTATGTATTCCTATTTCTGCGAGATCCATCTTAATATTGTCCTCCCATCTGCGACTGGGTCTTCCTAACGGTCGTTTTCCTATTGGGTTTTCAGTCAAAACTTTCCAAGCATTTTTACTTTCTTCCATTCTGACAACATGACCTGCCCGCCTGAAACTCCTACATTTGATGACACTAACAATCTTTGATAAACGGTATAAACTATGCAGTTCCGTTGTGAAGTTTCCGCTATTTCCCATTCCCGTCCCTCTTGGGCCGGATTATCCGCCTTACGTATGATCTTATTTCCAAATACTTTCAGGCTCCTTTCCTCCCTTAAAGTACCATGTTTCGCAACCATACAGTACAACAGACATAATTATAGTTTTTTTTGGTTTTTTTTATTATTATTTTAAGCTTCTGATTCTTCGACTAGATTCCCTAAGGCAAAAGATTTTGAACTGAATAACAACACGAATTCCCTGCTTTTAATCGACACTTAATTTCTTCGCGAATATGGTTTTCGTCTGTTAATATTGATCCTAGATATTTGAAAGTATTCACTTTATCAAAAGTGTTATTTGATATTTTAACGCATCCATAATTTGCCGTATTACAATCCCCACAAACTTCCATTATTTAGTTTTTTTTCCTGCATTTACTTCTAAACCCTGTCCCTGCAAGTGTTTAGTAAGACCTCTGCATTTCTTTCTATTGTTCTCCTATCATCTCTTATTAAATTTACATCATCAGCGTACGCCATAACCCGGTAAATACAATTCAGCTCTACACCCTGGTTTCTATCTTTGATTTTCCTTATAGCGTAATCTAGGACAAAGTTAAATAATAATAGCGACTAAGCATCTGCTTGTTCCAGGTCTTTCTCGACGTGAAAGCTCGTGGACAAGAATTTTCCTACCCAGACTTTACTTTGGGATTCATTTAAACATATCTTAATTAATGTAATTACCTTTTTCGATATTCCAAATTTTGTAAGAATGTTGTACAATGTTTCTCTCCTAACTGAGTCGTAGGCCTTTCTAAAATCAATAAATAGTTGATGTACCGGGGTATTGTATTCCCACTTCTTTTCGAGTATTTGTCGAAATGGTAAATATTTCGTAGATAGTTGATCAAAGTAATTAATTTATATTAAAATACGATCGCCAATAATTATGGATTCTAGTGTGTCATTTATTATTATTTCTGTAAATCGATATTAATAAATCAGGTGAAATTAAATGAGATAACGTTGTTCATTTTAATCTCAGCCATATTTTCCTTGATACGGTTTTCTTAATTTAACGATTGAATGGCAGGTAGCCAGTAGTTTGGTATAATTTTACCGTGTGTGATGTCTAGAAGGAACGACAGCATTGTTTTCTCATGCTATTAGTTGAACGATGTTTCCCAAACACTGTATTGCGATAACAAATCACTTGTGGAACGGGCACCATAATGATCTGTTCTCAATCTTACTTTGCCATGAATAGAATTTTGAATCATATTATATAACTATAAAACTGAATCTGGAACTAAAAGAATTCAAAGAAATTGCTGCGAATGTTTGAGAAAATGTATTAAGGATGATCAGTGACGGACACGAGAGAAAATTCTGAAAGATGTGACTCTATGACTTACCGCCCCCTTTCGCTTCTTTTTCAGGCCTACTTACCAAAAATTCCGTGAAAACTGGCTTGCTTTTGTCTTTATTCACAGCATTCAGTATGGCTAGATTGATCTCCACAAGAGAAAAATTGTTTAAATACATTCTGAATAATAAAAATGGACCTGAATGGAAGTTTGAGAATGGCTGGACTGAAGGATATGAAGAATATGTAGGATTAGGAAGTAGATTTATGGTCTTTTGGACATCTATGGCCATGGTAGCTCGTCACGTATGAGGGATGACGTCAGTTGACGATCACAGTAACCGAGAAAAAGGAAGGAAGCGGTCTTGGACCCATATGTTAGGTACCATCCCAGCATTTGGATGGTGTCGATGAGGAAAACTCCAGGAAAACCTCACTCTTGGATGGATGGCCTGAAAAAGCGTTTAATCTTTTTTGACAGAGTTTTTCCATCGGGAATCGAACCCGGGACCGTTTGTATCAAAGGCCAGACTACGCTACGTGGGACCACATTAAGAATCAGTGGCCCCTACGATCAGTTTCGAAAGTATGCTGGAGTTCCATATTAGATTTCCGAATGTAACAATCAAGCAATTTTCGATCGTGATTGTATTTCTATCGGAAATCTGCATCGAAAGTGTGAAACTTACTACTTATCCATGAGGAGCACATATTAAAAAAAAAAAAATAAAATAAAATAAAATAAATAATAAAATTGGCAACGTTGTTATTTGAGAGAAAAGTATTGTTAGATTGTTTTGTGGTTGCAGTGGACGACAGATGGAAAATACGGATGCCTTTGGCTCACTAGCATCCTTCTCCCGATGCGCCACTTTCCAATTTCTTTTCTTCTTCTCTGACAAAGTAGTTGCCAAGGGGTGGTGGTGAAAGAGAACACTATCACCCCACCCCCATTCGTTGTTGCTATATTCCATTCTGGTCTTTCCATCTTTGAGAGGAAAACTACAGCGATTCCTTCATTCAGGTAAGCTCTTTAAGATAGTGCCAGTATATCCAACTCAGTATTCTATTTGTACCCAGATTCAAGGTTTATAAATACTGCATTTAGACTAAAGAATCAGACGTTATAATAGTCTAGGAAGAGTTATAGCTGGTACGAGGGTTTTTAGTTAGGTGATATGTGGTCAGAACATTGACTCGTATTCTCGTTACTCGTGATACAACAGAGGGCACGGTAGTTCAGTGGGGCGTGGTTCGATCCACGGTCAATTAAGATCGTGGTGGACAACATCATATTCGTGCATTTTCTTCGTGTGTGAACTCCTTTTCCTCCCACATTTCATTCCACCAATTCTTCCATCATCATTCACTTGCCTAATCATCGTTTCCCTTAGCCTAAAGGACATAATTGTGGAACGTCAAACTGAAATATTTCATTTTTTTCGTTGACTTCGCCAATTATCCCTAACAAATGTCCACGTTATGCTTGTTCTCGGTTGAGTGGGTAACGAGCGTAATCCCGGGTTTGATTCTCAGTGAGTATATCTGCCTCGGATACAAACACGAATAATGGTTCTGCAGATCCCATCTCATATAGCCTCGTGTTGGTATGAAACTTAAAAGTCGAACTAACGAACCGAACTACCTCACTTGTAGTGGGCACAAAACCAGGTTTTTCGGTTTTCAAGTTTTAAGAAAACCATAACTGGGTTTTCAGAATTTTTTTTTTAAAAAAAAAGACCGGATTTTTGGAAACTAGTTTTTCAAAACTTTCAAAAAAAGGTTTTTCCAAAACCGGTTCGGTTTTCTTTCAAAAACCGCCATCGGTTTTAAGACTAGTTTGATTTTTTTATTTTCTTTATTATTTATTTATTCATGAGCTAGAGCAAATACCGGCTTCCGCGAAAATCACAATGATTTCAATAAAAAGCCAAAACTCTTTCGGACAATTTCTCTGAAAAACCGAGACAGTTGTTTTTGAGAAATCCGAGAAAAAACAAACTAGTTTGTTTTCGAGAAAAAACGAAATGTCAGTTTTTCGGTTTCCGGTTTTGTAGTGCTCTCCCACTGGGAATGGAACCCGGGACCAACGTTATTGTGTGTCTTCCAGACGTAAATTTCAGAGGACTTGCCTCCATCACCCAATCACCAGGAGCTAAGATACATTAAATTACAATTGCGTGTGCGCTGTTATGAGGACACATCCTTAGCCAACAGTGCCCTAGTTCGGTCTCCTCGAATCTTTTTATTTTGTACCTTGAACAAAATTTTCTGGGAGAAAGCTATAAATAAGTAAAAATGAAATAAAATGAAATTTAAAGTTTTACGTCCCATGCTTATGTTGGTTAGGCTAAAGGAGACGGTGATGATGAGAAATGAATGAAATTGTGGAGTGAAGAAAGTGTGAGGAAACGGGAGAACCCCGAGAAAACCCAGGCACACGGTGTTTGTCCACAACAAAATTTACTTTGAGGGAGCTGGGATCAAACCAAGGACACTATGCACAAGAGGTGAAAGTTCTACCACTTTTTAAAAAGTTAACTAACTCACCGAACGTGTCTCAGTAACTTATTTGAACTACTTATTACTTAATGTTACTTGCTCTACTCGTTTGCTTGACTTTTTTCCAATTACGTAGAACGACAGTGACACGAACACAGAAATATCGAGGACAGTTGAAATCACAAAGACTCTCCCACCGGGAATCGAACCCGTGGCCTCGTACACCAAAGGCGCACGTACTAGCCACTAGACCAGAGGGGTAGGGCATCACTGAGCCACCGCGGCCCAGCTACAAATAAGATTTAATCTATAATACTTACCATTTTTGTGGGAAAGAGAAGGGCATTGGCAACACTGCTTGTCCCCAAATCTTGTGCGTTTCTACCTTTGTAGCAGCTCATTGTATCCTAATTTCGTCGTACCTGCTCCATCCGTGGTGTCCTCATTTCGTGGGTGTATCAGCAATTGAAAGAGCAAGAGAAATCTTCCACCCTATTCACCACATTTTCCCTTCCTTTTTTATGGAATTATTGCAGAAGAAAAGAGACATAAAAAGATAGAGGGATCAAACGACTCTAGCATCTATCGACTAGGCATCCTCTTCCAACATTCTTTTTTCTCTTGCTTTCAAAGTGCAGCTGGCGTTCTGCACAAGAATGCAACAATTCTTGGTGGATCTTGTTCTCAAAAGACACATCCCAAAGCTCGTTTCACCGTGAAGCTGAGGAAAACAGGAGAAAAAAGGCGTATTTGAGGGCAAAAATGTAGAAATTGGTAGATTCAAACGTTATAGCATTACCTAGTCTTTTTCCATATTTATATTTATTAAATTACAACGGTATTGTATATCTGTGCATTATTTTCATGTGAATTACTTCCATTTTTCTTGTAGCTATTGTGGGCAAAGGTGTTTAATAGTGCACAATCTGCTGTTAAGAAGAAGAAGAAGAAGAAAAATAGATAATATGTTGTTGATTTTATATGTATAATTAATGAGTAATCGTAGGAGCAGTAATTACAAGGATCTTATAAAATAGAGGATATGCCCTTACAACAAAATCTTGAAGCCACACATCACAGTTTCGCCACTCCTACTCTGCCCACTCCGCCCAATAGGATCGCAATGTTTTGAGCCAACAATCATGGCGGAAACGAAAGTAGCCAATCAGACGATGGCAGAAACGAGAATAGCCAACCAGACGTGCCGATGTTCGGTTGTTTTTTGGCTTCATCGATTTAATAGGATGAAGATATATATGGGCAGATCCTCTATTTATAACATTCTTGAGTAATTACGAATAACTGTTTGTTTCGAGTTGCTATGATAACTGAAAATAAATTAATGGAGATTTTGAAAAATAAAAAGGTAATTGTGATGTGTATGTGATGATATTTAATTTCATGTTTGTGCAATCACTAGTTCTTAGTGGTGACTGATATCTAGTATTCGAACTGTGGGCTATAAATGTAACGAAAGAAGTAAGTAAAAAGAAGTAAAACATTACAAACAAGAAATTCGTTGTATGTAAAATTACAATTTTATGTAATTTTTTTAATTGGCGGATTGAGTATAGCCCGCTCCCCCCAGTGATTTGTAACGAATCATAGTGATTCTAACGATTCATGTTAGTTCATAATGAATCGGAATCGCATGTTATGAAGATTTAAGATGTAAATCTTGTGGTAAGGAAGCTTTAGTATAAGTAGTAGTAGTAGCGGTAGTAGTAGTAGTAGTAGTAGTAGTGGTGGTGGTGGTATTTAGTAGCAATAGTAGTAGTAGTACTAGTAGTAGGAACGGGTTAGAAGCCCCGCAGGGGTTGGTTGTGTTCTGTTCTCTATATAAGTAGTAATAGAAGTAGTAGAAGTAGTAGTAATAGCAGTAGTAGTACCGGTAGTAGTAGCAGTAGTAGTAGTAGTAGTAGTAGTAGTAGTAGTAATAGTAGTAGTAGTAGCAGCAGCAGTAGTAGTAGTGACTCTTCCAGTTCCGGTCACAACGAACTGGGGGGAGCGGGCTATGCACAAGCCTTATTGTATCATTAAATGCTCAATAAAATTGACTTACTTCTTTCCTAGGTATAAAAAGATGTAGATTTGTTCTATTAAAGTAAATGTTAAGCGCAGAGAGAGAGAGAGAGAGAGAGGGGGGGTTCCCTAGGGGTTAGTGTTGTTTCCAGTGTTTCTCAAGAGACGAGAAGTGCCTTTTTAAATTTGAGACGAGACAAGAGACATTACGATTCTCGTCTCATAAGCAACACTACTAGTTCACCCAAGTCTTAGATTTCAAACAGTGTTCTAGTGTTACATGAACTTTAAAAAAATGAATTGACACAGTGATCGTAACAACTAAGTGAAGAACACTTATCAACTTTTAAAAACACACAAATCATTAAACAATATATTTCAATAATAGAATTGAAATGAAATGAAATCTTTCAGTTTAACGTCTCATACACGTTAACGGAGATGATTTAGGCAAGGAAATGAGGATTTAGGCAAGGGAAATGATTTAGGTAAGGGAATGAGGATTTAGGCAAGGGAGATAATTTAGGCAAGGGAGATAATTTAGGCAAGGGAATGAGGATTTAGGCAAGGAAATGAGGATTTAGGCAAGGGAATGAGGATTTAGGCAAGGAAGGTAATTTAGGCAGGGGAATGAGGATGCAATAATTAGTGAAATGAGCATGTGAGAGGAAACGGGAGTACCCCGAGAAAACTTACAGGCGATGTTGTCCACCAAACTAACTTGAACGGGGATTGAACGAGGGGCCCCACGCACCGTAGGTGAGCGCTTTACTACTGAGCCATTTTTTAAAAAATGAAAGTTCAACGGATCATACCTCAGTTTCCTGAGCACCCGAGTTTTCTCGTATCCTTAATTTCTTTAACCTTTACCAAATTCGACAGGGACACGAACATATACATATCCAAGATAGTTAAAATTCCAAAGGCAATCGAAATCCGAGACCTCATATGCCAAAGGCAGATGTACTAGCCACTAGACCAGCGAGAAGGGCTAGCCATCGTGCCCCTATTTCAATAATAAATATCGTTTAAATGTTACATCACTCCTTTCTCTCTAGAAATGTAATTCCTAATTCTAATCCTATGAAGTTTACAGCTATAAAAATATATTATTTCGTGTTTGCGTGTGGGGGAGGTGCTAGTGCAAAGGTTTTGAATTTATCAGCTGGATACCTCACTGGCTACATTTTTCATCCAAATTTTACAGCTCTGTGTCATTGTTACACTTGTGAATATTATATGTATTTATTAATTTTCTGTTCTTGTGTGACCGGTTGTGTTCATCACCTGCCGCTCAAGGAGACACCATCGCTGCTCTGGCGATCTGGAGGAAGAAGGAAAGGGGGAGGGAGACCTCGCTTGAATGTTTATCAGGAAACGAACCGGCTTTTGACAAGGCAACTAACCTCTTATCATCTTGCAGCACCCGCACCGTCGTTATGAGCAAGCTCACTAAATATCTATGAAAAGACAAAAAGCGTCACTGCGTCATAAAATGATATGAAATACATATGAAAGAAGACACAATGTTATTGTTTATCTGTTTGTATCTATGACTATTTACTTCTTTAAATTTACACAGTATTTCTATGAGGGTACATCTTTTTACTCCTGAACTAAACTCAATAAACAATGCAGGCACGTAGCCAAGGGATGGGTCCCGAAGATTCGGACCCCCCTTCGGAACCAGAAATGAAAAAATTAAGGAAGGATGAAGCAAAAAGAAACTAGAAAAAGAGGAATCAGCATTAAAAATAAAAAAAACTGCAGCAAGCTCTTTCTTATGAGGAGCTTTGTGTGGAGGAAAAGGGAGGAGGGGGATCAAGTTGAAAATGGATATTATTGTAACGGAGCATTCCGAATTCCGTTTAGTTCCATGCTAATCTTATAGACTACAAATGATAATCGATAAACCGGTTCGATCGACAGACTGGATCGGATCGTAGACTCTCAGGTAGAACTTAAGAAATGCTCACAATCGCCAATAATATGAGCCTGGCAACATAGATTCCAGTTACACTTGTTAAAGAAGTTTTCAATTTCGCGGTAACACTAATCCATTTTATAGGATGTCTTTACTGCCGAAAGAGATCTTGTTGCTATCCTTGACGGTGTTAAAGGAAGACAACAAGAACCGAGTTCGAATAAATCTTTTTCAATACTTTTTTTAAAAAAAGATTCTTTTACTCGAGATTTCTTCATAGTTTGTTATTAAGATACTTACATACATATCATCATTGTATTGTCCTATCAAACAAATATGGGTATACTGCCAGTAAAATAGTTTAGAATGATCGAGCCCCTGGCGTGTAACCACAGTATTTCATGTCACGCCCACCCCCACATTACGAAATCCTGGCTAAAGAACCAAGTAAAATAGTTTACAATGACCGAGCCCCTGGTGTGAAAACCATAGTATTTCGTCACAGACCCCCTCTATTACGTAATCCTGGCTACGTGCCTGACCCAATTCGATATCGTTTCTTTCTTAGAAATCAAACTTATATTATTTAAATTTATTTTTAAACAATTTTTGATCCTTATGGTAATCTTAAGTCTAAAATTTGTTGGACGGTTTGACCTCTAGACTTGCATAAGAGGAACGGACATTCAAAACATTATTTTTCCCATAGGACCCAGAAAAAGTGCAAGCTATAATAGTCTAGGTTCTGACTGCTCCTCCCAGTTTTTACCTTTTGGATCCGCCACTGTGTCTGTTTTTTTTTCTTTTCTTTTATTTTTTGCTAATCACACGAAGTTCTTTGCTTCTATTGTCCCTCGATAGTGCAGGGTTTCAAATCCGATTCCCTTTGTGAGAGTATTGAAATATTTGAACGAATTAAATATGCTGATTTGGATTTCACCCTAAATTGGCACCTCGTTGCGACTAGTCTGGGCATTAAGGCCGTGTCTAACGTTTTCAGCTGAGATCATTAATCCCTATATAATTACATGGTGAACTTCTTTCCCAAGTATTATGAAAACTATTTGTCTTATGCAGTTCAAAATTTCTCCAGATGTTAACCTACCCCAATACTACATGTTAACTTTTTTATTTTTAATCTAGCTCTTATAGTTCATTAATATTACTTTTTACAAGGAAATATGACAGCGCTGGAAAGCACATAAACAGGGTTTCTTTTCGTGCTCTTGGAAGTGCAGACAGAAACTCTCCTGATACATTCACACCATTGTTCCTCACTGATCTTAAAATTTGGTAGGGGAGGATCCAAGTTACGAAATGAGATAAGATTGTTCATCTAAAAATGCGGAGAATGCATATCTTCGTAGTTATGTTAGTTGACAACCTTATCATATGGTTCGGAATAAGAAAGGGTTCTGGGAGACAAGACTGGTTGCTGTCAGAAATGAGACAATCTTATCTACCTACACATTTTTTTACTTGTATTTTATAACAAGTCTTCTTGTCAAACAGGGTGTATTTTCCCTATTTTCTTATTTCAATAATTTTTGATCCTAAATCTTGATTCTTGCGTGGTGAAGAAAGGAGACACGTCAGAGGAAACGCAAAACTAAATAGTCTAGGCTCTGTCCATAAGAGCTGTAGAAAAGTCGGGGATGACAGCAGATCTCTTCAGAACCTGTTAGAGGGTGATCAATTAATGAAAAAAATCGAAGGTAACACTTCCGCAACCGGGGCCTTCATTGTGAAATTCAATATTCAAAATGGCGCCCGCGCGCAAGTACCAAATTATATTTGAACTGAAGTATCTTCTCACAGAAACAAGTTAGAAACTTCATTTCTGTACCAAATTAAAGATACTTGATAGTAGAAGTAAGAAAACTGGATATATTGTTTACATGCTGCCGACATTTAAAAATAACGGTTATTTGGGCCAAAAATTAGTTTTTCTCGTTTCTCTTTTCATTTCATGACAAATAACTATGAAGTTATTAAAAATATGAAAACGCAGCCCAAACTAATTAA
Organism: Thermobia domestica; assembly: GCF_964235325.1. Classification (NCBI taxonomy): domain Eukaryota; kingdom Metazoa; phylum Arthropoda; class Insecta; order Zygentoma; family Lepismatidae; genus Thermobia; species Thermobia domestica. Next base: position 6,270,021 of record NC_137455.1, on the reverse strand, counting down.
AGGAGCATAATCTTAGCTTTCTATCGTTACCAATATATTTAGTAGATCTTAAAAATGACGGAGCTATTTAAATTTAAGTGGTGCAGGGTGTAGCGTTTTTTGGACTGTTTAATAAATTACCGGAAAAACACTCACTACGCGCAAAACTTTCAAAGCTATTATTTGTCAACAAATTAAAATAGTCTATTCATTTTATCGATAAATTAAAGGTAATAGGTTGCTGTGTCGTAGGAAATGAAATAATAATGTTACTGCATTAGTCAAATATTATTATTACATGTTCATTCATACAATATGTAGCTAATGTTGCAGTCTCTAATGTGGACAATGTAATAATAAAAACCCATAGTTGGCACCAATATTCTAGACAATGGCTATAGAAAACCTGTTTGGCATCTCCCTATCACGAGACACCTCTTCCTCTGCATCCGTATTAGCGTAAATGCCTGCATCATTTGCCAGAATTGTGACAAATCTTCAGGTAAAACAATGTTGTCTTTCCGAGGGAGAGAAGATGTCATAGCTGCGGCTGAAATTCGCAAGGATGGTGTTCTGAAAAGACTTAAGGATCTTCAGCGAGGTGCAGAATTTGTGAATAATTGTAATGACGCATTCTATATGTTATATTGAAACAAGAATGTGTTGTTACGGAAGAAAAAGAAAAGAGAACGTAGTGAAACAGAGGAGCTGGATCAACATTCAATAAAATCTCAATCTGAGCCAATTTCAAAGAAAATGAGAGTAGATATTCCAGTTCGACAATCACCATCTTCAAACAAGAAAGCAAGAAATGTTTTATGCGTAGAATGTGGGAAAGAGAAACACAACGGAATTAAACAAAAGTACAGATTATGTGAATCAAATCGTGCAACTACATTTTTATCCGCAACCATGTTCTTTAAAGATGACTGATTTGCGAGAACTTGTGACTTGAAGGATGAATTACCTGTTTTCGGTACAGATCTCTATTATCATAAGGCCTGTCTTGAGCACTATCTTCTGAAGTTCAATAAATATTCTCAGAAATCAGATAGTACAACTACCGAGTCTAAGAAAAAATAATAAAAGTGCAGTGGTTAATAAAAGTGGCGCCAATTATCGAGAAACTATTGGATGAAGGTGTGGATTGACATTGTCGGAAATTAGAGACTTCATTAATGGAAACAGTGAACTGACTTTTAATAACAACGAAGTTAAACTTTGGAGAAAAAATAAGGTTTTCGAAGCCTTCGAAAGGAAATAAACCGATTCTAGGTTTCAACTCATTATTTAGTGCCGAAGTAGCTGACAAACTGAGATCGATTAACATACTTACGAGTGCAGCGAAAGAAGTACGAACGGCTCTCCTTCACACAGATTTCGGTATTGAAAGAGAATTTGGGGACAGTCAGCAACTTCATAAGTCCTGGCCAACAACTAGAATTTCTCAACCTCTTTTGGATTTCCAAGCAGAAGTGCTACAAATGGTCAAGCTGAACATCATATCTGGGATGCAAGCGAAGATCTACGTATCACTGACGAAGACAGTGAAAATGATATTGAAGAATTTTCCGACCAACAAAATCTAAATTTTCACAACCTATTGAAGTCAATCTTCCATACTTTTTTCTATAATATATATCGTAGTAGGAAAACAACCCCCATGCGTTTGATGGTGGCACATTCAATTCATTAGAAATGCAAAATCAGATAGCTGATTTCAACTATGAATAAATTAGGTGTGTCAGTTGGCTATAAAGATATCATGCAAACACGAAGCAACCTTGCACAATATACAATAAAGACCTGTTGCTCCAGCTTGTCTTTTTCAAGCCACTTTCAGGGTGATAATTTCACGGTAGGAGCTATGGACAATTTCGACCATGAAGAGGCTACTCTGTCAGGAATCCGTGATAGCTACGATACAGTCATGGTGCTTTTCCGGGAAGTGCCAACAGAAATCCTATCGAAACCGAAATTGTCGAAGTCGGTATTAGCAAGACCTCCAGTCATCTTCGATTCTTGCTTCCATCTCAGCAATTGAAGAAATAAGAAAGGAAAGTACAACCTATATCGATTCAAAACACGCTGACAATTTCTCCCGAACTGTATGGTTTGGACATCGATAATCTGCGTCAGAGGAAGTTTACTCGAAACATAATGCATGCTGCGTACGAGCTAGAAACTAAAGAATCCACTCTAACGCGGGGTACTGTGAATGCGATAATAATGGATTCAGATGTTTCCAAGAAACAAGTTGGCTTTCTTCCAGAACTGCCGTATCCAGTAACGGAATATAATAGTGTATACACAGCAATGAAAAAACTTCCAGAGCCTACCTATACACTTAAACCAATTTTCAATGCCTGTAGTATGTGACGAAGGGGTGTATCACATTGCTGCCGAAATTCACCTTAGAAGCAATGAATTTTCGAACATTGTCCTCATGATAGGATCATTCCACATGACCTTCTTGTCTGCACAGCAAAGTACATTTCTGGTAGTGGTTTGGAGTCTCTTTTCATAGAAAATTTTTGGGTCCAAAGTAACCGAGAGTATTCTAAAGGAACCTATCTACATTAGGGCAGTGAGAGGTATGTTTATGCTAAAGGGAAGGCTTTCCTGGAAGAAGAAGGTGAATATTATATGTCTGTCATCTAGCATTCGACACTATGACTATTATGAAAGAAAGACAAGCTTAATGTGCTCTTATCAGTTCATGGAGTTGGTCATTCATTCAGATGAAATATCGAAGCTTTGCAGAACATTTCAGAGAAACTCAGCTCAATCTTAGAGCAGTGCCGCTGCCTTGAACAGTTTTTACATCTTTTATTTCTGCTAAAAAGCCTTATAAGAGCTGACCGAGAAGGATACTGGCCGCTGCATCTGTATATTGTACAGCAGTTGCTTCCGGTATTCATGGCATTCAATCGAATCAATTTCCTGTGGTGCGCGTCCCTCTGTCTTGAACAAATTAGAAATTTTGGAGACTCAACACCCGGAAATAAATGCTCAGTTCATGAATGGTTACTTCGTAGTCAGAAGAACGAACAATATATTTAGCGCAGTTGGTGCTGACATGATACGTGAACAGATTATAAATAGATCTAAGAAATCATCGTAAGGAAGTATGGGTCAGACGCGCAGAAAAAGTTAATTATACTACGGAGTGGGAACTGTCGTACCACGAAGTTCTTTCGACATGCCAAATCTTCAGTCAGATTCTTGGTATATCACAAACAGATCATGAGTTCCTTGGTAATGTACTTGATGAAGTTCGTAACTCTGTTAACAGAATGGTAGAATTTTATGGAGCGCAGGGAAATCCCATACAAAGTTCACAGTCCTGTGAAGTTGTACCATTTCATGTCGCATGAAGATATGCCAGATTCTAATGCAGAAGAAATCTTGAATTTGACACGTAGCCATGAAGCTTATGTGGCATTCCGAAACGAGCGATTTTTGCTCAAAACAACTCCGTTGTCGAAGACCATTCACAGACGAAAACTTCCACTATTTCGTCAAGCAAATAAAGTAGTCTACTTTGTCTATTTTGCAAAAGTTGTTGGGATCGTCTGAGTACGTTTTCGAAGGACATTCGTCAATGAATACAGCAATTATTGCTGATGTTATGAACAAACTTCGTAAAACTCGAATGAAAGGTTTGCAAACATTTGCTGATCTGTTTGATGTATTCTTCAGGAGCTTCAACAATGTTTAAACACGCACCCACAGGGATTTTATGTGACTATCTAATCACCTTGGTCAAAAATGTGGAAAGACAGCAAAGGGTAACCGCCTTACCTATACTACTAACTAATCTGTCATGTACATATTTCTACCGGTGCAAATGGAGAGATTTTGGGCTTTCTCGGGGAAAACAAAATTGAAATTCAAGATGTCTTAAAAGACTACCTATGCACAAAAGCAAAGTTTATCGTCTTTGAAATGTATGTGAGTGAATTACTGCTTGAAAATGGTGCAATTCCTGTTATATCTGTCACTGCCTCTTCAATTGTTCAAAAAAATTACATGAGTGTTTCATGTTTGGTATCAGTAATTTTACATTATGCTCTGAAAAAGAAATATGTAAATATTCTATAAAGCACAGCTAAAGTCATATATTTATAAAAATTTTGAAACTGTAGAAAACCTTATTTAAATATTACTACCTCTGACAAAGTAAATTCTCATGACATCAAAGTCTGCAAAATAAAACAATATAATAATTACATTAGCTACATATTATATGAACAAACGTGATAATAATATTTGACTAATGCAGTAACATTATTATTTCACTTCCTACGAGACAGCAACCTATTGCCTTTAATTTATCGATAAAATGAATAGACTATTTTAATTTGTTGACAAATAATAGCTTTGAAAGTTTTGCGCGTAGTGAGTGTTTTCCGGTGAGTGTTTTTCCAGTCCAAAAAACGTTACACCCTGCGCCACTTAAATTTAAATAGCTCCGTCATTTTTAAGATCTACTAAATATATTGGTAACGATAGAAAGCTAAGATTATGCTCCTTTAATTAGTTTGGGCTGCGTTTTCATATTTTTAATAACTTCATAGTTATTTGTCATGAAATGAAAAGAGAAACGAGAAAAACTAATTTTTGGCCCAAATAACCGTTATTTTTAAATATGTCGGCAGCATGTAAACAATATATCCAGTTTTCTTACTTCTACTATCAAGTATCTTTAATTTGGTACAAAAATGAAGTTTCTAACTTGTTTCTGTGAGAAGATACTTCAGTTCAAATATAATTTGGTACTTGCGCGCGGGCGCCATTTTGAATATTGAATTTCACAATGAAGGCCCCGGTTGCGGAAGTGTTACCTTCGATTTTTTTCATTAATTGATCACCCTCTAACAGGTTCTGAAGAGATCTGCTGTCATCCCCGACTTTTCTACAGCTCTTATGGACAGAGCCTGGATAAAAAATAAAACTTTAAAAGAAATATCTGGAAAGATGAAAGAACAAATCATGGCATTTCATGCGTCGTATATATATATCTGGTTCCGTGCATGTAGCGCCCGTAGACTTAGCGCCCAGTGTTTCTGGCTCACAGAAGGAATTTTACATTGATTTTATCTCACAATCAGGGATGTCCAGTTCATTTTACCACTCTTTCCACAGGTCGTTAATTCCTGTTATTTTCTTACATCCATGTTCCGTGTACTTAGCGTCCACTAAGTAAAACTGTTATGAAGAGGGAGAGAGAGAGAGCGAGAGAGAGAGACAGAGAGACCAGCCAATAGCACTGATTATGACGCTTCAATGAATCATAACCTCCGGAGGAAAGGGTGAAACGCAGAAACGTAGTTATATATATATATATATATATATATATATATATATATATATATATATATATATATATATATATATATATATATATATAGCCTATATATATATATATATATATATATATATATATATATATATATATATATATATATATATATATGCATGTATGTAACTGTACTCCGTGGTATGCAATGCTCTACAATATTTAAATGTACTATAAACTAAGGTTACATATTTAGCTTTTAATGTGAAAACTATGTAAAACAGACGTAATCTAGAATACCGCAATGAGGATAAAGCATACAAAAAACGGTGAACATATTCTCACGACTGAGAACCGGGACAAAATGTAAACTGGCGAAACACCGGGATAAGAGTCTTCATGGAGGTCACGGTGGTTCAGTGGTAGAAACACTCACATCAGGTTCATGTGATCCCTGGTTTTATCCCATCTTGCGTCAAATGGGCTTTGTGGTAGTCAGACATTGCGTGCATGGATAAACTCGTAGTTCTCTCGTTTTCTCTCACTTTCTTCATTCCACCATTTCATTCATACAATCACCGTCTTCTCTATCCTACTCAAGGTTTCATTTCATTTCAAGAGCTTTCAAACCGGGACTGTCCCGGTAAAAACCTGACATATGGTAACTCTGACTATAAAACAACATCGGTTTCGATACCAAAAAAGAAAAAGTCAAATTATCATATGGTATTACACAGTTTCAGAAAAAAAAAAAAAAACATCTAACAAGCTAGCTGCATTAAGTCTGATACATATTTCACAACTTTATGCGTAATATAAATCTATATAGTTAAGCAATTGATATCATACACTACAAGCACTGAAAAACAACGTAACGTTCTATAATAAGAAGAACGTTGCTTTACGAACCAATAAGTTAATCGCTCTACGAACCGGATAACATTATACCCTAAAGTTACATCCTTATGCAGTAATCAATTCCAATCAAATATTGAACGAGTATGGTGTTTCTTTGAGAATAATCCATCACTAAGTTGAACAAGCGCCTTTGAAGGTTAGTCGTCTTCCATTTTATCCTCTTCTTCGGTAATTCATCTCGCTACTCTTGTTCGATGCAGTTGAAACCATGGCCTCATCCTTTTGTAATGTCCATCCACAAGGAAGGATGGACAGGTTCAACCTTTTGGAATTTCAAATTCGAAGCTTCTATCAATTTACTCGTTCGTGTCTCTTTCTGTAATTTTGCTATATGAACGGGTAGGTTGCGAGGAAACAAAAGAGGCTAGCAAAGAAATTGAATCGTAAGATCACCGTAAGATGAAAGTCGCATACTCCAGAGACTACCTGATGCGTAATGTTGATCAAAATAAATTAGGAATTCTTCAGTTTCTTCTGGTACGATTTGTTGTAAGTAATCCATCACTTCTGACCCTTGTCAGAGAGAAGGAAAACAAATCCGTCCACCATTCTATAGAAATCGGACTTTCTCATTCTCCCTGTAAAAATTCGCCAATCCCAAGTGCTGCAGTATGTACTTCGTGTTCGTGTGACTTGTCTGGAACGCTTTGGCTTACGACTTCCCTCACTAGCCACGTCTGGTTGAGAGTTTAATTTACATATTCCCATATATATTTGTTTTATCTTTCCTCGCTGGTCTAGTGGCAAGAACGCAAGCCTTTGGCGTATGAGGCTCAAGATTCGATCCCTGGTGGGAGAGCATTGAATGACCAAAGTGGTTCGGATTCCACTAAAATCAGTAAATTCAAGTCTTCTTTAGCCTACCTGGCAAAACCATGGGACATAAAACTAAATACAAACCTATTTATTATTATTATTATTATTATTATTATTATTATTATTATTTATTATTTATTTATTTATTTTTGCAAAAGGAAGATTTTATTATGAAGTAAAACACTATTCAGAAGTATAATATTGAAATTTGCAAGAAGAAAACTTATTTCTGCGTAACAAAATTTAAAAATTAATTAGTCTCAGGTAATTGTTTTACAATTCTCCATGTCTTTTTAGGTACTTTTCACTACACTAATTAGCACTTTGATAAGTCGTGATGAAATGTAAACATAGTTTCGTTGCAATTCTCCATGTCCAGTAGGCATTTTTGACGTACTGTTATTAGCGCTTTTGATATTTCGAGATCAAAGGTTTGAAGGGGTCTGTGCCCCACCCAACCATTTTTCCCAGGAAAATACGAAACACATATTCCATCATTTAACGTTTATAATATCGGTGCACAATTTCATTCACTCCGGCTAACTTCTTCTTGTCTTTCGGACCTCAAATTTCTCCAAATTTTGGGTGGAGGCTTTTACCCCTTAAAACAGTTTTCCCCAGAAAAGAAAAAACACGTATTCGTTTCTTTCATGTGTAATATCTACCTGCCAAATTTTATCAAAATCGGAGTGTTACACTTCGGAAATGTTACATGTCAGTACATTCATGTAGCTTGCATTTGCGGCAGAAAGTTGTTGTTTTGTGCTCCCTCTTTGCTGGAGAGAATTTCTTAGACTGTTCCTCTTCAGTATGCAGGGAAGCTTCCATTCTCCGTGATTTTTTCTTAACGTTGGCGAACTGCTAACCAGACGAAATGAAGAATTTACGGCATTTCAAACTTTTTAAATGTCTGTTTCTCGTTTGAAATTACGCTTTGATGACACAATACCATAAGTGTTGAGTCCACTTACATCAGTTATGTAAAATACTGTTATAGGCCATTTTGTTCATTGTTTTGTAATCTAACAGCGAGCCATATGATTGTTAGTGTGAACGTGTGATTTTGTTGTGTTGTAATATATGATAACTTTGAGTTTTTCCTCCGCTCTAGAAGTGACCACTTCATGATAGCTGTGCATTGTGTTTTGCAATGGGTGATCTTACTAGGAATATATTGTCAAAAGAGACAGCGCACCCAAAAAATGAGAAATTGTTCGTCTACAGTCATATTATATGTAAGAATAAAATTATATTGCAGAGTGTGTGAAGAATCTGCAACTTCACAAATTAGGAACAGTTCATCATCAGGTATTCTAATAGCGCCGATGTTGTCATCAAAACATGAGGCAGCCCATGTAGGATCGCTTTTCTCCGGAGTTTTGCTTTTTGCATTAGCACGTGCTTTTGCATTACTATAAGTGCTACGCTTCAAACTTCTAACCAATCCTCTGGATAAGAAAACTACTCAACGTCTCATTTCAATATGGGTACCTGAACAAGAAACTTCAGTTGCATTTGTATATAAGTCTGCTAATATCTTATCGTCTGTCGGGAATCAATTTCTTCATTGTTTATTGATTTACCAAAAATATTCCTCCTCTACCATCAATAGTGACGTGTATTGTTAGTGATCTGTTTGTCTACCATGTGCAATGATCAAAACACACTGCTCTTAAGTCGTAATTAAATTGTACGTAATTACAGATGTACATGAAAAGTCAGAGTATTAGAGCTGACGGTGATGAACAGAAGAGGAAGAAAAGAACACATTTCTTTCAACTTGCCTAAGGGGTTTTAAAAGTGACATGACAATTGTGTAGGAAGTTTTAAAACCCCTTAGGCAGGATCTTTCAAGTGAAAAATTTTTGTTCTTTAGTCGTCAAAAGAGAGGGGATGAGTAGATGATTTGAGTACGAAACTACATTTATACATATAAACTAGTTCTCTCTTTGGTCAACCCTAGCACACTGATAAGCATCAAATATTTTCTGGGCGCTAAGTACACGATATTATATGTGGGCGCTAAATCTACGGGCGCAAAGTGCACTCCACAATATATCTATATATATCTATGTATGCATACATATATATATATATATATATATATATATATATATATATATATATATATATATATATATATATATATATATATATATATATATATATATATATATATATATGTATGCATACATAGATAGGGAAATCAAAGATAGCAACCAGGGCCTAGAGTTGAACGGTATTCACCAGGTTATGGCACATGCTGATGATGTAAATTTAATAGGGGATGATAGGAGAACAAGAGAAAGAAATGCAGAGATCTTATTAAACGCTTGCAGGGACATGGGTTTAGAAGTAAATGCAGAGAAAACTAAATACATGGAATGCATCGGGACAGTAACACGGCAAATTGTGGATGCGTTAAAATATTAAATAATACTATTGATAAGTGGATAGTTTCAAATATCTAGGATCAATATTAACAGAGGAAAATCATATTCACGAAGAAATTAAATGTCGACTAAAAGCAGGGAATTCGTGTTACTATTCAGTTCAAAATCTCTTGTCGTCGCGAATTCTGTAGAAGGAATTTGAAGCTTAAAATATACAAAACGATAATCATGCCTGTTGTTCTGTATGGCTGCGAAACATGGTCACCTACTCTGAGGGAAGAACTGAAAGTATTTGAGAACAAGATCCTGAGGCGAATATTCGGACCTAAGAGGAACGGGAATGGGGAATGGCGGAAACTTCGTAACGAGGAACTACATAATTTATACGGTTTACCCAACATTGTTAGGATCGTCAAGTCTAGAAGGTTTAGGTGGGCAGGTCATGTAGCTAGAATGGAAGAAAGTAGAAACGCTTTCAAAGCCTTGACTGGAAGACCAATCGGAAAACGACCATTAGGAAGACCTAGGCGCAGATGGGAGGATAATATTAAGATGGATCACGCAGAGATAGGAATACAAAGTAGAAACTGGATGCAATTTGCTAAGGATAGAAGTCAGTGGAGAGCTTTTGTGAACGCGGCATTGAACCTCCGGGTTCCATAGATCATAGAGTTAGTCATGTATATGTATGTATGTGTGTGTGTGTGTGTTAGGTATATAGTATTTTGACTCAATTTCTTGAACAACCTTACGTTACATCTTAGGAATCTACAATTATGTAACTTTTGAACAAAGAGCTGTTTATCCTTGTTTCCTCTACGTAGTTCCTAACATTTCATAATTTTAGAGAAAATATCTAGCAACGTGTATCATTTCTATTCTCGTGATGCATTCAAAGAACCAATTACCGGTTGGTCGCAAACTGGAATTATTATTTTAGGATGAGGAATCATATCAAACTGTCAATCAAATTTGGTCAATATATGAACCTTGTCGCAAATTCGGATGATCACAAAAGTCACGGAATCAATAAAAATATATCCACAGAAAGCTATATTAGTCCATATATCCACATTCGTGCATACTTCTATTTTGTAGTTGACCATTCATCACAACAGAGTTAATACTTGATCTGATGATGATTTGAGGGTGAAACATCTCAACCAAAATCTCGCGGCCTACAATGTCGCCTGGCGAAAACCTGGATAACGTGTAACTCATGTACCTGAGATACAGCACTGAAATGTTCGTTCCATCACCATCATCATGATATTGTCCTATGTGAACAATGCAAGTGAACATAAGTACTGTATTTAGTAATATTATGAAGGGTAATTTACATTTATGCAGTAATAATTATAACAAATATGTTTTGATTAGTGGCTCAAGTCACCCCGAAATAATTTCATTATTATTTTTTCGCATTATACGTACAACACAAATGCTTCTTACTGGTTCTTAAACCTCTCCCTCCGAAACAAGATCTTAACACGCCACTGGTTTTGATAATTTGAATCAATATTATAAGTAAAAATACTTTATAGGAAGTTCAAACCTGAATTATCTCAGAAATAAAAACATGCAAGACGTTCGTAACTGTAGTTGTATTGTCGAACAAACTCCGAAAGAATTGACCTCTTGAATGAAAGTATCAGAGATACTTACTAATTTGCATTTGAAACTAACATTTCTACAAGCGCGTTGGCAGTTTATACTGGAAAATATTTTACTATGGCGTAAGAAAAACAAAACACTGGATATTGGTCGATATTAGTGATGTATTTAAATTTTAGCAATTCGAAACGTATATATATATATATATATATATATATATATATATATATATATATATATATATATATATATATATTTATATTTCTAGTTTACATGATGATTGGGTAAACTTCTAGTTTAGGCGCATACCCACCGTTGCTAACGCGCCTATTCCCTACAGACGCACCCCCGCGCAAGTCCACCAGTTAATCCTATTCTGAACGTAGTGTTGTCCACGAGATCAGAAATTTTAAGTCTCGTCTTGATTATAATCTCGAAAACCACACGAGAAGTACTTTTCCAAATTTGAGACGAGGCAAGAAACACAACAATTATCGTCTCGTTTTCGAGACGAAAAAATTCTCCAGTCCCGTTGACAACACAATTCACCCAAGTTTTGATCTCAAACACTCTTTTAGTGTCACATGATTCATATATATATATATATATATATATATATATATATATATATATATATATATATATATATATATATATATATATATATAACCTATAAATTGATAAAATGATGGTACGAAAGAAATGAAGACCATTTATCTACGTTTAAAGTATGCAAGTCATTACATAATTTACAAGTACGGTTTAAATGTTGTTATGTCCAGTGGCGGCGGTTGGACGTCAAAAGTGTGGGGGGGGGGGGGCAAGACATGATCTCAATATTTGTATATCAATGTTAGTTTTTTGGTTGCTTCTGACATTTTGTTTGACGAAAGGTTGTATAACTATTAGGATACTGTATTTTCAAGTTAAAATACCGCATATCGTGTTTCATATTTTACTAAGTAAATTGACAAGAGCAACGCAAGTAGATACTAGCCCTTTGTACTCTTAAACAACGAAGGTGTAAGAAGAGATTTGATTCCTTGCTCATGAACATCTTAAAATTCTGCCTGGAAAATGGTGTGGTCAGATTAGGGGCTTATCTGACAAATTCGCAAAACAAACAGAAATGATAATATTAATCGAACAGTAATGAAAAATGAGGCTTGTTTCGCAAAAGTTATATTGAAACTGGGAATTAATGAACAACTTATATTTTTAATTCCATGCATGTTATTACCTGTTATTACTCTTAGAAAAACAGTAAATACTACAAGCATATGCTGCGACATTTAAAGAAATACTTTTGCAGCTTCCCGAAAAATGTTCGTTGCCATTAGGTACAGTTTTCACTTTCTTGGAATACATAAAAACTCAACAATACTTAGAATCACTCCACACTCCAGCTATGCAAAATAATCCTAAAACCTAGAATTATGTTGAATTCACTAAATTTAATTGTATATACAAAATTGTATACAGTATGTATACCCCTAAATTCATATATTACACTGCAAAATAATGCCGCGCCTTTGACGTGGGAGACCCGGGTTCGATTCCTGGCGGTAAGTCATGTGGTTTGTATTCCACGTTAATCAGTAGGTCCACGTCTCATATAGCCTCACTGCTGAACGGGATGTTAAACTCCAAAAAATCAAATCAAAATATTCCTTACCATCAGAAAGAAGAAAATACATTTTAGGAACTGTCGATTTTTGTGCATTTAAAGAATAATTTGTGAACAGTGTTTCTTCCAGACATGCTTTTGGGAGGCACTGCCCCCCGAAGTTCTGAGAGTATCCCACCCCCCGAACGAGACCAAAATAATACGCCTATAATATAATAATAAATAGAATAGTACCAGCAGTGCTCCCCCCGGAATACTAAGTGTGCGTCCCGGAACATTGTTTCTGAAAGAAACACTGCTTGTGAACTTCTTTTTTTGCGAAATATTATATCATTTAGTTCTAAAGCAACTGACTAACATATCGAGCCCTTGTAAGAAGAAATGAAAGTACACTCGAATTGTGGCACTCCAATAGGTTAATTTTTGGGCCATTTTTCGTGGCAATTAAAACGCAATTCTTATAGCTTTCTTAACTGCACGGGAAGACAACAAATACGTACTCACGAAACAGCAAATATTTTATGGCGCCATTTTTATTCTATGAACCATTAATACATACAAAAACTTTATATTTCCAAATGAAATTATATACATAGATGGGTCATTTCAAAAAAGTGGGGAGGGCAACTGCCCCCTTTGCCCCCCTAATCGCCGCCCATGGTTATATCACACTAATTGTGAACCAATTGTGACGGAAACGGTTGTGATAACTTCCAGATTAAATTAAGGAAAAATTAGGGCATAATTCTTTTTTTTACATAAATCATTAAAACGGAGCAATATACTTTCGAAACAAGAGCGAAAGAAGTCTTCGAGGATCGAGACGAGACGAGAAAACCTTACTTCTTGTCTCGTCTCGTCTCGTCTCATGAGGAATACTGTCTGAACGAAATAGATATAATTCTTGCTTGTAGTGACTACCTGGCAAATTGTTCATTTTTTTTTTTTTTTTTGCATGAATAATCGATTTTATGGCATCTCAATCTGCAGACATAACATCAATCTGTACGCTATTATTGGGGCCTTAGCCAAGAATAGAATACCGTAGAATGCATTACGTTATTATTTAGAAATGAAATAAAATCTTAGAGTTTTACGTCCCATGGTTATGCCGGCTAGGCTAAAGGAGACGATGATGAGAATGAATGAAATGGTAGAATGAAGAAAGTGAGATGAAACAGGAGAATCCCGAGAAAACCCACGCACATAGTGTTTATCTACCACAAAGCCCACTTGGTGCGATCTGGGATCGAATCAGGGATCCCACACACCAGAGATGAGGACTCTACCACTGAGTCACCGCCCCTAATAACTACCCATATCGAAAGCTGTTCTACTTTCTTCCGTCCTACTTATATATTTAACACCGACCGCTTCGTTACAATCATTATGTCTTTTTGTCTTTCTAATGTTTATTTTCACCTTATACTCTTCTGAGCCGTCCTTGTAGTTATCTAACATAATGTTAACTTTCTTCTCTTCGTATAAGTAGTTTAAAACCAAAACACCTGTCGTAACAGCTATTTTGTGAGACTAAACCTACTCCAGCGCCATCTGTTAGCGACCGGCTGAACTACCTCTAACCTAGTAGCGAGCACGTGGTCATCGTGAAGCGACGCTCTGTCCCTAACAGGCGCAACAGAAGCTTTGTTCATCTAGTGGCCGTCACGTCTTCTTTACACGTAACTCCCCAGTTTGCCTCACGACGGTTGGTGGACACCGAAAATTGGGAAGCAGCGGCCGGGAATCGAACCCGGGACCAACGCTGTAACTATTAGACTACGGTGTTCCCCGTATAAATAGCTTGAAGGGTATTAAAAGCTAGGATGTTAAAAGAAAAGTACCGTAGCAACGAGTCTTGTAAGAAGTATATATTTAAGAGTGAACAGATCTTAAGGAAGTTTATCTCTTACGGAAGAATGGTTTCTATATAAAGAATTTTAGGAAACACAGGAAAAAAGATTTATTTTATTTTTTTTTCTGTATCATCTATTTCCTTCCTGTTTCCTTTGGTTTTCTTATTAGATTTATTTTATACTTCGTCGAAGGCTGAAGATGATATCAACTTCAGGATCCAAAAATACTTTTTGTACAAATCACTTATATTCTAGTTCTATTTGCCTTGTTGTATTCTTGTATTTAAAAAATTAAAAATGCAATTTATTTTTTCTTTAGTGTTAGATCAAAAGATCCAACATATTTCAATCAAAATTTTTCTTGTAGACCTTATATCTAGAGAACTACATATAGTGTAGCCAAACCCAAACTCTCACTTAACTCAGTATGATGTGCTTATTCCGTAGAAAATACGAAAACTCGATTTAGGGGTCGTTCAAAAATGTTGTGACCCCTGATCCAGAAACTAATTATTACCCAAGATCGCAATCTTTTGATCATTCCTAATTTTTTTTCCTAAAAATCTCTTTCATTCTTTGTCGTAATACGAAAGGATGGTCTGATTAGCATTTATGCCCTTTCCCAGCAGCGAGGCTATAAAAGACGAAACCTACAGTTTAAAGTGGTATCTGAACCAGCGTAGCACGTCAAGGCTGTCCCATCGGATTCGAACCAACGATACACACTATAGCCACTAAGCCATGGTAGAGGATGTGGTACGAGAACAGGTGAATGTTGTAGAGAAGATGGATGAAAATATCATAAGAACCAAGATGTAATTTTAGAAAATCATAATAAATGAAATCAACGATGAAATAAGAATTAGATTACTCAGGGCAAATGCATGATACTATAGCGGAAAGAATGCTTTTTTAAAAACCCTACTAATATCAAAAATACTAAAACTTTAAAAAAGAACATGTTGAAAACATAAATTTATTTGCCGGATACTATGTGGATGTTAAAGTTAATTTTATTCCGCAGAGATATGATCACAGGCTGATGGTACGTATTTAGCGACATGCACAAATTTCGAGTTGAATAAAATAGACAATATTAGAGGAATTCGAAAGTTGTTGGAAATGGTGTACTGAGGACATGTCACCGGCACGGCAGCTTTAAGATACAATGAACACTTGTATTATGATTCCTTCTCGCGTAGCCTCTGGTTTGATTCTCTCTGAGGGCGGAAAATATTTTTTTTTTTATATCAACCCGGCGTCATGCGTCACGGGGAAATTGCGGACCAACTTACTGTCTAATTGGACCTAGCATCAATGATTTTAAATCAAGATTAGATTAGGAATTTTATTTCTGAGCATTATAGGCACCTATCATGGGCGCCCGAAGAAAATTTTCTAGGGCGGCCATCTCCCTAGTTGCTATATTACATCCGGTATTTAATATACGTCGTTTGCTATATTACGTATACCTTTTTGTGAGCCAGGGGAACCGGTACTCCTGTCCCCCCTTCATTCTCGGCGATCATACTACCCGGGAAAGTAAGGAAGAACAGAAGAAATAGGAAAGGAAGGGAACTGTCCTGTATGTTAGATACCATTCCGGTATTTGTTTAGTGTGAATGGGAAAACCCAGGGAAAATCTGACTCACTGAAAAGGCTTTTACAACTTTTCGACCGAGTGTCTTTATCGGAAATGGAATCCGGGACCACTCGCATTAAAGGTGGAAGCGTTGGCGACTGGACCACTGAGTTTTAATTAAGTTTACTTCTAGTACGCAGCCGGAAACGTTTAAACTCTCGAACCTGGTGCTAGTGTTCAACCGGAATCGTATCTAATGATTGAGCCAGAATAATATGAACGACAGCGGTATTGTGAATAGCGAGTCCACGGAAGCGCGAGCCCCATTTTGAGGATAGCGTGTCCGAACCCTAGTTAGCGCAACTCTAATGAGTGTATTGTGCTGCCAAAATGTCTTGAGCCGTGGCAAAAATGCGAACTAAAGCTCACACCCTCACACACCCTCGCGTTTAGCCAATAAGGGCTCAGCTGTTGCTAAGCGAGAGAAAGTGAGTGGAATTCCTTCAGACGATAGCAGCGCTTGCAACGAAAGACTAGGGATCAAGTCAATGTGGTATAATAATAGTAAGCATGAGCCTCACTGAAGGTATTATGCCTAGTGATAGGCACAAAAAAGGGGGGTTTTCGGTTTCCTGTTTATAGAAAACACGAAATCAGACTTTTGAAAATAACCGGTTCAATTTTCTACCAAACCAGTTTCAGGTTTAAAACCGGTTCTGTTTTCTGTCAAGAACTTGCTTCTTCTTTAGCTTCTCTGGAAATAAGTACTACAAGAGCAGGAACAGAATACGAGCTTCGACGAAAATCACTGGTTTCTGTAAAAAAAAACTCAAACTATTTTTTGGGGGAAGAAGAAAACAGAAAACGATTTCGGTGGAAAACTGAACAAGTTTTTGGAGAAAACCAAAACTGGTTTTCATGAAAAACAGGCGATTTTGGAGAAAAGCGAATCCGGTTTTTGTTTCCCAGTTTCTAGAAACTAGCTCTCTCTCTCTCTCTCTCTCTCTCTCTCTCTCTCTCTCTCTCTATATATATATATATATATATATATATATATATATATATATATATATATATATAAACGGTTTTGCCTTTCCTAACTGAGCCTTTCCTTAGGAGGCCCCATCACAGCGAAATTAAAATACCGCTAATTTTACAGTAATTATGTGATATCTTCAAATAGATAAAAGATAATCGAAATATGGAACTAGAGCTTGCTAGACAAGATTATTTTACATGCGATACCGTTATCACGGCTCACTTATCTGTCGTCGATTTCCAGCCATTTAGAAAATCGGAATTTATTTTCGTGTTTATAAATGACTGTAAACGGAAAGCTACTAGGTTTTGACTCGTGATAACGGTACCTCATGCAAAACAATATTGTCTATGGCTCTCTTGTTCCACATTTCGATTATCTCATATCTATTTGAAGATAACACATAATTACTGTAAAATTAGCGGTATTTTAATTTCGCAGTGATTAGGCATTTTTAATTTCGCAGTGATTAGGCCTCTGAACCAGTGCAAGCCCGGATGCAAAACCACTATCTCTGGGACATACTGTACAGTTATATACACGCATGTGACAGTCTGAAGTCGTTAAGCTTAGCTAGCGATCACAACATAGGAAGATTGTAACAAGATTAATAATATATTTTGTCATTTGTTTTAGATGCTGTGACTATGTTGTCTTTCGAACGCATCTAGATGTACTAAGAGATAAATCTGTTGTTTACTTTTTCTCTCGTGAAAAGCGTAAATTTCATAGTCGAGAGACTGTGACATTAGGCAGTTAAAAACAAAGAGAGAAAAACATATTCTTTTTCAATATTGTAACTACAGTCATTAATATCATTTAATTATTAACACACACACACACACGAATTATAACAAGTGTTTCTAAACACTATCATCCTGTGAAATATAAATTACTCATTTTAATACTATGAATTATAATTTTTTATTAAAATGAAAAGCAAAAGTGGAAAAAAGTTATTGTTTTATTTTAATAGTTTAATAGTTACTGATAATGGCGCCAAAAGTCCTTCATGTCGGGATCTTATTTTCCACCTTGTA
The DNA here is from genome assembly GCF_964235325.1 of Thermobia domestica. Lineage (NCBI taxonomy): Eukaryota > Metazoa > Arthropoda > Insecta > Zygentoma > Lepismatidae > Thermobia > Thermobia domestica. The sequence goes on along the minus strand of NC_137455.1, from coordinate 6,251,855 downwards.
ATTCATTCCCACAGTTAACACGCAAATGCGTTTAAGTAAGGATGGAACACACTGTTTTGTTATTTGTATCTTGACTGCAGAAAGGGGGAAGGGAGGGAGGAGGAATTATGAGATAAGGGCAACTTTCCAAGGCTTAGTACTTGTTTTAAGTAAATTTTCCGTCACTGTTCGCACACGGAGAAGCTACATAGATTCAAACATTCAATTATCACAATTTGTTGCTAAATTTTCGTATGCTTGGAAAGTACAGCGTGTTTCAAAATAATAGCAACAAGAAATCGTTTCTGAGCGTTAAGAGGTCTAATCACTGCGAAATTAAAATACCGCTTATTTTACAGTAATTATGTGATATCTTCAAATTGATAAAAGATAATCGAAATATAGAACAAGATTTCCCTAGACAATATTATTTTGCATGAGGTACTGTTATCTCGAGTCACCTAGTAGCTATCCGTTTGCAGCCATTTAAAAACGCGAAAATAAATGCCGATATTCTAAATGGCCGGAAATCGAAAGCAGTTAAGTAGGTCGTGATAACGGTATCTCATGTAAAATAATATTGTCTAGCGAGCTCTTGTTCCACTTTTCGATTATCTTTTATCTTTTTGAAGATATCACATAATTATTGTAAAATTAGCGGTATTTTAATTTCGCCGTGATGGGGCCTCTGAAAACTCTCCACGATTGAAACTGTATTGCAAATCTTTCGAACGCATTTTCGAGCTTTGATTGGTATGGTCGTAGTAGTTCGAGGTTCTTCCGCCAGGCGAAGAATGACAAGTTGCAAGATGGCTGCCTGTGATGTAGATAAAACATTTTGTGGCTTACAATTTCACGTTAGGCGGTGTGTTGGAAATGTTCAACGTGAGTTTCATGCAAAATTTCTTAAATAACTAACATCAAAGAAGTGTATTCACAGGAGGAGTCAACAATTCAAGCCAACAGGATGTATTGGCAAGGGAAAATCAGCTGGTTGAACTTCTACGTCTGACTCAAATGTCGTGATGCCCCTGCATTGACCACCAAGACCATTGCGATTTTTTTTTTTCTGTAGGAACATCTCAAGGGCATAGTGTAAACCATCTCTACCCCAAGATGTCCGTCAACTGGAAGAGCGGATTACAGTTGCGGTACAAACTGTTGGTGAATAGGGATGCGCACGAGACGAGTCGAGATAGAATTTTCCTGACAAAATTCGAGTCGAGACACGGCTCTTCCAATAGAGAAATATACATTTTTCGAGTCGAGACATCACTTTTACAGCACATTTTCGAGACGAGACAGCTACAAATCTTGTCTCGTGCGCATCCCTATTGGTGAAAACATGCTGAAACGGGTCAGGGAGGAATTGGAACTATCAAATTGATGTATGCAGGGTAACAAAGGAGACTCACATTAAGCAACTATAAATTACTACTGTATATTACAATTTTTACCATTTAAATTTGGGCAGTATCAGTACTTATGAGTGAAATTGTAAGTAATTTGCATAATTAATAAAAAATAATGAGATGAAATCAATCAAATAATTTTGAAACACACTGTATTACTTGTTCCATACTTATCTAGGAAAAATCTTAAAACATATCATTTTTATAATATACTACAGTGAAACTCCAATTACCCGGACGAATGAGTTATGGACACAAGCAGGATATGCAGAAATCCAAATAATTAGTGCAATCATGAAAAAGTAGTTATGTTGGAAATAAAAATTTCTGAAAAATTGCTTCTAAAATACAAGTAAATTGTTCAGACTGTCTTAGAATATGAGATTAGAGAAGTACCTTATGTATATCTGAAACTAGTGAAATACTGACGAAGAATGATCCAAATATACAGTTGGAAAATTTTAATTAAATTTTAACCTTCGTTTAAACCGGAATTTCAAGAAAATTATATTTTAACAAACGAATAAGTAAAATTCTCATTTGAAAAAAATTGTGAGGCAGAAATTTAATATACAGGATGAGCCATAAGTCTCCATACAAGATGACATTGGATCGGTCTCCCTGGGCATTGGATCGGTCGACGTGGTCCGGTGGAGAAGATCACCAGATCTCACTCCCATGGATTTTTATTTGTGGGGCCACCTGAAATCGATTGTGTACCAGGAGAAAATTCGGGATTTGGATCATCTTAAACAAAGAATCAGTGCAGCTTGCAAACAAGTAACAAGAGCAACATTGACAAATGTTCGTCGGAATTGGTTGGAGCGGCTGTCATTTTGTCTCGACATACAAGGGAAACATGTGGCACATATTTTGTAACTATAGTGTAGTATTATCATTATTTGTATGGAGACTTATGACTCACCCAGTATATAAAAATGTTAGTACTATATTAATACTATTTACTGTAATACTGTGTATAACATAATACGAATAATCATAAATTAACATGAAATTTTATGCTAGGTTCTGTAATAAACACAGCTAAGGTGAAGTTTTTTAAAATACTTTTATTTTAATCACAACTAAACTTGTAGTTTTAAAATTATGTTATACAATCACATATTAATACAAAATGTTTTAATGATTTTATATTAATCTTGTAAGTATACATATGCATTCCTTGATATACAAAGTTCATACTGGAGTCTCATGTGTACTCCGAGGAATGACAGATGCCAGAGAACTTGGACGATTTTACATAAGGTTTTAAAAGCAATTGATAAGATGATATGACTGGAATAATGCTTTACTGTGGAAAATGATAAGAAGGCAAATTGTTTTAGAACAATGGTATGAATTCCTATCGTCGAGGATCTCAAACAGGTAGGATTCGAATTAAATCCTTCTGTAATGCAGAAGTCATGGACCTCTTGGATGCCAAGTGTTCGAAGTGTATATATATATATATATATATATATATATATATATATATATATATATATATATATATATATATATATATATATATATATATATATATATATATATATATAATGCCATCGGTCACTTCTACACATAGGTATCTATTTGCCTGTGAAGTGGTTTATTGTGAATTATTAAATCAAAAGCTACATAGTTATGTTTTTATTTGACAACATAACAGAAATATGATTTCTTTTAATGAGATATTGATCTTCAAATTTGTCTTCTAAAAAAAATTTGGACTTACCCCACTTGGCATCTTAGCCGGTCATATGTAAGCAGATACGCCACTCAAACATTCCAACATTGGTTGGATAACATTTAGCACAAATAGAAATTATGATAATGTTTTCGGAAGCTGACACTGAGAACTGTCGTCCATCAGTTACAGGCAGAATAAATTTACAGTATAAATGAAAATGCGGTTGAGGTGTTACAGATCCCAGGGGTACTTGCAGGGTTAATCACAAACCAGTGCAAATTTTAAATGACTTATTATGAGAAATGAACATCAAATTCTCAAAGACTTTGTTTAATCAATATCGGTTCTAAGTATCTTCGCAAAGAATTCGTTCGTTTCAACATCTTCTTCTAACATTTTTGATTCGCCTTCCGTTCGAATTCGAAGTATGGAAAACTGTGAGCTGAAGCAACTTTGGACAGCAGCACGTACACTGTTCATGCAGAAAGTAAGATTTAATGAAAATGGCCCCTGTAGCCTTCAATGTTTCACCTAAAGAAAGAGAAAATATTAAAATGGGATATTTTTATAGCGTTAAAAATACAGCAATAATGAAACAGTACGATCAAATAACATAAAAAGCGTACAGTTGTATAAGACATCATAAAAATAGAATTCCACAATATTAGTAGCATTGAAACCAAACCACTTAGCGTAACAGCTCTTTTGAGGGCATGAGCCCCTCCAACGTCATCTATCAGCGACCGGAGCCTACCGGCGGGCACGTGGTCAGCACGCTGCATCGCCCCGTCACTAACCGACGTATATTATGATTTAAAGGAACAGAAACATGTCCAGAGGTGAGCGATGTATCAATTCATAGATCGCATTAAGCTGAACAAAATGGTATGCTATTCGAGAAAATAGAGGAAAACTAAAATAGATGCTGTACGATAGGAACGTCACCTGTTGATATAAAACAGTTACTCAAGTACACCTTCATCAAACTTTTTATTACATCATCAAGCGGATGGTAAACAGTACGATTAATGAGATGGAACCGAAATTATGTATCTCTTAAACTTTAGCTCTCGTTTAACAATAACGTTGTTCAAAAGTAATACACATATTAATCGATAATCACGAGCTAAAAAAAGTGAGAAACTTATGCGTAAATCCTCATGTGAATTTTTCAAGAAAATGGAGCAAATTTAATTTTTATGACGTTAAAAAGTATGTTTTTCGTTACAATAATAATTAAAAATTCTTATTCTGCTGGGATATATTGTTTAATTAACTTTTATTGTCCTGGGAGTATACTTAACTCTTTTTAAGCTGGGATTTATTGTTTATTTAACTCTTATTATGTTGGGCTATATTATTTACTTAACTTTTATTGTGCTGGGATTATGTATTTAACTCTCATTGTGCTGGGATATATTGTTTATTTAACTCTTATTATGCCAGCATATATTGTATTTTTTAACTCTTATTGTGCTGGGATATATTGTTAATTTACTCTTATTGTACTGGGATATATTGTAATTTTTAACTTTTATTCTGCTGGGATATGTTATTTATTAATCTCCCATTGTGCTGGTATATATTATTTATTTAACTCGCATTGTGCAGTGATATGTTATTCATTTAACTCTTATTGTGCTGGGATACATTATTTATTTAAGGCTTACTGTGACGGGATATATTGATGATTTAACTCTTATTGTGCTGGGATATATTGTTTGTTTAACTCTTCTTGTGCTGAGATATATTGTTTATTTAACTCTTATTGTGCTGGGATATATTATTTATTTAACTCTTATTGTGGTGGGATATATTATTTATTTAACTTTTATTGTGATGGGATATATTATTTATTTAACTCTTATTGTGCTGGGATATATTATTTATTTAACTCTTTTTTGCTAGGATATATTATTTAACTCTTACTGTGCTGGGATATGTTATTTATTTAACTCTTACTGTGCTGGGATATATTATTTATTTAACTCTTTTTTGCTAGGATATATTATTTATTTAACTCTTACTGTGCTGGGATATGTTATTTACTTAACTCTTACTGTGCTGGGATATATTATTTATTTAACTCTTATTGTGCTGGAATATATTGTTGATTTAACTCTTAGTGTGCTGGGATATACAGCATTTTTGATTTAACTCTTAGCGTTAACCTTTTAGAAATGCAGTTGCCCTTAGGTATTTTAAAAGATTCAGTTCTTGGAATAGCAGTTCTCTATGGGCAAGAACATGTTCATTGCTATTATTATTATTATTATTATTATTATTATTATCACTGGTTTCTCCTGAAGCATTGCAAACTTACTTGTAATTGTTATCGATTTAACATAAATTTTGTTGGCGTTAAGAGATGAACAATCGGAAGATCGTAATAATTATGTTATACGGTATGCATTTGCATTTCAATAATTTATGTGTTTGATAATAAACACAAATGTTAGTTGATATTATATGTTACTAGCTCTAAATGTTGGGAAGTGGGGTAACAGTGATATTCTTAATCAAATCGTTCTTTCTTTAAGTGTGCCACTATAAAATAACATAAGCGCAGGTCTATTTTACGGGAACCACAGTTTCATTAGTAGCAATTGCTAATGCATGAATACTTGTACCTATTAATGAAAGACGTGTAATGAAAGCTACGTAATTATACCAAGAATGTTAAAATAATAATACACGATAGTTATTGTATAATGGCATTCAGAAAAGTTAAACTGAATAACATTTTGTATGAAGTAGCTGAGAAAATCATTTAATATGTAATAATGATTTTTTTTTCATATCTTAGAATGGGAATAATTTTGTATATAATGAGATGTTGACTTAGATTAAGAATCTTGATACTAATATCTGGAAAATTTACTGGTAAAACTTACTAACTGAAAATTAAATACCAATATCTAAGGGATTTATTTTTGCAGACGCCATACCTATACTACACTAATAAGATACTGTATAAGGAACGAAAGTAATGTAATTACCATGTAATCCTCCATAAGGTAAGCACTGGCACACAGTATAAACTTTGTAACATGTTATGTGCTGTTCCCATGGTATTTTAAAGTCACGTTGAACTTAAATTGGACTCTTTTCAGCCCCTTTAGCATCGTACTCTGTCAGGTCCGTATCCACTGGGGGCACGGAGGCCGGCTCCCCTAAATAAGCTTGCAAATGAACTTAATATAGTGGATCGGCCCCCCCTACATTTTTGGGCTGGCTACAGGCCTGTACTCTGTGTTATTTTTGTGCCTTCATTCACCCAAACTCCCATACTTCCCTTTAAGATACGAAAACAATTCCTTGAGTTAGAATACCTACGAAAAGTGGAAAATCCAATATACCTAGGTAGAACTGAAGTTTCTTTAAAGCATTAGGAGTCGATTTCATCCACAAAATAATGGGTGCTTAGTCATTCCCTGTTTACGCTAATGTTATTAATCTGCAAATAGCAGTCATTAGGTGATGAAATTCTCGATGCGAAGCCAGAATATCATCTCTGAAGTCACTAGAAACAAAAAGGGAATAAAATGAAATGTTTAGTATAACGTTCTATGGTTATGCCCTGTAGGTTTAAAGGAGATGATGATTAAAGAAGTGAATGGTTATGAAGAAAGTGGGAAATGAGAATGTGGGAGAAAACTTGAAGAACGTCCAAGGATACAATTTTGTCCATACACTTGCATGATCTGGGATCGAACTAGAGATCGTTCGCACCAGAGGTGGGAGCTCTACCACTAAGCCATCTTGTTCCAATATAAGAGAAACTTTTAAATAATAATGTTACGTGGAGGCTCCCAGATTCTTAATTTGCACGGAAATATTTTTAGTAGATTATTTCCCAAGACATTTAAAATGAAAAATGTATATTAGCTGACCTTCATCCAGCTAGTGTGCAAGTATAATAAACATCTCGTGCAAGAGAACAACAATAGAAAGCAACAATCCTTGTGAACAATGTTAGCCAACATCTGTCTTCTCCTCCTTGAATGCAAATAGCCTGTGCTTTCCCTTCCCTCGTGAGTCTGTAATATCTTCGTTTTCTTCCTCCTCCTGAAGAAATTGCATGCAGCAAGTTTTTATTGCCGTGGCCAATAAGGAGAAACGTGGTCGCAGGACGTCCAAATAGGAAGATCTCATTGGTTAGATATTTTCCAGTGGCGAAGATGTTGTAGGTGTTGGAAGGGAGGTCATCTGTGAACGTATTGCAGAATAACAGGTTCAGTGTTGCATAAGTACAGTATATAATCCATTAAGAAATAAAAATTGTATTATATATTTCATGGTCTACCTGCAATGTGGACTCTTCTTTCTTCTTCTTCTTTTTCCTCTTCTGCAGATCAACCACTTTTATTTTGTGCGTGTTGCATGTGGATATTTTAAAGAAAGAAAAATGTTCTTATCTGCCTCCTGTTGGAGAAGACGACTTAAGGATAAAAATCATCTAATGACATAGTCCATCGTTCATGAATTATTCATTAGTACTAATTAGTGTTTCTCAAGTGAACATCGTTCCGCGGAGGAGGCAGACCCTTGAGAAGGCCGAGCTGTGGTACCCACGCCCTCGAACCCCTCTCCCCTGACACTAAATAGAGCCTCGACCCCAGTACTTAGTGGACGACATAATTATTTAGTTTGTTTCTTACAATAAACCCATTAGAAGTGTATAATATAAATGAAAACATTGTTTACTTCTCGAGTGTTTATATAGAGGGGCACAGGGTTCAAAGGTAAAGCTTTGATCTGGTAGTGTGCAACATCATGCCCATGCAGTTATTATTTCAGAGGGTGTTCCGGGGGTATTTCCCCTTGGAGCACTTCTGCGATAATCCGAATTTAGGAAGCTCAGATGAGCAGGCCATGTAGCAAGAATGAAAGTAGGAACACTTTCGAAGTTTTAACTGGAAATCCAATCGGACAACGACCATTAGGAAGACCTAGGTGCAGATGGGAGGACAATATTAAGATGGATCTCGCAGAAATAGGAAAACACAGTTGTCTAAGGACAAAAGTCAATGGAGGGCTTTTATATATGCGGCATTGAACTTTCGGGTTCCATAGGCCATAGAGTTAGTTAGTAACAATAGAATATGTCTCTCAGACTTTTTATGTTTTATGCTCAGAGGCAATAATTGTCACTTCTCACGTATCCAACAGACATTCCATGAATATCCCGATATGTAATAGTTTTTTTTTTTTTTTTTTTTGCAATTATTGCTGTTATTGTTTGGGTTATATGGGACGAAGAACTATAAGTTAAGTGTATATCCGAATCACTCGCACTTCTACCGAGATTTGAATTCGACCTTGAGTACCAAAGACGAAAATGGTTACCATTTACACACGAGAGCACTAGTAGATATAGTACTATAGTTGTTCATGCCATGTCCAGGAAACATAGGACATTCCCTTATTCAGGCATGTACACAGGTATTTATTTGAATTTCTGGGACGGTCCAAATTTAATAAGAGGAGAAATTATATTAAAATTTGTAAAATCATCCCTAAAATTAGGTTAAATTTACAGAAAACTTGGGGTTACGGCGAGGTTTAAACTGCAAGAACCCGCTCCCTGCGTACGTCCCTGCTCTTAGTTGTTACTAGATAGAATTCACTTTTGGATATTCATTGACACTACTTGATTGGTTGGAATTATCCTGATCGCTGGTTTAGTGGCACCATGTACGCCGATGATGTACATGATTCCGAGTTCGATTCAAGGTGAGAGAGGACTGAAATTTGGATACATTATGATATTTGGATTCCACTTTCAACTGTAAGCACTAGACACGTGCTATTCACTAGACGAAAGGGATGGGTTGCATCAAAACGAAAACGTTAACAGATAACCGCACAGCATCGAAGCTTTCCAATTTGCGGGAAGTAATGAGTAAATGACCATAGAATACTCCATGATGATACTTGATGATGATGATGATGGTGATATACATAGAAACAGAGCATATCATATTCGCATCGACTCATTATCGAAATTGAATGTTAAACATTAAGGACCTTATGCAGAGTCGTTTTGACGTACGATTAGCATGATAGAGGATTTAACTAACACGCGGTTATCAGAAGTGTATTCGGAATCTGATTAGAACGTACTAGTTGATTAAGTTAATCGCATGTGACTAATTGATTTAAAGCAGAGGGTACCCTGGTTTAGCCACGGTTTAGCCACAATAAACGTACGTTATGAGAATACAAAGGCAATTAATTACCTGTCTTTCTTTCTTTCTCCCCTTTAACCTCATCGGGTGAGTTAACTATGAAGCAGCTATTAAGCCAAGTCCTCTACAACAGCAGAACTATTTCTTAAAGTGAACAGTAAGAGATGAGCAGAAAATTTCCAGTTTTCTGAGAGTTACATACAACTGATCGATCTTCCTTTATAATTACCACATAATCCTTCTATTGTCGCTAATACTAATCGACTTCTACTTTAATATTTTCCATAAGTAGAAGCTTTGCTTTGTATATAATTAAACACAAACAAACTATTTGCTGAGCGAAACAATATGTTCACAATAAAAACTACATATATGTAACAGTTTCGCCAACTAACACTTTGGCTTCATAAGACACTATCAGATATTGTGTGATGAAGTCAAAGTGTTAGTTGACGAAACTGTTACACACACGTATGTAGTTTTTTAATGTGAATATATTGTTTTGCTCATCAAATTGTTTGTTTTGACTTCTACTTATTCCTGCTATAAATACATCCCTCAGAAATGAATATCTTAATTTTAATTCGATTTTGTACTATTTGTGTGTTGTTTGATGTCAAATCAGAAAGAAAACATTTCAAATTTTGTATTCATGTATTTTCATTTTTACAGGTTACGCATGCGCATGTCTAGATTTCCGTAGTTGCTACATTCATTTTTTCTTACTCGAGGTATTGGGGTTATATTAGTTAATCGTATCCAAATCAACTTACAGTATTAGCTGAACTCCAAGCATACTCTGAATACTAAAAAGTACACCTTTCTTAGTACAGAGCTAATATGACACTAAGTAATCTCGTGACTATCGCTTGATTAACGAATTATATCTGAATACCGCCCTAAACGTTTGATTGTTTGGTTATATCAGTAAATAGCAGCTTTGTTAGGTAAATTTTGCATGGAGTGTCAATGGACAAAAATAAGCACTTCTGACTACAGATGCAAAAATAAAAAATGAAAAAAAATCGTCAATTTATGTCATAGAAAGATCATAATTGAACTACCGAAAAAAAAATAGAACGTCTTCTGGTGGACTGCAGCACGCAAGGAGTAAACGGAGATGATAAATTGAGAATAATTAAATTAGCGTAAAATATGCAATTAGAAATGTATTGTAGGACGAGTACCTTTTTACTATTGGCATAAGAAGTACTTCAAAGGTCTCAACTTTGAGATCGTTTTTCTCATAATTTCATGGACAGATATACAGTTTAAAAATAATTTCACCGGATTCATCATCACCATAATCATCATCATATGTATTCTGCCATTATTGGCAGGTCACTTGTCGCAACGAAGAAGCTTCCATGTCCTATGGTCTTCCGCTAACTTCTTCGTCTCCACGTACGATTTTTCTGTTTTTACATCTTGTAATCTCCTTCGCTCCGTCCCTCTTTTTCCTGCTATCGTACCATCTAGCACATCACTCATGACAAAATTCCTTCTTAGCCAATATTTCAACCAGTTTCTCTTCCTCTTCTTAATAATGTCTAAAATTGTTATTTCCTTCCCTAATCGTTTCTAATATCCTCTCATTCATTTTTCGCTGGACCCAGCTAATTTGCTCCATTCTTCTCCACACGCACATTTCAAAACTTCCAGTCATTTTTCATAATTTTTGAATAAACTCTATGTTTCTGCTTCATACATTACAATACTCCACACAAAGTATTTTATGTAGTTTTTCTCAACTCTTTATTCAAGGTCGCACAAAATAGTATTTTCTTCCTCCTAAAGGCTTCTTTCGCCATTCCTATCCTTGCTTTTATTTCAGTGTTATCAAATTAGTGCAAAAAGCGCAAGTAAAAATCTATCCTAGCGTGGGCACTTCGGATGTTCTTTATGCCTTGTTTGTTTCTTAATTTCGTCTAGAAGTTAAATCTCTTCTGCGTCACAAGAGGTCCACAAATGGTGTGATATAACAACATTTGAACCATATTTATTACTGGAGTATAATGTGCAATTAGTTGAGTATCTTTAATCGTTGATAAATGCTCATCATTGTGTTCGTACAATAACTTTATCAATTTATATAATAGTTTCTATACTATGAATCATGAAACACTAAAACAGTGTTGGTAGTTTGAGGGAAATTTCCCTCATCTAGGGAAAATTCTTTAGGTACATTTAGCATAAAGGGAAAAAGGTAATTTTTCGTTAAAAGTGAAAATCCAGGTAAATTCTTGCGTAACTGATTGACCAATATAAATGGTTAAATTTTTCTTTGATCTTCAGAAATAGACCAATATAATAGCAATAGTTTCTGTGTACGTGTGTTCAAAGCAGCATAATTTGCACGCATTGTTAGCTAACTGAATTTGTATGTATTTTTTTGTATAAAAAAAAAGTGGAGCAAAAGTCAAAAAAAGAAAAACAAATGTGTTTGACCCTTTAATATAGCTTATCACATTACTACTATTATAGGAATTGAATATTCAACCAACTATTGACCGTCTCCTTTAGCCTAACCGGCATAACCGTCGGACGTTAAACTTAAAGATTTCATTTCATTTTTTTTCAACCAACTATTGAAAATTTGATGATAAAGAAAGGTAAAATTTTCTTAAGGAAACCTGCGAATACTGCACTGAAACAGTTTTTGAGATCTAACCAGGAAAGTACTTGAAGTGGTACGCGGGGATCTGTATCATTGGAAAAGTCACACTGAGTATACTTCGCATGTATAATATCTCTCACTTGAATGGAGCCTGTAGGTAGGCGTGGCGATCATTTGAAGATCAGAGAAAGGCACGCTCCGAAACGCCAGAAAACTTGAACAAAATAGGAAGTTATAATGTAATTATTTTGTTACGTGGTGCATATAGATTTAAGAGTTAGCTGAATACGAACCTGATATCAAATGTTTGGAAATCAAAATGGCGGATCCAACATGGCAGACACAAATTACAAAAAAAGAAAAAAAAACTAGCTATGGATCTGAAATCGGGTATGTAGAGATATTGGACGTCGCCATATATGAATCGAATACCAAAAGTGTAAAATTGAAAATGGCGGATCCAAGATTTTTTTAACATTAAATTCGTACTCAACGACCGCGAAAACCTTTACCTACCTGCTTTCAGTTGCATAGTAGTGTTTTTCATTTTCTCCGCCATCTTGGATCCGTCATTTTGAATTTTTCACTTTTGGTATTCGATTCATACATAGCGACGTCGAATATCTCTATATACCGAATTTCAGATTCATAGCTTGTTTTTTGTAATTTGTGTTCTCCATGTGGGAACCACCATTTTGATTTGTTAACCTTTCATGCCAGATTCGTATTTAACTACCTTTTAAACCTATACATACTACGTCTTAAAACAATTACATTAAAACTTCCTATTTTGTTCAAATTTTCTGGTGTTTCGAAGCGTGTCTTGTTCTGTTCTTTAAATGGTCGCCATGCCAATTACAGAACCCATTCAAGCGAGATATTACACATGTGAAGTGTACTTGGTGTGACCTTTCCAACAACATATAACACATACATCTCCCCGCGTACCACTTGAAGTACTTCCCTTGTAAGACTTCGGTGAACTAGTGTTCACAAGATTCGTGAAATTTCTCGTCTCGAATTTCTCATCTCATCTCGTCTCGAATTCAAAAGCTACTTCTCATCTGGACTCCCGTCTCATTTTCCGTCTTTTGTAGCCTCGACGCTGAATCTTACCTCAATAATACATTAGCAATAGTTATCTTTTTATTTGAGTAAGTTTCTTATAGTTACATTGTGGTCATCTGCTCTGGGTCAGTTGAGGGAGTACGGCAGATGTTGAGAGAGGGAATCACCAACAGAGGTCCTTCACTCGTCAGCGACATACATTGTTGGTCTTCTGCAACAGTCACGAAACCAGGATAACGCAATAATTAGTCCAACTTACTTAAACACATCATCTTTATTTCTGACGGCCACATTCTTTCATTATGAATGCTTCAGAAGAATGGAAACAGGTTCTGACGCTACACACAAGAATATTTTAATACCAAACACGATGTTTCTTATGTCAGGCTTCATCTCAAACTTTGAATATCTAACCACTTATCACCATCATTATTATCATCTTGTAGGGCTCTGAACTTTGGGAGAGGAAAAAGTGAAGGTTTCACAGTCTTTTGTGCAGAGCGTGACGTCACGTAAATATGAAAAAGTTTCAGCGTCGGTGTTTTAGTTACTACAATTTCTCCTTCCTTCATATTCATAGCATAGCAATTAGCTGTAAGTGGTTTATGCAGATGTTGAGACTCATGCGACTGGTTAGCTAAAGAGAAGTACTAACAATTAATTTTTATTTCATTCTTAAAGATCAGTAATAAATGCATGGTCAGGCTGGGTAGGGTTAACTGGTCCCGGGTTCGATTCCAGGTGGGAGCACTCGGTCGAAAAAGTGTAACAGCTTTTTCAGGCCAACCACCTTGAATGAGGTTTTCCTGGCTTTTTCCTCATTCACACCAGGCAAATGCCGGGGTGGCACCTGATTTATGGGTCCCAAGCTGCTTTCTTCCTTCCCTTTCCCCGGATTGTGTGCTCGCCGAGGGACGTCATCCCTTAAACGTGACGGGCTAAATGGCCTTAGATGCCGAAAGCCCAGAAATCTAAATCCTAAATCCCTGGGTAGGGTTAAGGGGCCATCTTAGAGAAAACCATTTGAGAATGCTCCAAGAACGAACGAACTTAAAAAGAATTATTTTTTCTTATTAATTTCTACATGCTTTATACAAATTGTTCTATGTATTTTATTATTATACTCGTTAAACAATTCTTGTAATATATTGAAAAAAATCAGTTATTAAATTGCCAAACATCAATGTAAAATCATTTACCCTTCATCTTGTAAGTTGATATACATTTCCTTAGATTAAATTAAAAAATATGCCGTTTTTTCCTTTCCATCTCTTTCCTTTTTTCTTTTTTTACAAATTTACAGTAAATTTATAAGAAAATATATTTTTATTGACAAAATGTAATTTTACACCATTTCATATTATTATCTAATTTTACTTTATAGGTGTAAATTGATTTATATAGAGATTTGGCAAACAGATTGCCACAGTTTGTTGTAAATTTACATATGAAATTTTTTATAGTGTACATCTATCCATTTATAATTTCGTTGAGCACTTTTTCCACATGTTTTGTTTGAGTTCTGTTAAAACGTTCTACGATATGTTGTTTTACAAAGATACGTGCTCAAAATGGAGGGCTCAAAATTGAAAAATTCGCAAATATTTCTCCATAATTTACCGTTCCCGAGATATGGATCCTTAAATCTCTGAAAATCGGAACTTTTTTGGCCAATTTGTTGGGAATGGTAAGAGTAACGCGACAAATTCCATCACTTCTTTGAGATAGTTTGTGATGGTCTATCGAATGGAGACCTCAAAATTGGAAAACTCACAAATAACATACACATACATGGAGATTCAGTAACGAACTTTTTAAGTTCGTTGAAAATAGTTTTCTGTTAATTACATAAATTTATATTGTGTAGTAGGACTGGAAAGTTTTCTCCCACCCGGCTTAGCCTTAGAGTTGACCCATCAACTCTATGGTTATAGTTTATGGTTATATTTTATGGTCATAATTCTAGTCACAGCAAGGAAATGCTTTTCGAAGCTCAGTTCAAAACTTTTTTTTGTTTTTAAATTATAAAATTATAAAGTAATAAAATTAATTTTGAGAGGTAAAATTTTGAATAGTACCTTCTAAGAAAAACGAGAATCTTTTTAATCCAGGTTTAAGAAAACGATTTCTGTTGATGTAATGAATTAGAAACAGGAGAGTGGCCAAAAGACTTCCTAATGACGATCATGATAACAATGGCTAAGAAATCGAACCCCAAAAGATGTGAGGATTATAGAAAAATTAGTCTCATATCTCACGCAGCAAACATTTTGCTTCGAATTCTGAACAAAAGGTTGTATGGAAGAACAAATGAAAAACTTGAGGAGGAACAGTTCAGTTCGGGTTCAGGAGAGATTAGGGTATAAGACAGTGGTTCTCCAACTTTCCGATAACCCGGACCCCCTGTTAATTCGGAAAGTGATCTGCGGACTCCTTTGCAATGCTGCCTGAAATTTCACATGGTATTAAAAAATATACTAATTAGAATTAATTACCACTGACAAGAAAAAATCAAGAAAAATAATGCAATAAGTAATTTATTCTAAAGATACATGATTGTTTCCTAGTGAACGAAATTTCAATAGAAAATAAGTAACTTTGAAAACTGAAAATCAATTTATTTTTTTTTCTTTTTAAGGAAATTCACTTGATAAACAATGTTGTCAAATATGGGGTCACTAATGTGAGGAATTAAATTCTTTGTGTATTTTCCATAATTGCATTGAAATCTGGAATAAGTTTTGTTACCATCAATCTTAGATCCGATTCCACATTAAGACGATTTCACTTTAAGGTTTTAATAATGCAAAGAGCAGAAAAGTTCTGCTCACTTAAGTAAGTGGTAGGGAAAGGCATCAAATGTTGCAATGCCTTTTTAAACAACTCTTCATACCCACAGCACACACACACAAGCAAAAGCTACAAACTTCATTTTCTTTGAAAACGTTTTTCCATGAAGTATCGAAGCATTATTCCAACAGTTGTTATGCATTTCTACATTACTAGGTTGTGGGACAGGGAAATATTCTCGAAAACTTGCAGTTAATGCTTTCAAATGCCCTACAAGTGTTTTGTGCATTTCAGCAGAGAGTTCTTTTACCTGAAGAATCAACGAAATCTTTGAGCACTGGAAATGCTGAATAGTATGGGTGGTCCCATGGAAAAAAAACTAACCAATTACATTTGTTATGAAATTGAGATAGAGTGACATTTTGTGAACTGAGAGTTTTATCATGCCAGAATGAACCAAATTTGTAGCTTCTTTAGTTTGCCAAGGGATGGATTAAGTTTTTGTGATGAGTGGATTCTATGGCGAGTGAGGAAGTTTTCAGTTCTCAATACAAATGTCACTCTATTTCAATTTCATCAAAAATGTAGTTAGTCCGTTTTGGCATGGGACCACCCAGTTATCGTTTTGTACTCATACTGCCCACAGCTGCAGTTTCTTAATCTTAAAGGTACTTCTTAATCTTAATCTTAAAGGTAAAGGTAATCTTGCATAACAGCTGTGAGTTCCATTTTATTACATCACATTTTAAATTTTAGGCATCGCGGACCCCCAGACTAGGACCCCACTTTGAGAACCATGCAATTGTATTATTAAGGGTAATCGGGGAAAGGTTTATAGAAAAAGGGAAAGAGGTGTATATGGTATTTAATGATCTAGAAAAGGCTTTTGACCACGTTATTTCGAAATTGCTCTAACGAAGGTTCAGTTGGAATGGAAAGATCGAAGATTCATAAGAAACTTACATATAAACTAACAAGTAAGTGTTAGAATAGGGAAGGAAATGAGAGAGGAGAGTGCTAAATGGAAGGGAACTTTAACAGGAATGCTGTCTCTCGCCAACACTATCTAATGTCTATCCAGAAGAGAAGCCTACAAAATGAAGACAGCGATTAGGTGTATACAATTCCCAGATGAAGAATCTGAAGAGAAAATCAATAATATGTTAGATAACCTGAGAAAGGGCTGTTGAAGAATATGGGATGAAAATAAATGTTACAAAGACAAAAGCTATGGTGATTGGATTGAAACGGTGGATGTCAAATATAGAACTAGCGAGGGAGAAAATAATACAGGTGACTAGTTTTCGATACCTGGGTAGTATTATTAG
Organism: Thermobia domestica; assembly: GCF_964235325.1. Classification (NCBI taxonomy): domain Eukaryota; kingdom Metazoa; phylum Arthropoda; class Insecta; order Zygentoma; family Lepismatidae; genus Thermobia; species Thermobia domestica. Next base: position 6,234,783 of record NC_137455.1, on the reverse strand, counting down.
TAATGATATGAAGTGTGAAAATGAAATAAAAGCAAGGATAGGAATGACGAAAGAAGCCTTGAAGAAGAAGAACATACTAACTTGTGGGACCTTAAATAAAGAATTGAGGAAAGGATATAAAATGCTTTGTGTAGAGTATTATGCTGTGTGAGGCAGAAACATGGATACTACGAAAAAATAATTAAAAACGAATGGAAGATTTCGAAATGTGAGTGTGGAGAAGAATAGAGATAATTAGTTCAGTCGAACGGAAAACCAATGAGAGGGTGTTACAAAAAACACTTTAAGCGTTATTAAGAAGAGGAAGAGAAACTGGTTGGGATATTGGATAAGAGGGAACTGTATCATGAGAGACGTGCTAGAGGGTAGATATAAATTGTATATATACTGAAAAAACGTAATTAAATTGCCAAGCATCATTGTAAAATCATTCATTTACCCTTCACTTTGTAAGTTGATATACATTTCCTTAGATTAAATTACAAAATTTACTTTTTTAAAATTTTTTTTTACAAATTTACAGTAAATTTATAAGAAAATATTATATTTTTATTTTTTTAAAAAATGTAATTTTACACCGTTTCATATTAGTAATTTTACTTTGATTTGTAATGGGTGTAAATTGATTTACATAGAAGAGTAGCAAACAAATTGCCACCGTTTTTTGTAAATTTATCCATGAAATTTTTTACAGTATATATATTTAAAACAACACCGTCAACGTTTGGTGGGAGGTGATTCCTGACACCAAGATAAGACAAAAAGTATAAACCAACCTCGGTGCAAAATTCCTTAAGACTTCACTGAGGAACTAATATGTGCCTTATCCAAAAATATTTGTTTCATAATCCTGACGCAACAATTTTTAAAGACAGCGTTTGGCTACGGATATATAATATGAAGTACTCATCAACTACTTCTATGAAAATTGTTGCGGAAATACCACAGGATTCTGAAACATGGATATTTGGATAGTGCATATACTTGTTCCTAAGTATAGTCTTGACCCGACTACGGTAGGACCCTTAGTTGTGGAGCTATGGGCTTTTAATTTGATTGTTTCATGTTTTTGGCAGCCTGTAACTCCGAAAGGAAGCATTTGTGCACCCAGGTTGGTTTATACTTTTTGTCTTATCTTGATGTCGGGAATCACCTTCCAAAGTTGTCGGTGTTTTTTGAAAGACCCTGTACATATATGAATTTTGGGCAATAAGGCCAGTTTTGCGAAATGTCACACCTAAGGGAGAGGGATGGAAGATGATGTTCATCATCATAGGTATTCTGACATTATTGTAGTCTCTTTCGCCCTCTCCCTCTCTTTCCTGCCACCATACCCCCTAGTACGTCCCTTATGGATAGAGTTCCTTCTCCAGCCAGTCCCAACCAGTTTTTCTTCCTTTTCTTAATAGTATCTAAAATTCTTACTTTCTAATTCACAAGTTGAACTTTTTTCAAATTTCATTAGGCCTCATAAACATTTGAATGGAGAAAGTGACTCCAGAGCCGTAGAGACAGGGCGAAGTAGAATTCGGTACCCCTACTTTTTTTTGAATATAAGAGAATCACCTGTTGTTGTTATACTGTTTTTTTTTTTTTTTTTTTTTTTTTTTTTTTTATCAAGCTACTTGGACAGATCATTGCAACAGCCAAAAGCGATCATTATGTATTATTTTACAAATAAGAGCTACTTTCAAGAGGCGTATTTTGGACTTTTTGTTAAACTTGACAAAACTATCTTCGGTTGGTATACAGATCCACTTGGAGATCAGTTATGGAAATTTACAGTACAACAATTTGTAATGTTTTATACTATTGATAAGAAATGAAATTTCAATACATTAGAAACAATGTCCTTTTAAAATGTTCGAAATGGGTGACAGCATTAATTTCCAGTTAGGGATGCGCACGAGTCGAGTCGAGTAGAAATTTAAACCTGTCTCGACTCGTCTTTAGAAAATGTTGTCTCGACTCGAAAATATGTTTATATTTCGACTCGTGTCTCGACTCGACAATTTCTGTCTCGACTCAACTCGAATTCGAGACGACACGTCTCGAAATTCGCGTCGAGACAAAATATACGAGTTAAAATATACGCACACATCAGCCAGAACATTATGACTACCTACCTACTTGTCAGTATGTCCATCTTTGACAGCGATAACAACGGCGGCGCGTCTTGGCATGGACGCAATGATCCTTGATAGGCCGCTGGAGAGAGTTGGCATCACATGTGCACACACACAATAATTATAACTATTCAAATTATTATAGACTGCGAATTGCTCATTCAGAGAATTTATGAAGTTCACTTTATCACAATAGTTTTATACAAACTAGATAATCAATTATTATTATTATTATTATTATTATTATTATTATTATTATTATTATTATTATTATTAGTAGTAGTAGTAGTAGTAGTAGTAGTAGTAGTACTAGTAATAATAATAATAATAATAATAATAATAATAATAATAATAATAATAATAATAATAATAATAATAATAATAATAATAATATATTTGAAGTACAATCAAATATCACGACATTAGTTATTAGTTTTAATTAACTGAATTGAGCTGAAAATTTAATCTTGATCTGGAAAGATTAACTATTAATTTTATGTGTTCTGTACCTTTCTAAAGTAATAAATGTTGGAATTGGTTTCAAGGCTATTTCTAAATGAATACATTCTTCAAACTAATATTAAAAATTGTAGAAAGATTTTCGTGACATTCGTGTCGAGTCGAGATTTTTACAAGCAGTCTCGACTCGACTCGTATCTCGACTCGAAAATTTAAGTCAAGAAATGCGTTTGTCTCGAAATTTACAGTGTGTCTCGATTCGAATCTCGACTCGAATTCGAGTCGAGTCGAGTCTTTGAGATATGTCTCGACTCGCGCGCATCCCTATTTCCAGTAATAATTGGAAACTTTGTAATTTTGTTCTGTATGTGATCACACAAATAGCATTTTAATTTGGATTATTTTAATATCAGCGATTAAACGGGTTGAATTTGTTAATGATAGACTTTCTTTAATTACTCTTAAAGGTCGATGGTGTGATACTATTGTTTTAAATGTACATGCCGCAACAGAAGATAAGAATGCCAATATAAAATACACTTCCTAAGAAGTATCACCGGTATTCGACCAAGTCCAGAGATACCATATGAAATTCTATTAGGGTAGGACGAGAAGATATTTTCAAACCTATTATAGGGAACGAAAGTCTGCATAAGGAAAGTAATGACAATGGCGTTAGTTTCGTGAACTTTGGAACATCCAAAAACCTTATCGTCAAAAGTACAAAATTCATACATCGCGACGTTCATAAATACACATGGACCTCGCCAGATGAAAGAACACACAATCACAGTGATCACGTTTTAGTACATAGAAGAAGACAGTCTAATGTAATTGATGTTCGCTCGTTCAGAGGACCCAACTGCGACACTGATCACTATCTGGTAGCTGCGACAACAAGAGAGAGAGAGAGAGAGAGAGAGATATTATCATTGAATAAAGAGAATATTCAACATCTGAAAAATGGAGAGGTTTAGTTTAAAGAAATTGGAGGGGAACCAGATGAGAGGTGAATACTAGATTGAAGTGTAATAAATTCTTGTTTTAAAAAGGTTTTGAGAGCACTGATGTTGAGGATACTTGGGTTCAAATTAGGGATAACATTAAAATTTCAGCAAGAGAAAAGTTGGGGAAAACGGAAATACGTAGAAACACATCATGGTTTGACTAGGAATGCACCAAACTTAGGGAGAAGGGAAAATAGGTGAAACTGTGTTGGCTACAAAATGCGAACCATATAACTACACTTAATTTCGTTGACATTAGACGGGAAACTTCCAAAGTGTTTAGAAGAGAGAAACGCGATAAAGATAACAGTAAAGGAAAAAGAAAATCAAGACATGTTCAAGGGCATCAATGAATTAAAGAAAGGGTATCAACCTCGCGAGGATATGTTAAAGAGAGAAGACGGAAAAATTCTTACTGATACAGATATCATCTTGAATAGATGGAAAAGTATTATCTTTGACGATTTGCTTAATACGCAGTCAAAAAATAATGTTCATGGGGAAAGGGAAATGCATAGCAGAACCATAAATTTCAGAGCCTAGCCAAACAGAAGTAGAAATTGCTATAAAGAAATTAAGGAAACACGAATCTCCGGGTGTAGACGAAATTCCGGTTGACTTAATTGTAGCTAGAGGAGAAAATTTTAGAACAAAATACACAACCTCATTCTCCTTATCTAGAACAAATAGGAATTACCATAAGAGTGGAAAGAATGAATCATTGTTCCAATTCACAAGAAAGGCGACAAAGAGGAATATAATAATTATCGAGGCATTTCTCTTGTGGTAACATCCTATAAAATCCTCTCAAACATTTTTTTTAAAGCAAGATTGATCCCGTATGCGGATGAAATAATTGGAGATTATCAGTGTGGGTTTAGACGAAATCAATCAACCATGGACCAGATATTTATCATTCGACAAATACTCGAAAAGAAAAGGGAATACAATACCCCGGTACAACAATTATTTATTGAATTTAGAAAGGCGAAACGGTCCCAAGTGTAAACAACGGATTTGGCTGGGGTCCGGATATGTGTTACGGGAGACCAAAGTAGGAGAAACGTATTTTGGCGTTTGGGCCCATACGCAGAAATTTCCGAAATACGTGGCCCCAAAGTGCCCCTACATGCTATAATTAGGAAGTGAATGACGTTACTTGTACACAACCGATTTGGCTGAAGTCCGGATATGTGTTAGGGAAGACCAAAGTAGGAGACACGTATTTTGGCGTTTGGGCCCATACGCAGAAATTATCGAAATACGGGGCCCCAAAGTGCCCCTACACTTTAACTATGAAGCAAATGACGTTACTTGTACACAACCGATTGGGCTGGAGTCCGAATATGTGTTACGGGAGACCAAAGAAGGAGAAACGTAATTTGGCGTTTAGGCCCATACGCAGAAATTTCCGAAATATGGGGCCCCAAAGTGGCTCTACATGCTATATCTAGGAAGCCAATGACGTTACTTGTACACAACCGATTTGGCTGGGATCCGGATATGTGTTACGGGAGACCAAAGTAGAAGACACGTATTTTGGCGTTTGGGCCCATACGCAGAAATTATCGAAATCCGGGGCCCCAAAGTGCCCCTACATGCTTTAACTAGGAAGCAAATGACGTTACTTGTATACAACCGATTGGGCTGGAGTCCGAATATGTGTTACGGGAGACCAAAGAAGGAGAAACGTAATTTGACGTTTGGGCCCATACGCAGAAATTTCCGAAATATGGGGCCCCAAAGTGGCTCTACGTGCTATATCTAGGAAGCGAAAGACGTTACTTGTACACAACCGATTTGGCTGGGATCCGGATATGGCTATTATAAGCCCAAGTCGAAGAGATGTACTTTTTCTTCAGACCAAACCTGACAGGCCGGCAAACTTTACTTCCGCCACTCTGCCCGGTTTCGTGACAACACACGCCGTATCGATTAAATATTAATGTTCACTCTCTTTCACAAAAGAGTTCCGCCCGGTTTTCACACATCCTAGCCATAGAAATACAAGCGAAAAACGCAAACATTCTTACGCTCCGTTGACACCCACGTGGTCAGCAGATCCCCCCTCGATGGCTCGTGCCAGCTGAACATCTGTTCAGAATTGCATGGGTACCACATACGCCAACTTCATGGCCTTATTGAAAATCTAGCAATATGGGACCCTGTATATTCGACATTCCTTTTTGTGGGACCTAACAACAAACACAAGTCTCATACTTTTGGATATATTATAACATATTCCAACCCAAGCCAGCATTCTGTACCAGTAACGTCATTCGCTTCCTAGCTATAGCATGTAGGGCCACTTTGAGGCCCCGTATTTCGGAAATTTCTGCGTATGGGCCCAATCGCCAAAATACGCGTCTCCTACTTTGGTCTCCCGTAACACATATCCCGACCCCAGCCAAATCGGTTGTGTACAAGTAACGTCATTCGCTTCCTAGTTATAGCATGTAGGGGCACTTTGGGGCCCCGGATTTCGGATATTTCTGCGTATGGGCCCAATCGCCAAAATACGTGTCTCCTACTTTGGTCTCCCGTAACACATATCCCGACCCCAGCCAAATCGGTTGTGTACAAGTAACGTCATTCGCTTCCTAGTTATAGCATGTAGGGGCACTTTGGGGCCCCGGATTTCGGATATTTCTGCGTGTGGGCCCAAACGCCAAAATACGTGTCTCCTACTTTGATCTCCCGTAACACATATCCGGACCCCAGCCAAATCGGTTATTTACACTTGGGACTGTTTCCTCGTCAGTTAGAAGATAAATATTATACAACATTCTTGCAGAATTTGGAAACTGAAAAAGCTAATTAGATTAATTAATATGTTTTAAAACGAATCCCAAGGTAAAGTTCGAATAGGAAAATTCTTTTCCACGAGTTTCGTCGTCTAGAATGGCCTGAAACAAGGAGTTGCGTTGTCGCCATTATTATTCAACTTTGTTCCGGAATACGCTATAAGGAAAAATGAAAGATAGCAACCAGGGCCTAGAACTCAAAGGTATGCATCAGGTTATGGCGTATGCTGATGACGTGAATCAGATAAGAGATGGTAGGAGAACAATAGTAAGAAATGCAGAGACATTATTAAATGCTTGCAGGTTTAGAAGTAAATGCAGAAAAACCTAAATACATGGCAATTCAGTGGGATTGTAATACTGCAAATTATGGATGCGTCGAAAATATTGATAAAGTTGATACTTTCAAGTAACTAGGATTAATATTAGCATACCAAAATCATATCCACGAAGAAATTAAATGTCTACTGAAGGCAGGGAATTCGTGTTCTTATTCAGTTCAAAATATTTTGTTGTTGCGAATACTGTCGAGGCATTTGAAGCTGAAAAAGTATAGAACGATAATCATCCCTGTTGTGCTCTATGGTTGAAAAACATGGTCGCTTACTCTGAGGGAAGAACGTAGCCTGAAACTATTTGGGAACAAGATCTTGAGACGAATATTCGGACCCAAGAGAAACGGGAATGATGAATGGCGGAAACTTCATAACGAGGAAGTACATAATTTGTACGGTTCACCAAACATTGTTAGGGTCATCAAATTTAGGAGGCTCAGGTTTGGCAGGTCATGTAGCGAGAATGAAAGAAAATAGGAACGCTTTCAAAGCTTTGACTGGAAATCCATTCGGAAAACGTCCAATAGGAAGACCTAAACGCAGATGGAAGAACAATATTAAGATAAATCTCGCAAGAATAGGGGTACAAAGTGGAAACTTTATACAGTTGGACAAGGACAGAAGTCGTTGGAGAGGTTTTATGAACGTGGCTTTGAACCTCCGTGTTCTATTGGCCATAGAGTTAGTTAGTTCTTTTACGGTAAAAATATTTTGTTAAATATAAGATTACCTTCTGTTTAAGATTTTGTTAAACAGAAGGTTTATGTTTTATCTGTATATAGATAGATAAAACAGAGCACAACTGATACGTATGCACAGAAAACATATTCTGGGATACAATTAGTTGATGGAGAAATGATTCGAATAAATTGCTTTAAATTGGAAGCATTTCATATGTCAATGGAATAATAATAATAATAATAATAATCACTGGTAGTGATTAGTCTTTGAAAAAGACGAAATTTGTTAGGTTGAGTTTTGACTCTTTTAGTCCCTACTCTACGATTTCAAATATGTCATTATTCCTCTTGTTTACCTTCATTTTTAATATTTTCGCGCAAACAGCAGGTTGCGTGTATCTCTTTGTAACAGAACAAAATTTCTGGTTTCGTTTCGTTAGACATTTTAATATTTTAAGGAATTATGTCATTTCATCTCCGAAATTAGTTATTTAATTAAGAACTAAAATTTAACTTAGAGAATTACAAGGATCTTATAAAATAGAGGATGTGCCCTTACAACAAAATCTTGAAGCCATACGTCACAGTTCCGCCACCCCTACTTTGCCTACTCTGCCCAATAGCATCGCAATGTTTTGAGCCAACAATCATGGCGGAAACGAAAGTAGCCAATCACATGATGGTAGAAACGAGAGTAGCCAATCAGACGTGCCGATGCTCGGTTGTTTTTTGGCTTCACCGATTTAATAGGATGAAGATACATATGGGCAGATCCTCTATTTATAACAACCTTGGAGAATTATTTTCATTTCCAAATATATTTTACATTTAGAAAGGACATAAATTTATCTAATATTAGGAGAGATTTAGATTATTTTAATATTTAAAATCATAATTAATGTTGTTTCTTTCCTTTGAACTATCAATATATACAGGGTGTTTCAAAACAACACCGACAACGTTTGGGAGATGATTCCTGACACCAAGATAAGACAAAAAGTATAGACCAACCTGGGCGCACAAATGCTTCTTTTCGGAGTATAGGCTGCCGAAAACATGAAAAAATGAAATTTAAAGGTCCATAGGTCCAGAAAACATGAAAAAAAAAAGGAATTTAAAGGTCCATAGGTCCAATACTATGAGACCTGCCGTAGTCGGGTCAAGACTTCAGTTAGGAACCAACATGTGCCCTATCCAAATATCCATGTTTCAGAATCCTGTGGTACTGACAACAATATTGATTTAATAGCGCGCCAATTCTTGTACGGGGTTCCACGTCATTTACTGTTTTCCGACAACTTTTCTTTCTTCTTGCTCGTTCGGCGCTCCTTTGTTATCAGCACCCGGGGCGAATGCCTGCTTGTCACCCACCCCTGGCTACGGCAGGTTAGACTACAGGTGAGACGTGAAGAATTGATTGAGCAAATAGATGGAGATTAGAAAAAGGCATATAAGGGTGGGCTTTGGATCATTCATTTTCAAAACATTAATATATATATATATATATATATATATATATATATATATATATATATATATATTAGTAGGATTTCAAAATGTCTTTTAGATTATATCTCGTTTCTGGGAGCTTAGGTTTTAACCTATCACAACCCGCTTCAGTAACGTCTTGTATAAAACAATATAGCAATAAACGATACAAAAATAGTAATAGCAGTAAAATTAAGATAATAATAACATCAAGGAAAATCAACAGCAGCAGCAATAGAAAGAGGCCGATAAATTACTAATAAACAATCCTCAAGAAGAAATAAAGTTTTATATATTAAAAAAAAAACTGTTTTTGTTTTTTTCCCTAAAAGTCAGATATCTCACTATGGAGGATGTTGTTCCGAGAAATCCAGACCGCAAAAGTGGTACGAAACATATCTGTAATCGCATGATTTCGATCACTGCGTAGCAGACCTTGCCTCTAGATATTGTATTAAAAAAAAAAAAAAAAAATCTTGGCGGAAGCAGGGACGAAGGAAAGATTCAAGGAAACAAAGCGTTCTTTTCTTCGCTTTTAATTCATTGATGAATTCATTTATTCATTCACGAACATTTACGAGTGATTCATTATGTTGGATGGAAATTTTGTCATTGGACTTATTCCGCACAACATCTCTGTTTGTGCGTAGGAGAGGAAAACGTCTTCCTGTCTACTTACACAAGAGTCTGTCTGTGGCCTTATCAGCTGAGCTGGTTGCGGGTTTTTTTAGGATGACATCATAACATAATGAAACTATGAGGCATACACAACACAAAGGAACAAATTCATGCATAACCCAACGTTTCTTGTTGCATCACATTTCACCATCTAAAACAAATGTTTTTTCCGTGGGGAGTTTCTATGATTAGATAGATTTCGAAAGATCGAGCAAAGTAGTTAGATTTTCCTTTTTATTTTCAAATCTAGCTGCAGATGGCTTCATGACCATGAAAAATTTGGTTAGGATCAGTTGAACCGTTTTGAAGAAGATAAAGTAACAAAAATTCAGTTTATGTTACTCCTAAAAGGCTATACAACACTAACAAGCAGATCTGTAGGAATGGTTTGCATACGTTTAAGGGTTGTTTTGACGCATAACTCCTTTGGTAAAGTGTGGATGCTTTCGAGTTTTATTGTTGTGCATCCTTATCTAATAGCGAGGTTATGAAAGACGGGATATACTATTAATGTAGGCTCTGTACTATCACTAGACTTAAACTAAAGAATAAGGACTGTTTGTAAATGCTATGGCTTAACCTTTTGTCCACATAGAGCCGCGGTGTCTCAGTGGTTTGAGCATTCACCTCTCGTGCATAGGGTCCCTGGTTCGATCCCAGCTCGCGTCAAATGAACTTTGTGGTGGACAAATATCGTGTGCGTGAGTTTTCTCGGAGTTCTCGCGTTTCCTCCCACTTTCTTCATTCCATCATTCCATTCATTTCTCATCACCACAGTATCCTTTAACCTAGCCGGCATAATCGTGGGACGAATAACTCAGACTTCAAAAACTGTGTCTACATAAAAAAAGTTATGCAAGAAAACGGCTTTTTGGAGGTCTCATAAAAAGCCGAATATTTTGAAAATAAAAAATTCGGAAAATTTCGGTTCGTTTTTTTTTTTTTTTTTTTGCCTTTATGATTTTCTGGTTCTAGTACCACTTTTGTTTTTCCATAATTGACTTTACAATTTTAAAAAGTTCGTTTACAAGATTGTTTAATGATGTGCTCTATGTTCAGTGCAGGATTGGCTATTTTCATTGTTTTTTCGAACTGGTATTTCAATAGTGCCCAGCTTGTGTGAGTTATGCAACCGAGCATATCAAAACGGTATTGTTGGTTACCTGACCACCTTGTAAAGTGTCTGAAAGTTGTACATCTTGAAATGTATTTGACTGGTTGCATAAATTCAAACTGGAAGAAAAGGAGAAAAAACAGTATCATGGACCAAGAAATGTCCAAAATGATTGTCGTATATCTATAGCTGTCTTCTTGTAAGAATATAATTTGATAAGGATTTTGCAGGATACTTTTAGCTACTGATACTATGTGTATAATCGGGAAATATATATTTGTAGTAAATTTCATAGGAACGTTGCTAAATGGACAAGAAAGTTTTATTTTCGTTTTATTGTTCTTATTTAGTGCTCTTTTGACATGAAATTTGTCACATACATGTCTTTGCCAATTATACACATACTAACATTATAGAAAATACCGGGCGAATTCGTTATCAAATTATATGCCTACAACAACATATGTATAGACATGAGTCAATAATTTTGGACATGAGTGTACAAACCTATTTTTTGTTTTGATATAGAATTTAGCTTACATCTCATTCTTCGTTCGGAAAACACTTTATTGTGAGCTTCAAATATTATATTAAAATATAATAAAAGCCCAGTTTACAAAGTTCAAGCCATAAACAGCGATATTAGGTTTGATGTTAGTTTAAGAAGGGGTAAAAGTGGATCTGAAAAGGTAGGGGGAGGCATGACGCCACTCCGTCCCCCTAGCCTATTTTTGCCCATTGTAAATTTTTAGGAAGTGAGGGAACGCCATAGATATTTTTGGAAGTGGGGTAACGCCGTTTCCCCGCGTTCTCCCTCATTTTTACCCCTGAGTTTAGCGATGGTAAAAGTAAATAAATAATTTACAGAATTTATTCTTTCTTTAGTGTTATATTGTGTAAATATATTTGAAATGGGAAATTTGGGTATAGCATCTAAACTCTTTCTCTTGCTCGAATTGCAATGGCCTCAACAAGTGCTATGTATATACACAGCATATATAGGTAGATAGATTGATAAACTTTTTCCGCGTATCCTCCGACATAAATTATCTTTAGCTCCAGAAAACGTTTCCAAGTGAAGTTTTAGTTCATGTTTAAATTCTAAATAACAATTTTGTTCTGCTAACCTGTAACTATCACATTTTCAGAACACCTATTGGTAACCACTATATTAAATTTTCACTAAAACGTTTCTGAGGAAGAACATTACCTTATAGTTCAGTGCAATGGGTGACATTCATAAGTCCTAAACGGCACAAGTCCTAAAAATATAGGTCTAGACCTAAATTTTAGGTCTTGCGCCGTTTAGGACTTATGCCCTTTAGGACTTCTGCCATTTAGGACTTGTGCCGCGAAATAATTTTTAGCACTTGTACCATGTAAGACTTCTGCCGCGAAATGATTTTTAGGAATTGTGCCGCTTAGGACTTCTGCCGTTAAGGATTTGTGCCGTTTAGGACTTGTGACGCGAAATGATTTTTAGGACTTCTGCCGTTTAGTTCTTATGACGTTTAGATCTTGTGCCGTTTAGGACTTGTGCCTTTTTGGACTTCTGCTGCGTCCCCAGTGCAATTAGACCAAAAGAGGGGGAAGCCCGGATATTAAAAAAAAGCTGAAGCTTTCTTCTAAATTGATCATGATACTCTATTCAGCAACTCAGAGAAAGTCCCAAAAAATCCCGCGTTGAGTTTGGTCACTATGGATGTCATATAGAGTAGCCTATTGTGGTAGGAGCTGGTACCACACGTTCTCGGCGTGGGATCTGGCAACACTCCTAGCCACGTGCTGTCTGCTACCTATAAAGGGCAGTCCAAGCATGACTCGCCCTTCTACTTCTTCTTCGTCTTGGGTCGAGTCCGGCAGGCAGCAGCGGAGGAGGCGGCCCATAGAAGATCCTAGTTTGGAATGTGTTATTGCAAAGTGGCAGTGCTGAACTTGTGTGTGAAAATGTCACAACCAACAAAGTGAAAGTGGACTATTAACCCAGCAGTTTCCGAAACTTAAGTAGCTGGACAGTGCTGAACTTGTGCATGGAAATGTTATAACCAACAAAGTGAAAGTGGACTATTAATTCAGCAGTTTCCGAAAGTTAAGTAGCTGACTATTATTTTTTTCTTTTCCTTTTTTCAGAATATCATTCCTTAACTTTGTAAATGTACAGGTGTATAATTCGCAAATATATTCTCGAAAGTCGAACGAAGTGTTTCGTTTCTAATTGCATCCCTGGATTTCATCATCTACATTCATCAGGATATTTTGCGGGTAAAAGACGCGGGTGCTCCTCTCGTTACCAGGCAATGTGCTCGTTGAACGGCCTTGTACGTTGAACGACCACATGTTAAGATTATGAGACTCAGTGTTCGTGTTCTTTTCTTGCTTAGTGATGCAAGTGGTTGATGGAATCTCGTGGGCGATGAATGAATTGGGATGCCCGACTTTGTTTGTGTACGCGTGACTCTTTGTTCCAGTATAACGGTGCGTCGCATGGTATAGTTGGCGCCTTGCACTTAAAAGTTTACTGAGAAAAGGGTGTGGCCCCTTGCATGGATCGTGAAGCTTGTATCTTCATATCATTTTCTTTGAACGCGGAAATATTAATATGCACGCGGCAATGGAGTTTTCTTTTGGATTCAGTACCGACCACTAGAGGTTTACTATGACAATTACTCTATTATTCGCGGTAAAATTAAATCAAGTCTCGTGCGATCGCGATTACCTATTCTGTGGTTTGCAGGCATGTAACTTTACAGGTGTTGTAGATATTTTTGCTTAATTTTATTTGTGAGTAGATATTCCATAGTAAAGTATTATCCATAAACTCGTCTGAATATTAAATTGTTTTCTCTGTTCTTTATGTGAATCGTAATTCAATTGTTTGTTTTTGTACAAGGCAGAATTTGCTACAGTATATACGAGTTTTTGGATAACTACATTACTACTTGTGTATTTTGAATACTGTTTAGTTAACCTGTTCCCACTTATGTTAGATGTATTTGGTTATGTTTGTTTATATGGTTATTGTAATTTATGTGCCTTTTGGTTAGTTTTTTTTGGTTAGGTTGAGAGTATTCAACTGAGTCACGATGATTTGCACTCTAATCTGGTCGAGACAAACTGTCGGATGCGTGCTTTGCAAGAAATTGTCTCCCAGGTTGTGGCCAACCCCATTAATCCTAATGGAGGGAATCGACCGTCAGAACAGTCGGGACAATTACACTCGCGTCCTACCGCTAGCATTTCCGGAAGTACTGCCCTGCCAACGTCTGAAAGAGCACAACCCGATTCCCGGCCTAGCCGTTCGTATTCTCCTCCGCAGCTGATAAAGGCCCAGCATTCTGTGGAAGACGAGGTACATAATAGCATAATTTCAGAACATGACAATGAGGAGAGCGTTCGTTCTCAGCGTCCCCCTCGCCTGAGTTTGTCAGATTTAAAATCTCCTTTAAAATTTTCAGGCTCCCCCACGGACGTTTTGCCGTCTATATTTTTGCAGAAATTTGTGTGGGAAATGCAGTTTTTAAGCATCCATTCGTCTCAATACTTAGAAGTGGTCGAATTTGTGTTAGAATCGGTTTATGCTAAACAAAGAGAAATTTGTGACATTTGCACAATTTCGTACGGAATTTGTGAGTCATTATCAGAATACATTTGTTGTCGCGAATAAGTTAACCGACCTGCGAACTGAGAAATTTTCTTCTGGAAAACATCAATCCGTCGAATCAGTCATTATGAGTAGGTTTCAAGAAATGAAAGCCTTATCCCCATCCATCTCTGAGGTAGAAATCATTTCATCGTTGATTCCACTTTTGCCAGTGAGATTTCAAAATTACTTAGTTGCGTCTCATGATGAAAAATTCTCAGACTTTGCAGCATGCATTCAGCGACTAGAGTCATTGTCTGTACATTCTACGGAGAACCGACAGTCACAGGTCCAGAATCTGCCTTACAGGTCGCGTTGGCAAGGTGAACGTCAGGTGGAACGTCGTGCCGCCAATATTCGTACAGATAATTCCCAAACAGAATCGCGCAATCGAACTCGTCGGAGGAACCGGAACCGGAATCGCAACCAGTCACGACGGAGTTCCGATTCTTTGGGGTCTGATCGTTCCAACTCACCTGATCCTGACACGCAACACTCTCGTACGAACGAAACATCCACTAACACAAATCAACGAACTCAGAATTCTTCACGCAATGATAATTTAAACTAGTAAATGTCTCGGGTAAGAGGGTTACCGCGGGTCCAGCATTTTCAAGTCAGAACAATCCCTCATCTTCAGAAATACAAGAAAGTGTGAATTCAGTTACTTATAAGGTAAGGGCTGCACTATTGTGTCAGCGTGCAGATCTCTCTTACGATGAAGATGACGTGAGTGATGAGCATCAGAGTAGAAATGGTGAACAGACTTTGGAGTTTTTACGGCGTGACGCTTCAGCTCGTATTAAAATGCGTGTTTTGCAGAAAGAGTATATTGCATTATTAGACACGGGGTCCGATGCGTCACTGATAAAGGAAAGGGTTTGGAAAAGTGTTAGTTCATTTGTTTCCTCGCCACGGCTCACACCAGCACCTAACGTCACTCTTGTCGATTTTTCAGGCCGAAAGAAAAGTATTGCCAAGGGACGAGTTCTTTTACCTATTCATTTGGGTGAGATTGAGCTATTCGCACACTTTCTTGTAGTGACGGACTTGTCAGAAGATATTATTCTGGGGTTAGACCTAATGTCTCAGTTACGCTCAATACTTAATTTTCATGATCAGACTGTACAATTTTCCACTGCTGAATTTGAAGCTATTTGTAGGCTTCTACCTGTGGCTGACCCTCAGAGGCCAGTGAATAAGATAGGCATACAAAGCGTTGAAACATCTCCTCCTGTGGAAATCGTCAATGACAATATGGATTCTTTAAACAAGGAACCATTAAGCGACGAAAGTGATCCTTCCTACTATGAAGAAGTTTTGAGTGTAGATCGCGAAACTATTTGCAATATTTCCGTGTCGCATTTTGTTAATGAAAATAGTGCGAAAGAAAATCAGGGAGGAAGCATTTTCAATGGTATAGGCGTGGATTTTCATGCGTGCCCTGAATTATTTGCATCTGATGAGGAGATTTTTGAAACGGTAGCCCGGTCTCAACGGGCTACCGGAAGTGACAAGAAGCGTCTTTTAGATATTTTGATGACGCACAGGGAAGTGTTTGCTAAATTCCCAGGACAGTGTGTTAATTTCGAGTATGATCTTGGTATTCAAGCCACAGGGCCTATCGTTCGACGCCCATACCCCATACCTCACAAATATAGGGATGCGGTAAGAGAGGAGATATCCAGATTAAAATCATTGGGTATTTTGGAACCTAGTAAGTCTTGTCATTTGAATCCTTTACATGTTGTTCCAAAAAAGCCTCCCCCTGGCTCCGATAGTATATCTTGTAGACTTGTAGTGGATCTAAGGGCACCAAATGAAGTAACACCGTTACTGCATGTTAGGTCAGAGCGTATGGAAGATCTATTAGCTCGTTCCCATGGTAACGTAGTCTTTTCTTCGCTTGATTTTTGCAATTCCTATTTACAACTACGTCTTACTGAAACTCCCGCCCTTTCACCGCGTTTTTATTTGAGGGAGAATTGCTACAATACACTTCGTTGCCTTTTGGTCAGAAAAGTGGTTCTAGCGCCTTAAACATGTGTTTGCAGCAGGTTCTAGGAGAAAGTTTAATGTGTAGTATAATTCGTTATATTGAAGATGTCTGTTTGGTGAGTCTGTCGACAGACGATCACTTGAGTGCATTGTACACTCTCCTTGAAAAGATAAAAGTAGCTGGCATGACTCTCAACATTGCAAAATGATCATTTTTGTGTCTGAACTTAAATTCCTTAGTTTTATTGTTTCCCCTATGGATACAGGAAAGACCCGGATGCAGTGCAATCTATCAACGCTCTTCCCAAACCCACTAATCTTAAGGAGCTTAGGCACGTATTAGGCATATTCTCGTGGCATTCTCGCTTTATAGAAGGATTCGCAATCATTGCTTCTCCTTTGTATGATCTTCTCAAAGCAAAGAAGAAATGGCAGTGGACTAGTGCTCACGATAAATCTTTTGCACAGCTTAAAGACGCCGTCATCAAAGATGTAATGTTATCATATCCGGATTTCAAGAAACGCTTCTACTTGCAAAGTGATGCAAATTTACGGGCGATTGCTGCAGTGCTCTATCAGTATGAAGGGGAAGACAAACGAGTGATTGCTTACGTCAATAGGCTATTAACTGACTGTGAATCCCATTATTCGATTTCTGAACTCGAATGCCTTAGTATCATATACGCAGTAAAAAAGTGGGAATCGTATTTGGACGGAAACCCGTTTACAATCGGCTGTGATCACAAAAGCTTACTGTATCTGCAGAAAATAAAAACATGGAATAATCGTTTGTTGCGTTGGTCTCTGCAGTTACAGAAATTCCATTTTGACGTCGAATTCATCCCAGGTAGGCTGAATGATAACCCAGACGCTCTTACGCGCGTGTTGCCAACCCCCGAACAGAAAATAGTTCGCGCACACGCCCTTCAAGTTTTAAGAGAGGACGTCATCAACGTATCTACGCAATAATTAATTGAAATGCAGCGCGAAGACCCAGCGTACGCGGATAAAATTTCTTTCCTTACGCCGAGTTAGAAGAGTGAAGAAAGTTGTGTCTCCACTGCTGCTAGCAGGCGAAAATGGAAAGGCCAATATAAGTTGGAACGTGGTGTATTACTCATAAGAGATTTCCATTTCCCGGAACGCTGGAGAATTTGTCTTCCTCGTGCTCTTGTCAGCAAGGTAATCGAATGTTACCATAACAATGGCCATTTTGGTCGAGATAGATGTTTCAGCCTGATTTCAAAAGCGTTTCACTGGCCCTTCATGAGTCGAGATATTCGTAATTATGTGAGGGATTGTGTGATCTGCATGCGCACCAAATCTTATAAAATTCCAGTTGCTCTGCTTATGCAATCCATTACACCTTCTCGCAAAGGTGAATTGGTCTCGTGTGATTTGTATGGCCCTCTCCCTCGTGGACCCAGAGGCGATTCTAACTTTCAGGAGAATTTGTGTGTGACAGTAAAAAAAAAAAAAAAACTTGAGACCTTACCTGTAAATATATACGATACGACGGACAAAATAGAAGGAACTGTGGAATAGTGTGTGTTCAATTTTACTATTGTAATCCTTTGTTAAAAAAATTACGGTCAACTGTGAAAATGTACTGACTGTGTATATACAGCGTGTGTATC
This sequence comes from Thermobia domestica, assembly GCF_964235325.1. Taxonomy (NCBI): domain Eukaryota; kingdom Metazoa; phylum Arthropoda; class Insecta; order Zygentoma; family Lepismatidae; genus Thermobia; species Thermobia domestica. Next base: position 6,216,817 of record NC_137455.1, on the reverse strand, counting down.
AAGATTGCTAAATGTTGTGTTTTAAACAAATTTTTCACAGAGCTTAACCGTGAGTTCTCGCCATGTCCAGTGGATGGCGTCCTCTGGGAGCACCATCGTGTGGTAGGAGCTGGTACCACACGTTCTCGACGTGGGATCTGGCAACACTCCTAGCCACGTGCTGTCTACTACCTATAAAGGGCAGTCCAAGCATGACTCGCCCTTCTACTTCTTCTTCGTCTTGGGTCGAGTCCGGCCGGCAGCAGCGGAGGAGGCGGCTCATAGAAGACCCTAGTTTGGAATGTGTTATTGCAAAGTGGCAGTGCTGAACTTGTGTGTGAAAATGTTACAACCAACAAAGTGAAAGTGGACTATTAACCCAACAGTTTCCGAAACTTAAGTAGCTGGACAGTGCTGAACTTGTGCATGAAAATGTTATAACCAACAAAGTGAAAGTGGACTATTAACCCAGCAGTTTCCGAAAGTTAAGTAGCTGACTATTATTTTTTTCTTTTCCTTTTTTCAGAATATCATTCCTTAACTTTGTAAATGTACAGGTGTATAATTCGCAAATATATTCTCAAAAGTCGAACGAAGTGTTTCGTTTCCAATTGCATCCCTGGATTTCATCATCTACATTCATCAGGATATTTTGCAGGTAAAAAACGCGGGTGCTCCTCTCGTTACCAGGCAATGTGCTCGTTGAACGGCCTTGTACGTTGAACGACCACACTATTTCCAACGCCAAGAGTTTCGTGGAAATCATAGCACTTGCTTTACTGACTATGATACAGATTAGAAACACAGCAGATATATAAACTATGCCTCGTTGAGAAGATATTTAATTAGTTGTTCCTATTGTCTGAAAATTAGGGAAATTTACACCTTCCGAAAAGGGAAAAAAAGGGAAATTCCAGAAAATTTCTCAGAGCAGAAATGAAAAACTGATTTTTTAAATCTGTAGTATAACATTGTAAGGAGAAAAAATACAAAATGTGTGTGAAATTATTGACTACCCCCTTCTCAGTAAAACAATAAAAATACATAATATGAGTGTCTTCTAAAGCTGAGATTTTAAAATTAGATTTACGTAATACATTAAATTTTCTCATGACCCATATTCTAAGATTTTCCCTCTGCATTCACAAGTTTTGAGTATTTGCAGAAGCTTCAACATCCTCTACAAACCTGAATTTCTTTGGAGAAGGGAAGAATGGGAAAGTTTGAATGTCCGGGCTTAAACCTAATTGCACTGTACTATTAGGGGTCGTCCATATATTACGTAACGTGGCAAAGAGGGGGGAAGGAGTTCGACCTTGCGTTACAAAGTTTGACAACGAAGGGAGAAGGGAGTTTACAACTTCGTTACGCAACACACATTTTATTTTTGCTGTATTTTTTTATTTATATTCTCAGATTTATATGCGATCATTTAAATAAATAATGTTATTCAGTTCTTTTGTTTTCTTTTTTTAAATAAATAAACTAGAAGAATACGCGTTCTTCGACGGGAGAATACGTTTCATTTTGGACGTGAAAGGCACCAAAACTGTCACCAGTCAACTTAGGGACCCAAAATCTTGTATTCGACACTAATATCGGCAATTTTCAATTATTTTTACATGTTCACCATCCCTCGTTAGGAGTGCTAATGGGGCTGAATTTGGATTTAAACGGCATCGGAAGTGTCACTGTTCTTCTCAGTGAATCTGAAAACTATGGATTTGGCACTAACATCGGTCACTTTCGATCACTTTTATATATCTCCCCTTCCCTCAAGTTGCACCGTCAAAGTGAAATAATAAAATCCATCCCAGACCCGAACCGCATATATGTTGAAAATTTGATCGAGATCGGTCGGGTGGTTCAAGATTTATTATATATATATATTGTTTTGGAAAAATGAGAATTGAATAGTACAGAAGGGATTCGAAGACGTACTAGACACCAGCATGACTCTTAACGAACCCTGCGTATATTACAATACAATAAAACTCCGTTTGTGACTATCGCAGCATTGCACTTACGGCACACGCTTTTCTGGAGTTGGTTGTTACTGATCGTAACCAATTCTTGAAATACCGGTACGCACTCTTTTCTTCTGAGTGGTTTCGCATGTGAAACAGAAGAAACTCTTTTTTGGGAAATAATATTTTCCGCGAAGGAACGATTCACGATTTGTAGACCAAAATAAGATATCAAAAACCTAATTCGTCGAATATTCATCACGTACTAATTTTTTTGATTTTTGAATTTTGAATATTTCTGAAGAAATCGAGTTTATTCGCATTTCTCGTAGTGATTTAGGACAAGAAGAATTTGGAAAGGGGTCAACTGAAGTTCAAAGAAGATGCTCGAAAGCTTGTTCTCAAACGAGATGTCCCTGCTCCTTCACGTGTGCACCTACTTCGAGGCTGTGGTCGACAAGGAAGGGAATTTCGTATCGTCGACACTGGCTAACTTTAAATGTGCGAAGCATCCTGGATAACTGAAAAAGAGACCCATGCCAGTTCCTTAGATCGTGTTTCACCTGTATCTTCCGGCAGTATTTCCTTCTTGTCATCATCAGTGACCTTGCGATCTCCTTGGGAAAACGGCAATATGGAGTTTTGAAGAATTAGAACTACTTAATTAAACAACCTTATAGGATAAAATAAGGTTCTATCATTTCTTTAATATTTCGATTTGATGGCAAAGGAGCACTATAAATACACTCAGAATACAAGCATTTTGTAATAAAAAGTACTATCATTAAAAATAGTTTCTTATTGTGATAACCCCCAAAATAATCAAAATCGGTAAAAAAACAAAAATCAAAAAGTGTTACGTAACAAAGGGGGAGGGGTTATACCTTGGGTTACGAAGTGTGACAAGAGGGAAGGAGGGGGTAAAAATTGGCCAAAAATAGTGTTACGTAATAAGTAGACGGTCCTTTCGTATAGATCTACAAACTAGAAAACCCATTGTCTCCACTGATTTGCTCTGTTTCTTTCCTATGCAGTGACTGAGTATCCTTGATTATTGAATTTCTCATGACCATTCACTTCAAGTTGCAGTTATTAATTTGTGTGTGTGTGTGTGTGTTATAATATGAAAAGAAAGGTTAATCGTACTGTTATTTTTTCACTAAAGTTGAAATATTCAAATGAAACCCAACATTTCCAAGCCTTTTTTTTTTTTTTTTTTTTACAAGGTTAAACCGGTCAAGGAGTACACCCTTTCTTCGGGAAGGGCATGAAGGGAAAGCTATGGGATAGGTGAGAGAAGGTGAGGGCTAAGTGATTTATTTTTATTTATTTATTTATTTATTTATTTATTATTTTTATTATTATTTTTTTCCCAGTGCATTTTATTTTGGGGTTTGCATTGATTCATGTAGTTGGGTTTTCATATTCTTTATTTCTTTATTTATTTCTTTATTCAGGACATCCATGTCATATATCGTACTCTTCAAATATGGAGGGCATCAGTTAGGTATCTATAAGCGGCGAGAAATTGAAGCTAGGAGTTCATCCACGGGATAATGAGATGATAGATGAATGCAGTGCAATTGGACAAGACACACACAGGGAAGATGATTAGTAGAGACAAATGCAGGGTTAGCTTCTGTATTTCCAAGCCGTGGAAAAAAAACTTTTTTTTTCTTTCTTTCAAAAACGACTTCTCTTTCGGGAGAGCTTCCACCTCTAGTAGAGACACAGCCACACATATGAATATATCTCCAAATAAATAATAATTTTATAGTTTATTTATTTAGTTTCATACACATTACTGCACCATTACATGTTACATTTATTCATGGCAGTCTTTCTCAAACTTTGTTCAACTGAGGCCCACATATTAGTGAGAATGTTCTACAGACCATCTTACTCTTGTCAGGGTCGGTCACATCTCATATCGTATTCCATCAAAGTTTGACAGTTAATCGTTGCATTATGTATCCTAGCATCTGGTGTAGTGTCATTTCGTACCCTGCGCATATCATTTTGATGATTTATCGTAACTGTAGTAAATGCCCAAATTCTCATTATAGGATGATTTTTGGAGAGTTCTGAATATTATATCATTAATAGCTGATATAATATCTTGTAAGTATGCGAAATGCACAATGCGTGTTTAAATATTATAATTTAACACATTACAAATAAATGGAAACACATTACAGAGAGACTATTTAGTATGTAGTATATCTTGAAATAAACTTTGGTTATGCGTAATTTACGAATAATCATGTTAAAAAAAAAAATCTCTCCACCCAATTTACTTTGCAGAGCGTTGCACTGTTATCAATAGTTAGAGTTAAATAAAGCAAATTAGGATTTTTCTTCTGCCAATTTTGAGATCTGGTTGCCAGGCGGGTCAAAGATTTTTTTTTTAACCGAAACTGTGCATAATCGTGTAAACTATAGATACCAAACTTGCCAAATGAAGGGCTCTTACACTGTAAAGAATGAGGTGTTGAAACAACACAAAATGACTACCACTTTAGCGTGTTACTTGTGTGTTAATCCAGCAGCAAGCACATCGCCTTCCGAGCGTATCAGAAATAACTAGTTACTACCTGAGAGAATTTGCATTGGTATTTATCATTTAATATAAGCAAAGCTTTGCGAAATATCTTTGGCACTTATGCCAAGTAACGATTAATGTTCTATGTTTTCTGTAATCGGTCACAATAATATTGTTGTAAACTTGTGAATCGTCTGACAACAGTTACATAGGCAACAGTTCTGCCATCTTATGTTCATATATGCTAAGACACAAGAATAAGAGATCAAGAAAACAGAAGGAGGCACAGCTATTTGTGTAACTGTTGTCAGATGATTCACAGGTTTACAACAATATTATTGTGACCCATTACAGAAAACATAGAATGTTATTAGTTTCTTGCCATAAATGTGAAATATGTTTCGCAAATCTTTGCTCGTACCAAACAATAAAAAACAATGCAAATACTTACAGCGAGTAACGAGGTATTTGTGATATGCTCTGAAGGCGATGTGGCTGGTATTGAATTGACACACAAGTAACACGCTAAAGTGGTAGTCATTTTGTGTTATTTCAACACCTCATTTTTTGCTGTGTACAAGACACTGTTTTTGCTTCATTAAGAAAAAACAAGCTTCTGGTTAGGTAGATAATTTTTATTAGCATTATTTGACTGATTGATTGATTTCCTCAGAGACGAAAAATGAACGCTCTAAAAGACATCCAAGTCTAAAAGGACCTTAAAAAAAACATCAATACATTGGATATTTAATGACTTATTTAAAAAAAAAACGCAAATGAGGCTTATAAACTACACCCTTTATCTTTATTTTCAACTTTTGTGTTTATATACCACATCTGAACACCTGTTCACTTTATATGCCACGACCGGCCAGTCTCTAAAAAATCCATTTAGGGACGGCTGTTAAGACTTTCTTCAGAGACGAAAAATGGACGTTATAAGACACATTTAAGCGTAAAATGACACCATGAAAAATATCAATACATTGCGTATTTAATGACTTATTTGACAAATTAAACGCAAATGAAGCTTAGAAACCACGTCCATCGTATCAAGTTTTTAATTTTTGTGTTTATACACCACGCCCGGTTTCCTGTTCTATTTATATGCCACACCCAGCCCATCTGCAAAGGGTCTGTTTGGGGACGGCTATCAGTCTTTCTGCAGGGACGAAACATGGACGCTTAAAAGACAACCAATCCTAAAATATCGTCCTAAAACCATCAATACATTGGGTATTTAATGACTTATTTCACAAATTAAACGCAAATAAGACTTATAAACCACGCCCGTTTTCTCCGTCCAGATGATGTATTTATACACAACACCCGTCCTCTCGTCCTATTTTTATGCTAAGTCCGGTCCATCTCTAATTGGTCTGTTTAGGGACAGACAGAGACGAAAAAATGAACGCTCTAAAACATTTAAGATTAAAAGGATGCCCCAAAATTATCAATACATTGGATTTTTAATGACTTATTTGACAAATTAAACGCAAGTGAGGTTTAGAAACTACACCCGTCCTCTTCGTCTAAATGTTGTGTTTACATACCACACTAACTTGAACGGAATGATTGACTGTGTATTAATGTGCCACATTCGTCCCTAAAAGACTTGAGTTCATATTTTTTTTTGCCAGAGATATATTTGTTAGCATTATTTTTATTTAAATTCAGTTTGAATACAGTATTTTGTCTTGTTAGTATATGTATTAATGTTTTAGTCCTGAGTTCGACTCTAGAATCGAGGAATATTTTAACTACGTACAATTTTTCATGCCTTTCCCTCTTCTGTCAATTGACAAGGACCAAAACAAGGACTAACTGCTAGGTGATAATAGGTTTAATATGACAAAACGTGGCCCACTAACGTAAATTACAGTTATTTAAATGTCCCCATCTCAAGTACAAAGTTATAATAATTTGGCAACATTGCATTTAGACGATATATAACCTTTTTCTTCTCGTATGTATAGAAGCAGAAGAAACTGCTATTTCCGCTGGCCACGATCCCTTTCATTTTTTTTCTCAACGTTGACGCTCCAAGGATTAGGACCCTCCTCTCTCTCTCTTTCTCTGATCTATCCATTGCGCTCTGTGGAATTGTTTGTTGGAAAGATCTTGCTGAGCCTCCGAGTGATGGCAAATGGCAATTTTCAGAAAACTCATTTATGAGAAAGAAGACCTTTTTTCCTGCTTTCTAGAATCCATCTTCTTCTACCTCCCCTTGTTTCTCTGGTGCAGCCAGCCACAGGTAGATAATTTGTGTGTGTGGCGCCTAGATGCGGAGATCAAAGCGTTCCGAAAAAAGCAGAAAAAGGTGAAAATACAACAAAGCAATCATATTTCCAAAAATTCTTCCAAATTTTTGCTCCATTTTCTACTGCTTTCTTGCTGGTTTTATAGGGGAAAAAAAAAAACTAATAAAACGAAATAATAAAGATACATTTCAAAATTATGTGTTTTCTGACCTGAAGTCCATATGGCTTGATAATTCAGTATGTACTTCAGAGCCAGGCAGATTTTATTTACTTATTTATTCAGAAGGTTTCATACAACACTAGGCCAATTAGCTGAAACTGTACAACAAGAAAAGGGCGGTGGTGGCTCAGTGGAGGAGTGTTCACCTCTGGTGCATGGGATCCCTGGTGTGATCCCAGCTCGCGCCAAGTGAACTTTGTGGTGGACAAACACCGTGTGCGTGGGTTTCCTCGGGGTTCTCCCGTTTCCTCCTACTTTCTCATCATCACGTTTCCTTTAACTTACACTTCATAAACGAGGGACGTAAAACTTAGATTTTATTTCATTTTGTACAACATAAAGACAAAGAAAAGTAACAAAAAAAGAGATAAAATATAGAAAAAAAGGTTCATCTCTTAATATACAAGGTTGTCATCAACTGAGTTCTAAAGTTTTTCTCAGAGGTAAAAATGTTACATCCTGTTGAAAATGTATTGTAATCGTGCGCTAGTCTGTCAAATAAGGAGCGCTTTACAATCGATAACCTAAATGTCTCATAAGTTAGCAAGTTGAGAGAGCGAGTTCACGAGTTATGTGTAACAACAACAAAATAATTTGCAAGAAAAAGTGTTTATTCTTTCTTGAATATTTTCTAATTTATTTCAAAATATCTTCTTCCCAAAACATAATGGACCTTATGCAGAATCGTTCTCATGCGCTAATCATACGTCAAAATGACTATGCATAAGGCGGAATATTACTAGTAGGAAACATAACTTTTTAGTATTTCTTCAGAAGGAATTGTCTTCTTTATAACGCCATAGAAGGAAAGATGGAAGGAAAACGAGGAATAGGAAGAAGTAGAACACAACTGATGGATGATTTGAAAAATAGAAGAAAATATTGGGAGTTGAAAGAGGAAGCTGAAAATCGAGACACGTGGAAGAAACATTTCCAGGCCCGAATCTAAAACAATTTTTTTGAAAAATTCCAGAACCCGCCAGAAAGCAGAATACTTAATAATAATAATTTTGGACAGTACTAATTTTTTGTACTGGTTGCTAGAAGTCGAATTATCAGTTAGTTTCATCTCTTAACTCTTTTTTTTTTCAAAGTATACCGGAAATCCCACTCCGCTATACACAAAACAGTAATGGAATATACTAAGTATTGTCTTAGTAGGCAAGAGCGTAAAGTTAACCTTCATGATACATGTTGCAATACCATCGGATAACAACCTAGAGGAAAGAAACAGTAACTTTGGATTTAGAGTTAAAAACAGTTTTAAAGATACAGTAAAACTTTCTTTAATGGACTTCCATAATAGCGACTAATGTGCTCCACGAGAAGAAAAGAGACGATAAATAAATTTTCCTCCCATTTTGTAAATTTTATAAAAGTCTTGTCCCGATTGCAGAAGAATTCTTCCTCACCTCGTCTCGATTCTTAAAAAAAAGCTTATGTTGTCTCGTCTCATTTTCATAATTTATGTCCGTAATTTCATCAAGAAGTTGGAATCCTTCCGCGTTACAGAGGTCAATGAAAGATGTGACATAATATTTATTATTGGAGTATATTGTTTAATGACCTGCGTATCTTTAAACGGTGATAAATGTTGTTCAGTACTTTCGTATAGCCACTTTACCAATTTATAAACCACGTAACACTAAAACAGAGTTTGATATATAAGAATTTGATATTCACTCTCGTTTCATGAATCATAACGAAAATATATTTGTTATGGGACAAAACCTTTTTCATAGACAGTCAAATAATGACAAACCAGGGCCGGCCCTAGGCAATTTGTCGCACACCCTTTCTCCAGAAAGACTAAATCTTAAAAGCCATGATTTTAGCCATATCGGTCCCGGCGTCCCCCACAGGGGACATAAAATATGACGAAATTATTATTTGTTTACAACTTTAAAATCAGACTGGCAACATTGAAATCTATTTACAAGGGATGATCCATGATTTCCATCTATGTAAATAGTTGCCAGTCTGATTTTAAAGTTGTAAACAAATAATAATTTCGTCATATTTTATGTCCTCTGTGGGGAACGCTGGAACCGACATGGTAAGTATGCTACCCCATCACGAACAACGAAGGGAAGAAAAGTGCACTCGTGCTCAGAAAGGCTTAAACACTACAAATACAATCTCGTTGTGTCTACTTTTTCTTAAATAATTATCTTTTATATTAGTGAAAGATATAGCAAACGCAGTTGCAGAGGAAAGATTGTACTCTTTTTTTTTTTTTTTTTTTTAATAGAATTCAATATTGAGCTTCAATCTTAATATATCAGTTTGCAAATTCCAGTGCAACTAGCTCTTCTACCTTTATTTCTTGATTTTCCTTCTACGTCTGTTATTTTTTAAAAACTTAAATTATAAGGAACTTGTTCGTAACAAAGACTAGTTTTCATATCAAAACTAACTAAATGAAACAGGTGTTCTCTATTGTTCGAGAATTGAGTTCTTGTATTTGACAACAATCAAGCAATTCATGGTGGGATTTATTTGACCATTTTCTTTAGCACTGTCCATGTGACCTTAAACTAATGCGATCTAAACATGATTTATGAATGTAGTATTCAAATAGAAGGCCTGCTTAGTACGTTCAACTACCATCATCATGAAGTCTTTTTCCAACAAGAAATATTTATTTTAAATAATATAGTTATGACAAATTTTGTCTCCCCATGCAAATGCACGTGTTACACATATGGTAGAGCCAGCCCTGACGTGGACTAGTGTCTCGTTTCCCCGAACATTTTAATAATCTCTCCATAACGAGCAGGAATTGTTCTCAAATTATACGTATTTAGCACAGGAAATCCCTTGTCCGTATATTGTCTTTGTTGTAACTCAAATCATCTGGTTGAACCAATACACACAATAGATGCATGCTAAATTTGAAGTTACGTGTTCTGATTGCTTTACTTTTACTTATCGCACAGTGAGAACGCGAATTAAGGGATCTTTACGGAGAGGGATGACATATAAATGATAAGAAAATTACCACACATGCAATATATTTTGTACAGTCAGTGACAAAAGTTCTCTCAGTTTGGTGGTGGTAAGGCTGAATCGTACAACGGTGGTATGGCCGGAACGTACAGAAAAATACAAATTTTTAATTTACCGAAAACTGTAAGCCTACTGAAATTTTCCTTGCATTCTGAAGTTATTTACGAAACTAATTTAATCAAACAGAAATAACTTTTGTCGTTGACTGTACTGTACACCCGTATAAACACGTACCACACCGATAGTGTTGTTTCTTCACAGAGGGAGAATTTTGCATTTATCCTTCCAATGCTTCGAGCTTTGAGTACAATATTTCGATATCAGATTGCATTTACATTAATAACTAGTGTATTTACCTACAGTACATACTCCATGCAATTTTCACATGTCCTATGGGTATTTTAAATTTTTGTTACCTTTCTGTGCGTGATACCTCTCATTTGGAGACAAATAATCATCTTGGATCAGTATCCGTTATTCAAGGATTTTACTGTATATATTTTAAAACTGTAAGGCATGGATGAAATAAAACTATACCTTTCTGAGTGGGTCAAATTCTTATTGGACTCCCCAATGCCCTGCAGCATCCCCGTAAATGAGTTGTGCAATTTCCTCATTTCCTGTGATCATCATTTGAGCTCTGGCGGTTGGAGATTTCTCAACCAGAGCGTGGAGGTAAAGGTAAGATGTGTAGAGCTAGGGGCGTAGGTAGCTGGGGTGGAATGGATGAACCATAAAACAAGCGAGAGCAGCTGCAGGGTGGGTGATCCAGGACGGCGCCGGCAGATGGAATGTCGGCTTCTCAGGTTGACGTCTTCTGTCATTAAGGGCTTCCTTTCCAGGTACCAACGGATGGATGGATGGAGTCTCCGAGACAAAGAAACACCTCCCCTCTCCACATGAGAAGACCGCTTTGTCCGTTTCGGGGTCCATCCAGGTAAACCAGCATCCGTCCCCTTCACACTGACCTTGGATCTTCTCAACCTTCCTGTGTTGCCAAATACCAGCTGACATCCACGAGGGACGGGCGTTACTAGAAACAACTAATAGGATTCTTACTATTTTGAAATCAAAACTTGGAAATGATACCACCTAACAAAATTCTATTTATATTATATGCGTTTTCATGTAGCAGAATTCTTAACACACCTGATTCTTTGGATGTGTGATCTAATGTCGCTGGAGATAGAGTTTCAGAGCTAGGGGCGTAGAGCTGGGATGTAATTGCCGGGATAATAAGGAATTAAGCAGGGAATTAACACCACTTTAAGAAGCAGCAAGAGTGCTGATAAAGGGTTCATGTACTTAGATTTAACATACATCGCACAAATAAAGAGCTGTCCGATCTGAGAGAGAGCCCTTTGACCTGGCAGAGAGATGTAATGTCATTCGGGATTGCGCATGAGACGAGACAGCTCTATCGATAGAAATCAAACATTTTTCGAAATGAGACAATTCTTCCAATATAAATCGATACCTGTTTCGAGACGAGACAGCTCTTCCTATAGCAATCGAATCTTTTTCGAGATAAGTTGAGTTGATTTTGAGTTTAACGTCCCTTTCAGCGGCGAGACTATATGAGACAGGACCTACTGATTAACATGGAATCCGAACCATATGAACTCCCGCCGGGCATCGAACCCGGATCTCCCATGCCAAAGGCGCGTATGCTAATTGCTTAGCCAGAAAGGAGCTCCTTTTTAGAGACGAGACAACTCTCCTAATAGAAATGATGCATTTATTGAGACGAGATACCTCTTACAATAGAAACCGATACATTTTATTTATTGAACAAATTCCCAGATAAGCATAACTTTGTCATATTACACAGGAAAGTGTTAACAAAGAAACAAGAATACAAGACGAGAAAACAAAACAAAAAACAAAATAGCAGTGTCAACAAAGAGTGTAAAAGTAAGATTATTTCGCCAAAATTCGCTTAATTGCTCTTTCAAACACCAGGAAGCTCGAAAAAAATGTCCACATCAGTTGTTAGATGATCATAACAGTACGGTATTCTGTAAAAAAAGAGACCATTAATCTAGGACGGGTAAGATGGAATAGGTGGGTATTCAGGGTTATGCGGTAAGGGTAGTTCCTGAAGTAAAGAAATTTCAAGTCTGAGTGATTTCTGCGTACTCCCGGAGTCTGGATATTTAGATGTCGCAAGTTTCCCCTTAGATAATATTCGAAGTGAGGGAATACGTGCTACTGCAATAAACAAATTAAGAATAGAATCGAATCTAGAAAGATGTGTACGCCTGGCCGTGGCCCATATGGGAGAGCAGTATTCGATCTTGGGCGCTATTAGAGTTCTATAGAATGTTGCTAATGATGCCAGAGTGCGTAGTTCAGTGAATCGGTAAAGAAGCTCCAACGTACGCATTGATTTCTTAACTATTGAGGAGATGTGGTCAAGAGAACATGAGTTTCGAATAAAGGATGACACCAATTTCATTTTCAAAACGAGACAGCTCTTACATTATAAATCAATACCTTTTTCGAGACAAGGCAACACTTCCAATATAAATTGATACCTTCTTCGAGACGAAACAACTTTCCAATAAAAATTTATACAGTTGACGAGACGAGACAACTCTTTTAATAGAATGTATACATTTTTCGAGATTAGACAGCTTTTTAAAACCTACCGAACATTTTTCGAAACGAAACAATTTCCAATAGAACCTATGCATTTTTTCGGACTAGACAGCTTTTCTAGTAGAACTAGATACATTTAGACAGCTCTTCCAACAGAACAATTTCTAATAGAACATCTACATTTGTCGAGACTAGACAGCTTTTCTAGTAGAAATAGATAAATATTGACAGCTCTTCCAACAGAACAATTTTCAATAGAACATCTACATTTTTCGAGACTAGACAGCTTTTCTTGTAGAAATAGATACATTCTTGACAGTTCTTCCAACAGAAACAGATACACTTTTCGAGACGAGACAGCTCTTACAATAGAACCGACACATTTTCGAGACGAGACAACCTCAATTCTTCTCTCGGGTGCACCTAATGTTTGAGTTGAAACCACACTGATATCTGCACACAGCACAAAAAGTGCGTTCATCAACAAAATTAAATATAGAAGGGTCTCTGGTTCGATATTGGACCATGCAAAATGTTGTGGACAATTCTAGTCTGTGTGTTTTCTCGAGGTTCTCCCACATTTTCATTTCACCCATCTTTCATTATCATTTAATCATCCGTTTAGTTTAGCCTACAGGGTATAATCGTGGGACGTAAATCCAAAGATTGTGTTTCGTTTCATTTTTAAAGAAAATATACTTTGCAGATCGCACATAAAATATGTTTCTTTTGTAGCAGACTGTACAGTAATCCACAAAAGGACTATGATCGGCAGCACGGCTTTTGATTAGGACATTTTGGCGTTGTTTCTGGCATGCTATATCGGAGTTCTCTATCTGTTAATTCATGTTGCTTCTTGTTAGTCCACAATACTACAACAATATAAATTCCTGTAGCTTCACTGAAAATCTAACCAAGGTCCATCAATACTACAGGAATGAAAACGAACCGTTTAGATTCGCGTAGTGTTGCGCACGAAAGGGGAAATTTCTCGCATCATCTTGAAAGGGAAATGAGTGTTGATTGAGAATACTCAAACTTAAGAGTCTTCATCCCGGCGAAATTAAAATACCGCTAATTTTACAGTAATTATCTGATATCTTCAAATAGATAAAAGATAATTGAAATATGGAACAAGAGCGCCCTAGACAATATTATTTTGCGTGAGGTACCGTTATCACAAGTCACCTAGTGGCTTTCCGTTTTCAGCTGTTTAGAAACGCGAAAATAAATGCCGATTTTCAAAATGGCTCGAAATCGAAAGCAGATAAGTGAGTCGTGATAACGGTTTCTTATGTAAAATAATATTGTCTAGGGCGCTCTTGTTCCACATTTCGATTATCTTTTATCTAGAGCTCCTTCGTGGCTAAGCGGTTAGCGTACGCGCCTTTGGCGTGGGAGACCCGGGTTCGATTCCCGGTGGGAGCTCATGTGGTTCGGATTCCACGTTAATCAGTAGGTCCACGTCTCATATAGCCTCGCTGCTGAACGGGACGTAAAACTCAAAGTCAAGTCAAATCTTTTATCTATTTGAAGATATCACATAATTACTGTAAAATTAGCGGTATTTTAATTTCGCCGGGATGAAGACTCTTAAAGAAGACATTTGTAAGTTTGAGATACGACAGAAACATGGGATTTCTTGTCTCGAGAACGAAACGAGACATGTCCCAAGTGTCATGAGTAACACTGGTTCACGCAAGTTTTAAGTGTCAAAGATTGTCCTAATGTTACATGATTGATAGTATAAAAACTAAAATTGATAAAATGGTTCTACGACCACATTTATCAACATTTAAAAATACGAAAATCATTACATAATATACAATGTCTCTCTGATGATGCCTAATTCTTGTTGACAATTTCTGCATTTGTCTTGAAACGAAGGAGAAGAATACACGAACTGAAAAATAAGCAATCCTCTCAACGAACAAGAACTCTGTTTTTTAAATACCATCAATGAATGAAGGTATTAAGAAGAAGAAGAAGAATTTAAAATTGAAAACAAGAAAACTTATGGGAAATTGGTTCTCTCGGCACGGCTATTCCGTGCGTTCGCAACGCGTTTTTATGCCTCAAACATACACTTGAAATACGTCAAACATGTATTTAAATGTTGGTGGCTAATCGCAATGTGCCGCAAACGCGAAAGCAATAAAAACGCGCAGAATACGTTGGCTCGGGCGCATTTGGTGCGTTTTGGGAAAAATGGACCGCCTGCTGTTTCGGAAACAGTAAAAGATTTCCAAAGGAAGGGGAGAAAAAGGAAAGACGTCTTGCCAGACAAGAGGATTTTAGCAAAAAACAATTGCCTGGAAGATTCTTTGTGCAGAGCATTGGAACTCTGTTATTATAAGGTATGTGCGTGTATAACAAAAGAAAATTCACAAAAACACAAGGAAATTCCGAAAAATTAGCTAATCTCAAAAAAATGTATGTAACACAGCAGGGTTATTTCTCGTGATTCACATGAATTAGAATAAGGGTGTGACAATCTACTTGTTCACCTCAACCATAGGTTGATGGGCAACATGGAAATTTTAAAACTTTTTTTCTCGCTTAGGTGAGCTTTTTTATACTTTGATAAGGTGTCTTCTTCCTCAGTGCATCTAGATATTCTATTATTGGTCTTCCTCTTCCTGGTTTTCCTTCTGCCTTTTCCTCTATCAACACAGTGATCCAATCGGAGTGCCGGATAAGATGTCCAAGCATGCTGTTTCTTCTTTTTCCTATTATCTTCATGGTTTGTCGTTCTTCGTTAGCTTCCTTTAGTACGTCTTCATTCCTTTTCCTTTAGGTCCATGATATGAGCAATTCTGCGCCAACACCACACTTCAAATACTTCCAGCTTGGATATTTCAGCTTTTCTCAATATCCACGTCTCTGATCCTTAAAACGCTACGCTCCATACCAGTATCTTAATAAATCGTTTACGAACGTCCAGCGACACAATTCTTGATGTTGGTAGTCCTGTTTTTTCTATAGAATGCTTGTTTAGCCTGCGCTATTCTGGAACTTGCGTCTTTTTCACTTCTTCCGTCCGACGATATTAAGACTTCCTAAATAGGGGAAAGTCTTAACGTCTTTGATTTTCTCTCCACCTAGCCATACGTTTGCCTCTTCCAGTTCTGCTCTTGTGCACTTTATCACTTTGGTTTTCTTCTTATTTATCTCCATTTCGATATTCCAATCTACGTTATCAAAACCTTTCTCTATATCTACAAATGTTATCAAAATTGGTCTGTTTATTCGGATGTGCTGTTCCATGATCAGCTGTAGACTTAGTATTGCTTCTCTTGTTCCCCTTTTCCTCCTGAATCCAAACTGGTATTCCGAAAGCCGTTCTTCGATTTTCCCTTCTACTCGTTGTGCGATAATTTTGCACAATATTTTTGATGCATGGCCTGGAAATCCTGACTGGCTCACAGTACGATTTATAACTCTGGCGAAAATACAATTACCGAATAGCCACCTAGGTCGCGTTCGCTGCGAGGGGGGAGGGGGGATAGTTATCGGAAACGCCTCCTGGTATAGCCATAGTCTTAGAATTAAATTATCTGCCTATTGCTATTCATGAGACAAGACAAGACACAACTTCCGTGACAAGATAAAGTTCTTCTAATAGAAAGAGATACACTTTCCAAAATGAGATATCTCTTTTAGGAGACCTTTCGGGACAAGATATCCCAACTCATGTCTCATAGAGAACTTCCTGTGCTAGTTCTTTCTATGTATGTGTAAGTATGCTGTGGTTCTTCTATGCTAACTATTCTTGATATACTAACAAACGTATACTTCTCAATTGATTTAACCTTAGATATCAATATATAACCAGATGCTCTGTTTTGGGTTTTCCAAGTCCGATTCCTCCCTATTTTCAAAGAAGGTTGGTTTACCAAAAAATTCTTTATACGTTTTTCCTCTGTCTGTTTCTTTATATTTTACCCTGTCTGTCCGTGTGTCCCAAGACAAAAATGTCAATAACTACTTGATGGATCGCCATCAATTTAGGAGAGGATGCAAATGGTCAAAACTTAGGAATCCAGTTTGTTGATGGAGACGATATTCGAACCGGAAGCAGGGGGGATACAGTGGCACAGTTGTAGAGCGCGGAGTCACTGGTTCGAATCCCGGCTAAGTAAGTTTGTGGTGCACAACGCTGTATCCGTGGATTTTCTCGGGATATTCCCGTTTTCTACCACGTTCTCATTCCATCAAATTTTCCAACATCATTAACTTGCTTTAATCATCGTCCCCCTTAGCCTAAGAGGCATAATGATGGGACTTTAAATTCAGAGTTAATTTCATTTTTTTTCGAACCGGGTGTTATAGAAATCAATCATTTCCAATTTTAACGTTGATCAGTATAGACCAAAAACGGTAATAGATAGCGAGAAGCGATTTCTGCTTCCCTAGATTACATTTCATCTTCATCCTTAACTCTCTACTAAAAGCGGAAGTGACGGAAATAATAAAAACGATAACAGACAGAGAGAAGTGTTTTTTTTTTTCTTTTTTTCAAATTGATTAGCTCAATTGAAAGCAAAAGTGGCACAAATCAACTGCTTCCAGTTTTAAGAATGATCGCTATACACTAAAAACTGTAATAGATAGCGAGAAACTGTTTTCTGCAATTTTTCAATATTGATTGAGATAGTATGCCGTACAAACCAAACATTTTCACGTGGTGTACACGTGACACTCTAATTGTGTTTTTCACTCTAGCAGTCTATTAATCTTTTTTATCCTTGGAAACTTAATTGTTCTTTTATTTATAAATATATAAAGACAAAATTTAAAATCTAAGATTATATCGATTGAGTAATATATAGTAGTTAGGTCGAGACAGCGTCAACTCTACGACAATTCTATGAAATAGTTCGAAACTGAATATTGTTCTCTAAATAGCGTTAAACATTTGGCATATACTCAATCTGAATGGTCAATCAAACAAGCGGTGATTGATTTTGTTTTCATTTTTTGTCTCGAGAATGGCCAAAATGAATTCGCCATTTTCACCAATATCTCACCTCGAATGTCTCCATTGCCCTTTCGTGGCCAAATGGCTTACGCGATTGGTATCCATTTCGATCCCCTGTGCGGGCTAGTAAGACTTACATTTAAACCCGTGTAGTGGTTCGGATTCTACTTTACTTCGTAGTCTCGCCTCTCATAGCGTCGGTGTTTAACAGGGAGCCATTACTCTTCAATTAATCAAATGACATTATTATTATTATTATTATTATTATTATTATTATTATTATTATTATTATTATTATTATTATTATTAAGTATCCTGCCTTTTGGTAAGTCCTAGGACTAATGGTCTTTTATTTTTTAATTTTAGGTGTGGGCCTAGAAATGTTTCTTTCAAGTTTCTAGATCTTCAGCTTCCTGTTTTAACTCCCAATATTTTCTTCTATTTTTCAAATCATCGATCAGTTGTATTCTTCTTCTCCCTATTCCTCTCTTTCCTTCTATGGCGGTATGAAGAAGACAATTTCTTCGCAAAACAACTAGAATCCAATTGGCCTTCCTACGAAGGATGCTGGCTAAAACTGTCCTCTTCTCTCCTATCCATTTTTAAACGTCTTCGTTTGTTACTTTCTCTGTCCATTTTATCTTTTCCGTCCTTCTCCAATACCCCGAAACTGATATGCTACTCAATTAAGATAGAAATGTCTTGATGTCTACATCTTTCTCTTTGCCGAGATTTTTTAAATCTATTCCTCCTTCATGAACTGGAGGGCATTCATCTTTTTCTTGTGCTTTTTCATATTACATCTTCAGTTCCTCACACAGATTAGTTAATTGGGGACGAGAAACGGAAATCAAAGTTAAAAACAAAAATAGTGATAATTATCATATTGCGATCCTTGTCTATGTAATGTCTTCTAGATGAAGACTGTTGTTTATTGAAGTTTACCGTTCCCTTTCAGCACTGGGGCTATATGAGACATTGATCTACAATTAAGTGGAATCCGAACCACCAAATTTCAATCCTTCCCAACTGGGATTCGGATACGGGACTCCTGCGCTAAAGGTGCTCGCGTAATCCTGTACATCAACGAGGAGGGTTACTAGACGTAGGTATCACTATATATTGAGTATCTCATATTTTAGTGTAGTTGAGGAAGTTCAAACACTACAATTCGGCTGTCATTTTACTCTTACGACATTAACAATGGAAACCAAACCACTTAGGGTAACAGCCCAATTGCGGGCATGAGCCGCTACAACGCCATCTATCAGCGATCGGCTGAACTACGTCAAGCCTAGCGACTAGCACGCGGTCTGCTCACTGCGTCGTTCTGTCACTAACCGGCATACCAGGAACTTTCTAGACGTAATGGCCGTCACGTCTTTTATTCAGTTTGCCTCACGACGCTAAGTGGACACCGAAAATTTGGAAGCACCGGCCGGGAATCGAACCCGGAAAACCAGCAGGGGAATTTTGGTAGGAAATAATCTATGATCTATATTTAAAGGCAGGATACCAGCATTTGCTTAAGCCACATTTCCACGTTAGAAGAACTTGTAGCTGTCATTAAAAAAAAAAAAATCTTGAAACCCTACCATATTTCACCATGTACACATAGTCTTGAAAGGGTCATACAACATTTTTTCCATCTTGCAAGGAGTTGAACAGTGTGCAACTTTCTGGGACGTCTTGCTTGCTACCTGCTATCGCCCTCCCGCTGACATAAAAGAAAAACCAGTTTCGCCGCTTCCGAAACAACGGATTCTTTTAGACAGGGAGGGAAAGTGCGCCAAAATACACGATTCTAATAAGGAGGTTCACTGTTTGTCCACTAGAGTGCAGTGCTGCATATGTGGAGAAACCTTTCTTGCTTTCAAGAAGTTGTAGAGTAAATAGAAAGATCGGGTTGCAAGTTTTTTTTTTATTTTTATTTATTTATTTATTTTTTTTTAATGACAGCTACAAGATTCATTTAACGTGGCAATGTGGCTTTAGAGTGACAGAATAAACTTCGTAACAGTTTCCATCAGGACATTTCAGCTTGTGACCATCTGATTATAATCTTTTTAAAACTACCCTTCATCTATATTTTGCTTTATTTTTTTACTAGGGTCTTTGAGGACCTTAATTGGAAATTCTCAGAGATCTGACTGATAAGAAGTATGCCTTTCTCGTATGTTATCATCAGTAGGGTACACAGGAATTTATCTCGGAGGGTCCAAACTAAATATGAGGGTATTTTATATTAAAATTCCTAAAACTGTCCCTAAAATTAGGCTAAATTTACACAAAAATCGAAATTTCGGGAGGGGTCAGGACCTCCAGGACCCACCTCTTGTGTACGTCCCTAGTTATCATGCCTTCGATCCATGATGGCATGGCTCGTTAGATTATGGTTACATATTCAAAATAAACATAAGCTTTGTCCACATAATATATCAAATATGATTGAAATAAAACACCATGCCTTTTCTGTTTCCAAGAAGAAGAAGAAGAAGAAGAAAACAATTATTTGGCAACATTGCACTACTCTACCATAACTCCTGGTTTCCATGAAAAGCGAGAGAGATTGTAGAAAAGGATGATTCGATGTTCTTTTTCTATTCCCAACTTTTGAGGAGGGAAGTGGAGTCTGGCGGTCAGTGTAGTTTGTAGCCGAGGCATCCCATTGTCTCCCCTCCCCCATCTCTACAGGTATCATCTGCCCCCCTGCCAACCCCTGGAGAAACGCATCGCACATCGCAAACTAGAGAAGCGTGCCTCAGAAATAATTGTTGGGTTTGAAAGCGAATAATGACACAGGTACAGCAACTATCTTCGGAGAAAACTGTTCATGTATTGTATTATTCAACGTGTGTGTGCAGAATATACATAGAAAAATATATATATATTCTTTTTCTTCGGGAAAAAGAACAGTTATTTTGTGGTTTTTACCGATATATGTTAGCTGAGGGAATAAATTCATCATCCACCATTGGTGCTAGTTATGTGTAAATGAAATGCCTTTGTTTTTATGCTTGTAATACAAAGTGAAAGTATGTAAGTTGTCTGTTATTTAGAAATTAACTCACCTTTCATTATGTCTTGGAGACTGCCGTTGGCTATGCATTCCTTGCGGCATCACCCATGTACGAGAGAGAAACCTGTAAAAGAAAAAAAAAAAATCTTCTGGCTCAGAATTTTAATGCGTGTCTATTCGATATTTTACTTATCTATTGGTTTCTCTATACATTTCAATGTTTAATCAAACAAGAGTAGGGTAATGGTTAACATTTTTTCCTTCGCAACCTGCTTTTCGGATTCGAATTCCGTGATGTCATCTGTACTGAGATTGTTTCTTAGTTCCATCAGAGGAATGCTGGAATGGTACCTTTTAATATACAATCTGGTTTGCTTCGTTTCCTATTATTATTATTATTATTATTTCTATTATAGTGAAAATTGCTTCATAGATTGTTTCTGAAAGTTTAAATGAATAAATAGTAAAATAATGGTGTTGCAGACTTAGAAGCAAACTATTGTATCTATAGTTGAAAAATTTTAATATCTCGTCCCATTTCGATCTGAACCAACAGGAGTTGTTCATAAAATCTTTTTAATGAAATGTAAACTTTTAAGTTTTACGTTCCACGGTTTTGCCGGCTGGGCCAAATGAGATAGTGATGAGAAATGATGGAATGAAGAAAGTGGGAGGAAACAGAAGAACTCCGGGAAAACCCACGCACACGGTGTTTGTCTACCACAAAGTTCACTTGTCACAAGCTGGGATCAAACCAAGGACCCCATGCCGCAGAGGTGAACGCTCTACCACTGAGCCAAGTTGTTTTTAAACTCCAAGAAAGTACACGCATTATATTTAATGAAGATCAGGTTTTCACTTATGAAGTTAACTTAAAACATGTTCGTAACGTTGGGCCTGTATTTATCTCCTTGTGACTGATACTAACTACATTTCTACATATAATGTAGATATATATGTAAAAGGACTAACTACATATAAACGCTAACTACATATATAAAACTATATATATGAACTAACTATATGTATAAAAGGTCACACCAATCTTCATTAGAGGTTGCCGACGAAACAAGATGGGACAAAATTTTCGAGGCGAGATACGCTATAAGACAGAGAATTTTCAATGAAAACATACATTTTCCGAGACAAGACATCACTTTCACAACAACCTCAATCCAAATCTTCAAGAAAATCTGACTACATATGGGAAAGATATAGTTAAACTTTTTACTTTTTAATGCGATATTAGCTCTTTCTTCCTGACTGATCTGAATCTCAAATGATAAGCGTCATTAGAAAGCCTAAAGGAAAGCAAATTCAAAGCTACCGTCAAGCTGCCTTTGTTCAAGATAAAGTGTAGTCGCTAATTTCCCCCTGACTATTAGGTACCCAAAATATTCTGTCAACTGTCTACGTGGGGCACTGTATGGGCTCCCTATACTATATTTCGTCTTGAGATTAAAAGGAAAAAGAAGTTAACGTGTTAGCGTGTGTTTACGATTGTAGCTTGCTGGTTGTGGACGTCACA
Source organism: Thermobia domestica (assembly GCF_964235325.1). Classification (NCBI taxonomy): domain Eukaryota; kingdom Metazoa; phylum Arthropoda; class Insecta; order Zygentoma; family Lepismatidae; genus Thermobia; species Thermobia domestica. The sequence continues at coordinate 6,194,710 of NC_137455.1, read as the reverse complement.
ATTAAACAGTGACATTAGTGAGAGCAGGTCGAACATGGGAACCCCGAACAATGATATAAGAGGCTATACTTCAGGGATTTAAACTCGGAGTAGGCACTGATGAAGCGAGTGAAACTTATGCTTCAAATATTCGGGAGAGATATGCTATACTATTGGACAGTGCAACTATGGTTTAACATTTTTAAGAACAGCGATGAACTCCTTCAGGACGCACAATACACGAGACGTCCACAAGACATTCACGCAGTCTATTGAATCCGATAATGGTCAAAATTTTATATAATCACCTCATCATTGTTAATAGCTTACAACTTAACCGGTAGATTGGTTTATTGGAATGGCTCAAATAAAATTTAAATGAACTATTACCTCAATTAAAGTCGAGGTTAATTTTCACAAAGGGTATAGTGCAAAGTTATTTTCTTCTGATATTATGCCAATACAAAGCCATAGATGAATTTGCTGTCGTTATTATTGGGCGATTTCAGCTCTAAGCAATTAGGATAGCTTTGAAGGTCTAAGGAAAGTATACAACGTTTACGTCAAAATCGAATCATTTTTACGAAGTTGTGGTGAAAAATGTATGTTGTCAAACATGTTTGATCATCTCCGAGAAACGATAACCCGTGCATCGGCTGTTTTCGATATCCCATCATTAAAATACGTAGTTCAAAGTGACATGAAAAGTTTGAGAAAGTGTGTTGAGAACGACGGTGGACAGTTCGAATACTCTCTGCAATGTTGTTTATGAGTTTCTTTATTTGACATTAACTTTATGGATACCCTGTATTACGTAAGAAAGGACTTCTTATGAAACAGAACACGGCTACTGCCATTGCCGAGGCTGACAACTTTACAATTGCGCTCACGCTCACTAATCTCATTGACGCTCATGCTAGCTCAAGCTCACTATCCTTAATGGGACTCACGCTCGCTATTATTAATGTGTGTCACGCTCACTATCCTTAATGCTGCTCATGCTAACACAAGCTCACTATTCTCAATAAGGATCATGCTTACTAATCTCAATGAGACTCACGCTAGCTCTCAGACTCACTATCACTCCTATGAAGCTCACGCTCAGTAATCTCAATAAGGCTCATGCTAACTCAAGCTCACTATCCTTATTGGGACTCGAGCTTAAAATCTCAATTAGGCTCATGCTACATTATCCTTTATGGCGATGACACCCACTAATCTCACTGACGCTCATTCTAGCCCACGCTCACTATCCTTAATGGGGATCATGCTTATTAATCTTAATGAGGCACAGAGACTATATTAGACTCATTATCCTCAATGGGGCTCACGCTCGCTATCCTCAATGACGCTCATGCTGGCTGAATCACAATATCTTCAATGGGGCTTATGCTTACAAATCTCAATGAGACTCACGCTAGCTCAGGCTCATTATTCTCAATGGGGCTTACGCTCATTAATCTCAATGAGGCTCATGCCAGTTCAAACCCACTATTGTCAATGGGGCTCATGCTCATTAATCTCAATGAAGCTCATGCTGGCTCAGACTCACTATTGTCAATGGAGCTCATGCTTATTAATCTCAATGACGCTCATGCTAGCTCAAGCTCACTATCCTGAATGGGACTCACACTCAACTCACGCTAGCTCAGATTCATTATCCTCAATGGGATTCATGCTCAATATTCTCAATAGGGATGTGCACGAGACGAGTCGAGACAGGATTTTCCTGATAAAATTCGAGTCGAGACACGGCTCTTCCAATAGAAAAATATACATTTTTCGAGTCAAGACATCACTTTTACAGCACATTTTCGGAACGTGACAGCCACAAATCTTGTTTCGTGCGTATCTCTAATTTTCAAAAACGCTCACGCAAGCTTAAGCCCACTCTTTTCAATGGGGCTGACACTGTCTGTCCTCAGTGACGCTCGTACTAGCTCAAACTCATTATTCTCAATGGGACTCATGCTAACAAATCTCAATAAGGCTTATGCTAGCTAAGGGTCACTATTCTTAATGAAGCTCACGCTTACTAACCTCAGTGAGGTTTATGCTAATTTAAACTTTCACTAACACAGGCTCAAGCTCTCTATCCTCAATCAGAATCGATTTTACGCGCATTAATCTCATTGGGCTCAAATTTACGAAGAGCTCCAAAATGATGCTTCCACTCGCTTGTATTTACACTCAGACTCACTAGGCTTATTTGGACTGCACTTGATTGGCTTGGACTCTGACTCGATATTCGCTTCTAAAACTCGTATTCATACGATCCTGTGCTCATTCATTAATTTGGAGGCCAGTTGAGCCCCAAAAACAGGCTCGTGACTTTAAAAACTGCCGATTTTCTAAAGACACCAGAGATCAGAGGGACTTATCATAGACGGTGCGGGAAATTTAAATTATGCTGTAATTAGAGCGAGATAAACTTTGGTTGAAAGGAAAAGCGGGAGGAAGCCGTAATTAAGAACGAAAAAAACTATAAAAAAAAAGTTATTTAAAGCTCTTAATTTAAAGAAGACGCTATTATCCAAATAATCAGTTTATATGACACCATATTACATTAAGAGAACTATATGTGAATCCCACATACATTTAAAAAAGAAGAAAAAAGTGGATCGTGTGTCTCATTTCGGACTTTCTAGAAAAAAAGAAGTGTTTTCAATTGCTCATTATTTTTAAATGGATGCTTCAAAGGTAAATAGGTTGTTTCTTCAAACGAATAAGACGCGTGGTAATAACAAGTAAATTATCCTAAATAGTCATCATAAACAATGCGTCTTTAACTAAATTGAGCTGAAAAGAACTTAATCACCTCTAATTTCTTTTTATGTCGACTTATATTTTCTTTCCTTTCATCTTCTCTGTTTTGAGAAAAGAAAAAAAAAGAAAACAAAATGGATACTTATTGAAGGATTGTTTAACGCACTGCTTCTTTTAGTTCTTTTGAGGAAATTGAACAACAGACAAATAAAGAATTATTCTTGATTTCAGCAATGTCTTTGTTTGTTTACAAATCACAATATTATAGAGAGATGCTCGACACAGCTAATATCTCAACCAAAAATAACAGAATAGTGTTTTTTTTTTTTAAAAAAAAAATGTTAAATTTGTACTTTTGCTTGCCAAAACTCTGATATTTGCAGATGATATTAAAATATACATGGCAATAGAAACATTAAAAAACTGTAAAACGCTTGAAAATGACTTGAATGGACTAATGAGTTGGTGCTAAAAGAACATCCTAAACGTGAACACTAACAAATGCAATGTAATATCCTTTACAAATCACAAAATCCCTCAGAAATTTTCGTACAAGATGAATGATATTATTTTACCGATTACAGACACTGTCAGGAAATTAAGGGTGGTGTATGACACAAATTTAACATTTAACAATCACCTAAACCACATGATTGACCAGGCGTACAGAAACCTTGAAGAGAAGAGTTTATGAGTCGTCTACTCTGAAGGACAAAGAATAGTTTTAAAGTTGCAAAAATTCCAAGTTCATGAAGTAAGTTTGCTAATTGTTTTTACGTGTGCTATAATTTGAGTTTGTACGAGAGAGGAACGTGAAATGTTGATGCTTAATGTATCATAAGTGATACAAAGTATTTTTATATTTTAGCACGAAAAATTACTTTAGGACAGTTTTCTATTCGGATATTAATTAGAAGTGTCTTATCATACGCCTGTATATTATTTCATTTAAATACAAAAAATCATGCACTGTAGGGTTAATATTTTCTTCTCAGATAGTGATCATCAATCTCATTGTTTGTCATTTGGCGTAAAGTTGCATCAAATCTATTTGACTAAAATAACTAAAATAGTAATAATAATAATAATAAACACCGCCAAAAACAGGGTTCAACTTTTTCGCTATGACCCCTGAATACTAAGTTGTGTAAACGTAGAAACTGAGCAATGAATAATAGCACAGCTAATCCTGGCTGCCTCTAAGCATCATCCAGTTTATGCAAATTGTGAAAATAATGCGCAAAGATTTTCCCAATGTTATTACCAAAGAAACATAGGAAGGATTACACTATAAATTCTTTGCTTAGTACATAAAGTTGCAATCATTTTGACATTCCCCTTTGAATGGTATCACTTCTTTTATAACCTCGTAGCAGGTTCTTCCGGCAGCTGAATGCTCTAACAAGACTTTGAAGCTTGCTCGGAATAAAATAACGAAAGATATACCACATTGACTTGATCCCTAGTCTTCCGTAGCAAGCGCTGCTATCGGCTGAAGGAATTCAACTTCCTTTGGCTAAGGATCTCTCGCTTAGCAACAGCTGAACCCTTATTGGCTCAACGTATGAGTATATGAGGGTGTGGGCTTTAGTTCGCATTTTTGCCACGGCTCAAGACATTTTGGCAGCACAATAGTGTTGATAACATCACAGAGCACCTTGGTCATGAGTACTGATCTACAGGAATATTACAAGGTAAACTGAAGAGCAACAGGAATCACTAGTAGAAAGAATTTTAAGTTGGAAGCATTTTTTAAAATTATTTATGATGCATATGTTGGTGTGTTGCAGATGGGCTATTTATAGAACTATAATCAGTTTCACTATTCTAGGATTTTCTAAACCTGAGAATTTTAGTGAATGTTGAACAATGTTTCAGTAAGCAAGCACATCTACAGTAAGTCTAAGTTAGCCCTTAATTTTCCTTGATAGCACTTAACCTTAGACATTCTCTCTGTGTATTGTTTTCCCAAGTGTAAATTTTAAGTCAAGCTTGACAAGTATGTCAATTTAAAGAAATCGTAAAGCTAGCCTCATATTATGTATTATTGTCAAGTCTGAAACAAGCTTGCAACCGAGGAATTAGCAAGTTCGATGTAGCCTTGGTTAGGTCTGCAGCCATGTAAATATAAACTTGAGCAAGCCTACAGACTTGGCCCTGAAGGTTTGGATAAAGCTGTTAAAAGTCTAGAATGAAAATAGGGATATTGTCTATCAATGTTTTTAAAAATTGATAGTAGTACCAAGACGCGTGGGGCACTTCCATACACGATCCCCGGTCAGTTGTCCGGTTCGCCTATGTAAAGGCCGTTACTTACGACAAGGAATGCTTCGGAGACAAATTATGCCACGAATTTTGCGTCTGTTCTTTTCTCCGCGGAACTAATTATTATATTAATGACCTATATTCGAAAAAGAATTTACAGTTTAATGTCTCACGATCAGTGATGATTTCAGGGGGTGGCCGGGGGTTGTGGTGGATTTCCCCCCTGTACCTACGAAATCCCTCCCCTGGGGATATCTCCGATCAGGCTCAATAAGGATTATTAGTATTTTTCCAGTACTAATTTCACACTTTATGTATTGAAATTCCCCTCCCTCATCGAGGAAATCTGCTGAAATCATCTGCTCATGATTATGTCCTGTAGGGTAAAAGAGATGGATGATTCATGAGGTTAATGATTATGAAAAAAGCGGAGTAAAATGTGGAAGGAAACGGAAGAACCCCGAGGAAAACCACAAACATGATGTCCACCACAAACTTGCTTTACATGGGATTGAACCACTGACCCCTCTACTACTGAACGTATTCCTTCCCATATTCCATTTTTTTTTTAAACTCAGCATATGGCTTCATGGATGTGCTTCCTGGCTAGATGGATATTGTCCGCATCTAGGGTATAGGAGATCTGAATTCAATCCCAGGCTGAAAATATGTGTGCATCGAATCCTATGTTGAATCCTGTTTCCAGGTGCCATATAACTTTGTTTCTGAAAAGACATTTTAAACGTCAAATTAATCTGTCACAAAAAAAAAAAAAAAAAAAAAAGGATAAGAGATGTGCGTGTAGGGATGAGAGAAATGGTGCGTGAATTTAGAACCTTTCCTCTAGCTTCTATAGAAGTGGGTTATTACATACTAGTCTGGCTTCATAATTTAGCCTTTTTTCCCAGCACAATGTAGTATACAATGTTTCAAGCAATACTATAGATTCTACAAAAGTTAATAGGATCTGCAATGTCCATTTCCCTTTAATAATGATGAAAAAATTTCAGTCGCCTGTCTAGAAAGATGGTAAACAAATTAACAATGAACAGTCTACTAATAATTGCAGCTAATGGTAGTGATAAATCAGTGGATACATTGAGCAACACTGCTAGGTGAGATGGATGCTTGGATGAGAAAGCAGCTTTTGTGCGCTGAGCAGCAGATGTTATGATGATCCGTTGATTGCGGGTGTTAATCTTTTGATGAGGAACGTGCCAGTTGTTTTTTCTCCATTGAAGATTGATCCGTTAGGAGGTTTCTTCTTCCACGAGCCACGCAGGTGTTTACAGCGCCATCTAACAACAACTGTCAAAAGAGCAACAAGCTATTCAGGTCCTTAAAATTAATCATTATCAAGTTATGTAGAAAAAGGGTTACCGTTGTTAACGGGAATTGTGATCATTGAAAAAGAAAGACAACTTTTAAAGTTTAGTCCAAAACAGTGTTCACCTACTACAATATGTTAACAATTACTTCCAAATAATCTAATAGACAGCGCGTGTGGTCTTAAAGTAGACTTTTGGTGTGGTGTGAACACAGAGTCGGGAGTAGTCGTTCTTTCAGAAAAAATGTTCCGGGGGTGGCACACCTTGTATTCCGGGGGGCATTTCTGGTTAGGGATGGCCATTTCCGGAAAAATGATTTTCCGGTTTCCGGAAATCACATTTTCCGTTTTCCCTTTTCCAGGAAAAATTTCCATCTTCGTTTTTCCGGAAAATTTTCCGTCTTTCGCTTTTCCGGAAGATTTTTCGTCTTCCGTTTTCAATTTTACGGTTTCCGGAAAATATATTTTCCGTTTTACCGGAAAATGTGCCCATCCCTACTTCTGGTACTATTTTATTTATTGTTATATTTTATACGTATTATTTTGATCTTCTCCGAGGGGGGGGGGACTCTCAGAGCTCCGGGATGGTAGGGCCTCCCCAAAACATGTCTGGGAGAAACACTGGTCGGGAGGGAGCTATTGGAAGAACTATTACTAGTCATTTTGTCTCTAAGGCAACTCAAAACTATTAAAGTATTACAAACTACAAAACTAGTATCACTACTACAGTAGTAAACATCTTGTCCGCGAGTTTTCTCGGGGTTATTGCACAAATCCGTTCGTGATTATTTATTTCCATTAATCATCCTCCTACCCTACCTAACAGAAGCTGATCCGGGGGGGGGGGGGCGATCGGGGAGATTGCCTCTCAGAAGAGGAAACTTTCTTATTTTAAATCAGTAGCGGCTCGATACCATAATCTGAGGTAGTTCTGCACAGTTTGTTTTTTGTATATTAAATTTCCCGTTTACAGCAATTAATTATAAAATGTACACGAACCAGCATAATCTTTCAGCACTCTAATCGTTATAAATGACAATTATAATTGAAATTAACAAATATACGTATATACAACTTTAGTGTATAGCAAGCAAAACACTATTTTTTTGATTATTGGTTGTCAGTGGCGTATTTAGGGCTTTGTTTCGGTAGGAGCTATACACAGCATATGAATAAGCACTTAATTTTTCCTTTGGGATGCCTACAAGTTTTAATGAATTTCGGGTGATCTTGAGCCCGATAGCTCCCCTCTAAATACACCACTGTTGTGTGTAACAAATTTTTAAAATACATATTCATACCGTAAGAAACATACTGTTTTGAGATACCATAACAACTTCGGATTCACGTAATGTCTACAGGCAGAAATTTTATTAATCTACTGAATTATAGATATTTTATCGTTTGTAAATGAAGTCTATCCGACGTGACTTCTGCTGTACAAAATGTCCTATTACTCTTTCATTCAAGTTCGGCGTGGTGGATATGATATCACGCTCGATTGATAAGGTAGCCAAAGCATTGATTCTTTCCTGACATATTGTGCTTCCCAAAAATGTTTTAACTATTTTAAAATTAGAGAAGTAACGTTCTGCTTCACCTATTGTCGTTGGGGTAGTTAGAAGAATTTCCAAAAGGTTTATGGTTTCCTTAAAATTGTCACACAAATTGTGTTTTGTTCAGAAAATTTGCACAAACTCGAACATGGAATACCATTATTTTTAAAGCGCGCAACAATTACACTGATCTCCGTTATAAAAAAAAAAAAAAAAAAAAAAAAAAAAAAAAAAAAAAAAAAAAAACCAAGAGAAGGGCGCCTCATGTACATCACATCGTGTGTCTTCGGCTTCTTCGGAAGTATTCGTGAGTTCTGAGCTGCTGGAAGTGCAGCTCTTTTAAATCCTATCTAACAAACAAGGAAAACGTAATACAGTGCGGCTGGTGAAGATTTTGATCTCAATGCTAAAGTATAGGGAAATCCGTGCACAGCTCTTGCAATATTATTAAGCTTCAGAAGGTGTTTCCAGTAATTGTACGCTATGTAGCATATCCAGCAGTACAATTTCAGGACACTGTTAGACCAAATATCATCATTACATGTTATTTATTACCTTGATTAAATTAAACACAATTCAACTTAATTGAAAATACATTTATTTCACTAAAATAGCTGGTAGTTCTGCAGCTCTGCAGCTTTTATAGACAAGCCGCCCCTGTTTTAAATATAAATAAAACCAATCCCAGAGCTCTTAAAAGTAGCTCTAAGTAGCAGTATTACGACCTACCGCCCCCCAGAAGTCCGTCCTGGATCGGGACGTAAAACGAACTGCTACAAAAAATAGAATTAACAACTACTAACTGTAAGAATAAATAATACTATATGAATGTAACATTCATTTTCATATTCTTATTTGTTGAATGCAAATATGTTCGTATTTAAGATCGGCTATTGACTTATGATAATTATATTTTGTTTAAAAAATAATAAAAATTCTCCGGGAGACAGGGTTCATATACCCTTGCATAGAATAAAACTTATTATCTGGAAGCAACACCACAGAATCTTAGCATTTGGGATGTGATATCTTTAGTTTGTTCTTTTGGCAAACAAAAGCATATGTGAACGCAACATTTACCTTGAGGACTTCGTGATGGTTTGGATGCGAAAGGAAAATGAATTTTCTTCATACGTAACATACGGATGGAATTGTGTTTCCAGTGGCCACGCCTCGCCCCATATAAAATGTCTGGACTCATCTTCAGAGCTGAATGGGATGTCCAGAGGCTCTCACGACGCCCTCTTTGGCGATGCCATTATTTTCATTCCACACAAAGGGTAATGGCTTTGACTGAATTTTACGTGAATATTTACAATATGAATAAGTTTCAAGAAAGGCGGGTGAAATTGAATTTGCTAGAATAAGGCACACTGTAAAATACGCAGTAAAATTATAGGGCATAACTGGCAAAATAGTTGTCGTGATATGTTGATAAAATTGATATCCCTAGACAATAGGAATATGCTGAATATGAAAGTAATAATGATTTGACAATTAAAATAACGATCAAAAATAACAAAATCATTATTTTTAAGTTTTATTATCAATCGTATGGGGTATGTTTGTGTTACTGTCATTCTAATTTCACTATGAAATAGCAGCATGTTTTGCAGTAATTTATTATTATTTACTAAAACATTTTACAGCATATTTTGAATTTCTGAGAAGACTTTGTAGTTGAACACTCTAAATTAAATTAACCTATCATAATAGATGGCTGTATAAATAACCAATAGCTCCTAGTTCCATATAGATCGTTTTATAGCCCTTCTCACTGGTCTAGTGGGTAGCGCACAACTTTGTTGCACGTGGTCCCAGATTACCAAAACAATGGGTTTGAAACACTGACACATTATACTCTATTGTCAGTTTAGTTAACACGACATCACTACTACCTTCATATAGTGCAAGATTAAATTTCAGTTTTCACCGTAACTAGTCAGGGCACAGTGATAACTTTTATTACCTTTTTCGCTTGTCTAATGCTTAAATTTCGTATAATTATATAAATTTGTCCGTAAATTTCGTAATTTTTTTTTTGGGGGGGGGTGGAGGTCATATACGGAACTTAATCTTTCAATTGATTGTCTTTGGAACATAATTTTTATTCCTCACTTCTATTCAAAATATCAAACAATAAAATTGACCCTCTTAGCATATTAATGAAGATTTGTGTACTTGTATAAACGCAGTATCCTACTAGGTTGTGTTCTGTTGTAAACCCAGCTGAACATACAGATGGTGATCAGAAAAATGGAAACACCTATAGTTGGCAACACGTCAGATGTATGGGTTGGCAGTGGTGTCGTGGCGCCCGCAGCGCCGGACCGCTGGTGGTGGTGTGTTAGGTTGGTCTCCATACTACGTCAGGCGCAGTGGAACAGCAGCAGACGGAGGTAATGTAAAATGGAAGGCCTCTCAGATTTTCAAAGAGGGAAAATTGTTGGTGCGCGGTTATGTGGAGTGAGTGTGACGGCAGTGGCTACTGCGTTAGGTGTGTCGCGTGGGACAGTGTCGAAGGTGATGACGGCCTACACAACACTACGGGAAAACCACATCGGGGAAGCGGAACAGTGGGCGGAAGAAAATCATGAGTGACAGGTCACGCCGGGTATTAAACGCATTGTCACGCATAACCGTCGTGCCACTGCGGAGCAAGTGACGGAGGAACTCAATCAGCACCTCCCCCCACCCTGTTTCGACAATCACAGTCCGCCGCGAATTACATGACATGAACTTACGGGGTCGTGTTGCACGGGCCAAACCGCTCATCAGGGACCATAACGCTTTCGCACGCAGCAAATGGTGCCGCGACCGTGCAACTTGGACGGTTGAGGACTAGAAACGTGTGATATGGTCGGATGAGTTGTCCTTCACCCTATTTCCAACCGCGGGCCGTGTTTATGTGTGGAGAACGCCCAAAGAAGCTTATGGCCTGCAGTGTCTCCGCCCAACTGTGAAACATGGCGGCGACTCGATGATGCTGTGGGCCGCCATATCATGGTTTTCATTGGTGCCTGTGGTTACACTTAGCGGACGAATCACTGCCAACGATTATGTCGCAATTTTAGGACACCACTTGCATCCTATGGTCCGGATGTTGTTCCCGGACAATGACGCCATCTTTCAGGATGATAATGCACCCATTCACAAAGCTGGCGTTGTTGCAGCGTGGTTTGAGGAACATCGGGATGAAGTTCAACACCTCCCCTGGCCCACCCAATCCCCAGATCTCAACATAATTGAACATCTTTGGTCCGTCTTGGAAACACGACTCCGGCGACGATTTCCACCTCCATCCTCTCTCAAAGAACTGGCCGATGCCCTGCACGAGGAATGGTGTAAAATTCCACTTGCTACCATTCACTACCTGCACGCCGCCATCCCACGTCGCATCAAGGCTGTTCTGAAGGCGAAAGGTGCCCGACACCATATTAATCTGTTAAGTTGCAATTTCGTTCAGGTGTTTCCATTTTTCTGATCACCATCTGTATGTACTGCTGGAGTACCCTCCTCTATGGTGGATGTGAAGTTACAAGGATACCCAGAAAGTATTTCATGTGGATACACTTACTTAAAGAAAAAGAAAAAAGAAAACAATTTCAAAATAACTTAACATATCATTTTATCTAGTGCATAGAGTATTTAACAGAAGAATTTAAATATAGTAAAATAATGGAGGTTCATAATTCCTTATTTAATATAAGGGCTAAAATGATGTAGGAATGTCAAAGGGACTTCACGTTATCAGAAAAATTATTAACCCTCAAACCTTAACATCCATTTTTTCGAAGGTTAGATAGAACATAATTCCCATTCTGCCTAAAGATAATATCACATCAAGAGCTCCTTCGTGGCTAAGCGGTTAGCGTACGCGCCCCTGGAGTGGGAGACCCGGGCTTCGATTCCCGGCGGGAGCTCATGTGGTTCGGATTCCACGTTAATCAGTAGGTCCACGTCTCATATAGCCTCCCTGCTGAACGGGATGCTAAACTAAAATCACCTCAACTCAACATCACGTTAATAATGCGATACAAAGTGCTGGAGCGTCATTACGTAGAACGGGGAGGAATCATGTCAAGCTTGCAACTAGAAATTTTTGTTGGAAGAGGTTGAAGCTTTTTTGGGGGGGGAGGGGGGTCAATACTGCAAGCCATTACGCCTATTAGGTAATATTGAACGGGTGTTATTCTACACCGGAAAAGCCGACAAGTAGTTGTAAAATATTTCCACCTATATTTTCAGGAAAAAAATGATAGAACTAGATTGTTTTTATAAGAGAAAGAGTATAGATGAAGTGTAAGATCAAATTTTCATGCTACATCAATCATTTCCCTGTTAAACAAATATAGTTTTATTGAGAAAGTGCACAAATGTATGTTAACTACCAAGTTTTCTGGGAGGGGTCCGGACCCGTGGACACCCCGTGGAGCGCCCCTGAATCATGTCTTTATTACACATATACTCACTTCCATACATAAATTAATTCGTTGAATGTAAGGCAGTGTGGCCTAGAGCCGCAACTAGGGTGGAGCAAGTGGGGCATGTTCCGGACGCGTGGTTGGAAAGTGAGACAAACCCTAGTTGCAGTACTAATCTGACCCCTTGGAATGTCAAGAAAGCCAGTTTCTTGACAGAGACCATGGAGATGGTTGAGAAGAGAACATTCTATTGTCAGACATTTTAAAAAGAAGCGAAAACCCTCTCTGGAGATCTTTAATGTTGTTGACTCGTCGTTTCGTTATCTGTAAACCATGGATAAACCGCCCGCTGAATGATCGTGCAAGGCCTCCAGGAAGGGAGTTGGTGGTCGAGGTTTTCTTTGCGTGTTTGTTTCGGAATCCATAGTCACAACACTAGAGCCGACAGGTTTGCCAACCGTATTTGCAAAGAAACTTTCTTCGTTAAATTGCACCAGAGAACATATTGATGGAGTTTTGTAACTTTTGTCATTTTACTGAAGTCATGGAACTTAGTAAAATATTGTTCTAACAGGTGGTCTAGTGGCTATGCGCCTTTGGTGCACCTGAATCCGAGTTCGATTCGTGCTGAGAAAGCATTAAAATATTTGAACGCACTACGGTGGCTTGGATTCCACCTTAACTTGTAGATTTTTTTGACATTTTAGATTTGGGCCTGGAAATGTTTCTTCCACTTTTCCAAGTTTCGGTTTCCATCTTCAACTCCTAAAACATTCTTCTATTCTTAAAATCATTGATAAATTGTGTTCTTCTTATTATTATTTCTCTCTTTCCTTCCATCTTTCCTTCTATGACGGTATGAAGAAGACAGATTCTTTGCAAGATATATCCAATCCAACTGGCTTTCCTACGAAGAATGCTGGATAGAAATGTTCTCGTTTTTCCTATCCGTTTCGGAACATGTTCGTTTGTTGCTCTGTTTGTCTGTTTTGTTTTCTCCATCTTCCTCCAACACCACATTTCAAAGCTGTCTAAATATTTCTTCTCTAACTGCCGTAATGTTCAAGTCTCTGAACCATACAGTCCATTGCTCCATATGGTTCAGAGACTTGAACATTACGGCAGTTAGAGAAGAAATATGCTCCGTATGGCACTTGACCAATTTCTTCCTTAGTCCCACATTAAGGCTGCTAGTTAAGAGTGATCTTTTCTTGTTTAATGCTTCCTGGGCTATGGTTATTCTTTACCTGATCTCTTTGGTGCCTCTCGTCAAAATGCTTCTCAGAAACTTGAAGTCATCGAGCTCTACAAATTCTCTTTGTTCTACTCTGACCCGTAAGGGCGCGTTTTCACGGGATATTCTCATACTTTCGACTTTTCGATGTTAATTTCCATTCCATACAGTTTTCCAGGGTCAACTATTTTGTCAATGACCTCCTGTAGTTCTTGTTCGGTTTTAGGTATAAGAACCTTATCATCTGCATACGTGATATCGCTAATGAACTGCCCTCAATGTTGAAAACCTCATTTCCCATTAATGCTTCTATCATTAAACATTCACTGTAAATGTTGAATGTCGATGAACCACAAACACAACTCTCTTCCTTCACATCAGGAACTCAAACAAACAGATAGTGTGCTAAAATATTATAAATAGTTTATTAGCTATGATTTTTTTAAAATCTTAAGACCTTTTAAGAGTCTCTATCACTGCCAAATTAAAATACCGCTAATTTTACAGTAATTATGTGATATCTTCAAATAGATAAAAGATAATCGAAAAGTGGATCAGGACCTCCCTAGACAATGTTATTTTGCATGAGTTACCGTTATTACGAGTCACCTAGTAGCTTTTCGTTTGCTATTATTTAGAAACGCGAAAATAAATGCCGATTTTCTAAATGGTTGGAAATCGAAAGCAGATAAATGAGTCGTGATAACGGTATATCACGCAAAATAATGCTGTCTAGGGAGGTCTTGTTCCACTTTTCGATTATCTTTTATCTATTTGAAGATACTGTATCATATAATTACTGTAAAATTAGCGGTATTTTAATTTCGCAGTGATAAGGCCTCTTAAATCTTAAATCTTTTTGGGGCTGAAATTGTTTGCTTGAACCTAACTTTACATGGATTGTTGCTTCGATTCCGGTGTAACGTAAGTCACTCATGTTTCGTCGTCTGTGACAGTTTTGCTTTTTTTTTTAAAAGTCATCACCTTAATTCTGTAGTGCTCAAGGAGAGGCAACGCATTGGTTTTGCACACCTCACTCAACATTTTCGGTACCCAGCTTGAGCACAATTTTCGATAATATTAGCGTTAAGTCACAATTTCACAAAGAACATTTCTTGAAACTTGAAGAAACTTATCAGATAACAGCGAAATCGTAAAGCGTCCGTTCTCTTTCACGTTTGCGTCAACTTTCTCCAGCAAGTCTTCTTCAGTGATGACAGAAGGTTGTCCACATCGTTCTTCATTATGAACATTCGTGCGACCATCTTGAAAAGCTTTAACCCATTTCCGTAGCATTTCATTGCTCATAATGTCTTCTCCATACGTTTCACTAATCTGGCGATGAATTTCAACCGTTTCTATGCCAATTACACTAACAAAACGAATCACAGCACGTATTACAGTTGGCGGGATTTTCAATCGGCGGAGGCATTTTAGCTACTCATACACAAACGTAAACAGGGTCGAATATTTCCGTAATGCTGTCTGTGACTTGCGAAAAGATGTAGGTACACAGCGTGCATGAGCGGGATGCCGACCGCACACATTAGCAAAGAAACTAATTATCTTAATAAACTAAAATGGCATACTTTGTAGGACTGTATACCTACTTTTGGGCCACCCTGTATAGTTAGTAGAGAACATTATTAATAACTAAAATACAATATTTAACTAAATATATCAAGGTAGCAATGGAATTGTAGTTTCCAGCTAAAATATTTTTTTTTTTTAAATCAAGAATATATAATATTCTAAAGATTTCGAAAATTGTGAGAAAACAAAACAAAATTCCAATTTTATTTTAAGAATTTCTAATTTTTTGAGTAGAATTCAACTATAAAAGAAGTGAGTTAGCAACCCTTATTGTTATGTAAAGCGGCTGCGCATCTTCCTGCTGGCGCTCCCTGCAGCATCTATATTCTCCATTCACCTGTGCCATTCGTTCGTTGAAGTCTCTTGTTTTGTAGCCGATAGCAATGAATGGTTTCACGAAAATTATCTCCGGGGCCGTTGGACTGAAGCCTATCCTATAGAAGACACGACAGTTTCCGTGCATTCACGAGGAGTGAGAAAATGATCTGATGATCTAAACATAAAAAGAACACACATATGAAAACATTATGCTGCTATGCACTGACAAGTGAACTCATTTGAAATTTAGATGTATTTTCCCTTTTCTTGTTTTTAATGATAATAATTAAGAGTTATAATGTTAATATCTAATTAACTAATGTTGTAATAAGACCAATTGTGTTGGACACTTCTTCTGAAGAAATTGTCTTCTTCATAACGCCATAGAGGGAAGATGGAAGGAAAATCAGGAATAGTAAGAAGAGGGAAGAAGAGGAACACAGTTGATTAATGTTTTGAAAAACAGAAGCAAATATTAGGAGTACATCTAGACCCTAACTTAAAAAGAAAACAAAATTCTCTTAGCCGTAGCATCTGCCGACTGATAGAATTTTTATTATTATTGATGAGTTGATTTTTAGTTTAGCGTCCCTTTCAGCAGCGAGGCTATATGAGACGTGGACCTACTGATTAACGTGGAATCCGAACCACATGAGCTCCCGCCGGGAATCGAACCCGGGTCACTCACGCCAAAGGCGCGTACGCTAACCGCTTAGCCACGGAAGAGCAATAATAATAATAATAATAATAATAATAATAATAATAATAATAATAATAATAATAATAATAATAATAATAATAATAATAATAATAATAATAATAATAATGTTTTCGAACTGATAATGGGGTTAGCGATGTTCTGTCCATACAGGACTCCAACCTCAAATAAACGACTGATTGTCCTTCCAGATTTTGTGCAAGGATGCTTAGTTTCAATGGTTTAATAAATATCATTGCTCATCACCGCAGAAATGAAATTCCATTATCTGTTGCACCCTTATCCAATCCCGCCGAGTTCGTTATTGCTCATCTTCTTAAACATGCGTCTTTATTATATAAAAAATTCTCCATTTTAATCTTTTCTGCCGCTTCTACATAACAAAACATGTCCACTGAAATTCCATGGGTTCTACACATGTCCATTTAGTAGAAACATCGATAATAATTAGAACACCCACTTATCCTTAGATTTCAAAGGATGCATCTGCCGTAATAGAAATTTCAATTATAATGGAAACATCCACGAGATTTCCCTCGAATTTCAATGGGCTGCATCTGTCACAGTAGAAACTATAAGGATAATGGAAATATCTAAGAGATTTTCTTTTGGATTCCTTCGAGAAATGCTTGTCACGGAACAAAAAATTGAAGATATTCACAAGTCATTCCCTGATTGTCCTGTAAAAGTTTGAGGAATATTCCACAAGAATCCAACAAGTAGTTTCGTACCTGGGACATAACAAGACAATTGAATTTTCACAGAATGTCCAACGATGTTTGGAGGGAAACAAAGACTTCCCTTTGGGATTCCAATATCCTGGGACTGGGAACTTCTTTATGTTGTGTGGAATCATAGATGTATTACTTCAGTTTCATTATTCTATTGAGGAGTTATGGAGTGTAAGTATGCCTACACAGTTGAAATTCAAGTGCAAAGTGTAGGTAATTCAGAACAAGACTTGTTTAATTCGAGTACAAGAACTTACATCAACCTTATTATTTTTCAACTGAGCAAGAAATAAAGTTCAAAGTGGAATTCTGAGAATTGATATCTACTTTCCTGTGAGTTTTTCAGAGCAACTAACGAGGGCAACAAAGATTACTGAAATAGTTTAATGCAACTAAAGAGTATTTGGACACAGCAAATTGTTATGTTTATTTACTAATTATATTATTATCAGCTGTAATACCCGTTCTTCGCAAGGGATTAATAAGTTTTTGGAAAATATTCCAATCCCACATCCCTTTGACTATGCATTTCAATGTAAGTTTAATCATAAAACTCCCTATGATACTCTACTTTTGATATACAAATTGGAAACCCTATTCCTCAAGAATACACCCTTCGAAGTAAGATGATAACAACCCAACATGAGATAGGATTAACAATGTTCCAAAGGTAATTTCTAACGGGTTATTCGTTTCCCAGACCTCAAAAATTACGGATCAGTCAGCACTGTAAACGAAGTCAATTTTGGACATTGTACGTAGTTTTCACTTCATCTCACCTCCATGCCAATGGGGCTAAACTTTGACTTAGATGACATGTGGGGTGTCGCTATTCATCTAAATGACCCCAAAACTATGGATTCGACACTAATATCGGTCGTTTGAATTATCTTTAGATGTTATTCCTTCCCATTCCCAATCCTAAGGGTGCTAGGAGTGTCTTACCCCGATAGTATTCTTTTCTAGGGTGTAAGTAATATGTGTACAAAGTTTGGTTAAATTGCTCCACGTGTTGGACAGTTATGGTGGAACATACGAGATGGATATCTCTACAACATGGATCGTATAAAATGACTACTTTTGTCTCTTTAAAATGAAAATTTTCAAAAACGCCGAGACAAGTGCCCATTTATTTTCAATAAGGAATTTATATTCCGAGTTTCATGTTCCTAGCTTGAGGGATTCGAGAGTACTAAATTTTTTGCATACATTATGACCCCGCTCTCCCCTCTCACAGGGAACGGACATGAACGTGTCATCCGGACATCCGAATCGAACCTAGTCCATTCAATAAACATTCCAATACACGCTTTCCCCTCATGCCTATTCTGTCTATCAATACAAAACTTGGTACACACATTTCTTATCTCCTTTAGTATTTTTCTAGATACATTGTGTGCTTTTACCCGGGGCCACTCCAGAGGGGTCCAAAATTGATGGGAGGGATTTCAGGAGGGAGTTTTCCCCCACTTTCTACCAATTTTACTTGCTCAAGTACGTTGTGGGCTCCAACACATAGCACCTCTGGAAAGCTTGTTTCATGCTGAAGAGAATGAACTATAAACCAATGAAAAGTGTTGATGCAATAGCTATTTCAATGCGAGTCTACGATTTTCTATATACTAACAGAGTTAATGGGTCCCTGGGACTTACTCCGTAGTCCATGGCACCTTTTTTGTGTATGAACATATCTTTGTTATATTTGTCGAATGGACTAGGTTTGATTCGGATGGCCGCATGACACGTTATGTTCGTTCCTTGTCTGTTCGCTTAAAAGCACGCATCTCGTTATGCACCAAAGTTAATATGGTTGCATAACTACCGGAACGTGAATGATTGTAGTACGCTGGATTTACAGGATACCACGGAGCCGACTGACACATTTCAAAGTTGAGTATTGCGCAGGCGCGATAGCTTGGAGTGGGTTGTGGCTGGGGTATGGAAAGTGGATAGGATGTCATTTTATGAGAACACTGCAACAGTTAAAATGGACTTTTAGCGTAATATCAAGTAACAATTAAATGTATAATCAAATCGCTGCACTTTAATGACTGACTTCGTTTCGTAATAAGTACTAACACAGAAAATACATTGTTCAACGCTCCAACTATGTCCATGGTACCTTTTATGGTATTGCTATAATAAGACATCCTAGTTATTTTCCAATCTCCCACCCGTAACCCAATCCAAGTTACTACGCCTGCGCAATATTCAACTTCGAAATGTGTCAGTCGGCTCCGCATCACCCTGTAGATTGCTCTCTCGTCCTGAAAGCTTAAAAGAACTTATGCATTTTTACAGTTTTCCAGAAACAACTCTGTAGGACTCTTAGGGGAATAGTAAGGGAGTAATATGTAAAAATAATTCAAAATGACTGATATTAGTTTTCAATTGATAGTTTCCAGGGACGCTGAGATGAATATTGACACACCAGATTGTCATTTGAGTACAAGTTCGGCCCCGTCGAATGGGGTTGAGAAGAGAGTGAGGGATTGGAGGTGGAAAAAGGTTACGTAATAATAATAATAATAATAATAATAATAATAATAATAATAATAATAATAATAATAATAATAATAATAATAATAATGATAATAATAATAATAATAATAATAATAATAATAATAATAATAATGATAATGATAATAATAATAATAATAATAATAATAATAATGATAATAATAATAATAATAATAATGATAATAATAATGATAATAATAATAATAATAATAATAATAATGATAATGATAATAATAATAATAATAATAATGATAATAATAATAATAATAATAATAATAATAATAATAATAATAATGATAATAATAATAATAATAATAATAATAATAATAATAATAATAATAATAATAATAATAATGATAATAATAATAATAATAATAATAATAATAATAATAATGATAATAATAATAATAATAATAATAATAATAATAATAATAATAATAATAATAATAATAATAATAATAATAATAATAATAATAATAATAATAATAATAAACGGCCGATTTTAGTATCCAATCCATAGTTTTCAGGGTTGCTGAGAGATCTTAAGGATTTTTATACTACATTTTCAATGAAATGAATATCCTAAGTTGGGTAAAGGGTTCAAATATTTTCCATAAAACTACCATCCCCGTGCGAAAAACAGACATTCCATTTAGTTTTTAAATGCGTATGAATAATTGTTAGTAGTATCAAATAATAATCATTATTACTATTACTCAAACTGGAGAGACGATTGGAAGTTTTTGAAATGTGGGTATGGAGAAGAATTGAGAGAATTAGTTGAATCGAACGGAAAACGAATGAGAAGGCATTAGAAATGGTTGGGATGTAAAGAACAGTTTTAAATATTATTGAGAAGAGGAAGGAAAACTAGTTGGAACATTGCTAAGATGAAAATGTATCGTTAGAGACGTACTAGAGAGTATGGGGGGAGGAAAGAGAGAGAGGGGAAAAAGGAGGCTACAATTGATGGTCAATTTCAAAAGAGAAAAATTCACTCGTGAAGACGAAGAGGTTAACGGAAGAGTGCGGAGCATGGAAGCTTCTTACTTGAGACAAGTGACCTGCCCAAGGGCGCCGATCCCCGGGGGGTGGGGGCAAGGGGGCCTGGGTCCCTCCAAAGCTCATGTGGGCCCCCTTACTGTATTCGTAAATTTACAATATTTGGCATAATTTGAATGCAATTTGTTTTAGAATCCTCATATATGCTTTCTGCGTCTGAATGGGCCCTCCAAATTTACAGAGAAATCGGCGCCCTTGGACCTGCCAATAATAGCAGAATACTTACGATAATGATTATGATCATGATGATTACTCAATTGCAGTAGATTATCTACTTTTGTAACAGAAAATGTCCTGAAGTGTACTCCCCCGCAAGCTATGAGCTCCCAAAGAAGTGCGGATATCTTGTATAGTTAGCGCCTATAAAGGAGGATGTGATTGTTTGTAACAACATAATTTGCTTTCTTGAATAATGAAGTTATTTTTCCTCCCAGATTAATAACTATGAACAGCAGGAAGTCCATGCCTTCGATATGTCTTGTGTTTTACTCATCCTTAATAATAAAAACAATGATTGGAAGGTATTGAACAAAATGAAGCTATAAACAGAATCGTTAGCCAATAATAACGGCAATTCTTCTTATTGTGTTCGAGAGGCTACTTTTCAGTGTTGCCGCTGATCAATGAAAATTGATGTTGAAATACGTTAATAAGAATAAATGATACTGGCACTTATAATGAGCATCTTTCTTTTTACGGGCTCTGTTAGTGTTTTGTTTGGTGTTTTGTGATAGCTTGAAGAAAAGTTTTGCTTTTTTATTCTAAAAGATAATATTGTACACTGTTTTATTTGACCAAGTAAGTCAAGTGAAAAAGAAAACAAATTTTTGTTGCAAGGTTGTGTATGCGAATGAAAAAAGTCTTCTTGGAGAGTAAAAAAAAGTCCTGTGTTAAACTGGCTTTTTTATTAATTTCGTTGTAGGTGGCGCTTGAGGGAGGATAAGATGAAGATCATGACAATGGTAGGAGGGGAAAAAAAAAGAATCAAGTCGTGGACTGGTCTTTGCTACTGGCATTACTCGTGCTCCAAGGCGCTTCCTCTCCCCCCCTCAGTTTCCTCCCGCCCGCAACAAGAATTAACAAAAAGAATAAAGAACCGGTCTTTTTTGAGAGAAGAAATCTCACTGACGAAGGGCCATAGGCTGTATCTACTCTATACGGGCAATTACTCTCTTTTATGCATATTGGACTATTGTCTTTTCGGCGTTTCGCCGTTAGGTGCGCTGCTGTCATATTAAAAATAATTTTTACTACGGATAGTATCAACACCAACGCCCCGTGACGCATCTATTATCACAATCACCATTCAAGAGTGAAGCCATTGAAATAATGGCTTCTTCTTTGTAGCTGCTATGGTATTTTGTGTTACGTGAGTTATGAGGCCATGAAAAAGAGATACTTTATGTGCGAGGCGTTTATCTGACAAATTATGGTTTGATAAATTAATGCTTTTAAAAATATACAGAAGGCTTTTATGCCTATCATTTTAGGAGTCGTGTGAATGCATAACAAGGGGCTACTGGACAGCATAATACACGTATAGATATACGAATTTGTGTGGTCATTTTGTATCGTGCAAAATCGTGTAAGTAGGTTTTGCCCACGGACACATCTTAACCAAGAGTCTTCATCCCGGCGAAATTAAAATACCGCTAATTTTACAGTAATTATGTGATATCTTCAAATAGATAAAAGATAATCGAAATGTGGAACAACAGCGCCCTAGTCAATATTATTTTACATAAGAAACCGTTATCACGACTCACTTATCTGCTTTCGATTTCGAGCCATTTTGAAAATCGGCATTTAATTTCGCGTTTCTAAACAGCTGAAAACGGAAAGCCACTAGGTGACTTTTGATAACGATACCTCACCCAAAATGTAATATTGTTTAGGGCGCTCTTGTTCCATATTTCAATTATCTTTTATCTATTTGAAGATATCACATAATTACTGCAAAATTAGCGGTATTTTAATTTCGCCGGGATGAAGACTCTTAAAGAGTAAAATAATTAAATTATTTTTCTATATCATCATCATAGGTATTCTGCAATTATTAAGAAATCACTTGCAGCAAGCTGAGAAACTATCATGCACCACTGTCTTGAGCTAACCTCTTCTTGTTGAAATATCAATTGTTTGAGTTGAGTTGATTTTGAGTTTAACGTCCCGTTCAGCAGCGAGGCTATATGAGACGTGGACTTACTGATTAACGTGGAATCCGAAACACATGAGCTCCCGCCAGGAATCGAACCCGGGTCTCCCACGCCTAAGGCGCAAACGCTAACCGCTTAGCCACGGAGGAGCTCTATCAATTGTTTGTTTCAACACCGCCGTTAATTGCACTCTCTTTCACCCCCAGCTCTTTCTTCCTGTAATGTGCTGTCTATAGAGGTAGAAGGCAAAAGAGGAAGACAAAAAGAAGATGGATAGATTGTATGACTACGAACGTAGAAGAGAAAAGGGGCTAATAGAGGATGATGTTTGAGAACGAGCAAAATAGAAGCGAATCATCAAAAATTGTCGACAGAATGGACCAGTGATTCTGAACATAATTCCTATCACAACCTCCATTTTATCACATCCTCTTGCCAGCGATCCCCTTATAATTTCTGGTTTGTCAATTTGGAATTTTTAATATACCTATTGCGGAGATCTCAAGATATCCATCTATGTCTTTAATAGTAGAATCCATTTTTTGTATATACCTGTAGCGGATACAGTAATTTTCCTAAAAGCGAATGGATTAAAAACAAATTTGGTCAGTTCATTCATATTACAAATATCGAATCCAATCCGTCATACTGTTTCAAAATGGATATCATTAGCCGGAGTGCTTTTTCTTCCATGTTAAGCATTGAAATAAAGACAAGAAATCGTTTATCAATTGAAAATGACTTGATAATGTGCGTCACGAAGATTGAACCGGACATTGTCCCACTAGTAAAATCATACCATGCTCAGGTATCTCATTAGCTTTCATTTTTAATTGTGTTTCAATATGTAGGTTTTGTTGCATTTGTATTTTCTGGTATTTCAAGGTGCAGTTCTCAATAGTTTGATATCGTACCTCTTTCATTTAAATTGATTTTCAAATAACTCTCCATCTGTTGAAAATGTTTAGTAGACCTATTTTTTTTAATATGCTTATCAGAACAAAATTCAAACTAACATTTAAAATATTTTCCGGAATTAGATTCTAATTATATTTATCTCTTCCGCTTATCTTTGCTACCCCCATGAAACCCTCTTGCGAGGGGATCGCGACCTCCGGGTTGAGAAACCCTGGAATAGACAAAGAATGTTTTTTTTTTCTCAAAAACTACTCATGAAACTTCCCACTTACATACATAATTTTGATCAGTTCAATAAGATATAGTTTGGCATATATCTTGATATTTTTCCGCTAAATGTTCAGCTAGAATATCATCTAGAAAGTCAATTTTCCACCAAACGAGGGGAAGGGGGAATAGACGTCTCGTCGTTAAATGCTCAGAATATTCTAAAATTATACTCCACTGCACGGCTAATCCTTCCCGCTATTTAGCATCTGTTTCTTTTGTCTGAATACCTTGTTTCCGCCTGGTTTCTCTCATAATATATTCAATTTGTTCTCATGATTCTGCAAAATAAAAAGGCAACAAAAACTCTGCCGTATACATGACAGAATTCACAGTATTAATAATAAGCATTACACGGTTCCCAGTTCCATCTACATATCAGGCAAGAGCTCTAATGATTTTTCGTCTTGACGCTAGATGGCGTTATCAATCACCATGCCACAGTGTGACAGGAAAAAGACTGCTATAAAAATAATGAATCCGGCACTTAGACCTTTCCTTATCTCTCTCAACGATCAAGGATTATAGGTTTTTGTAACATGGGGCTTCATAACTTATGTTGTGCGTTATGTCACGTCACTTGAGAAGCATTATTCTTCCATAAAGCATCAAAATAATGTGGGAGATTGTATGTTACAGAAAACTTCCTGCAGATCGAAGATCTACGAACATTGCGGATATTTCATTGTGATGTGTGGAAGACTTTCAGCGGATTTTTCTAACGTTCTGTGATAGCATCACATACTTCTCTCACTCGCAATAAACCTGATGTACAGACATTCAGAGCAGATGAGGAACGTGGCTTTATAAACGCAGTATTGATAGGCAAACACGTACATCCATTGGCGTCTTTGGCATGTAAAATTTGGGGGGGGGGGGGCATCAAAGAAAGTAATTTAAAAGGTACTACCTAGCTCAACCTGTTTATTATCTTCGATTCCATTTGTTACCTTTCTGCTTACCTTCACGGATCCCCTAAGGTATATCAAGAATTCTGTTATAATCGTTTCACAGCTTGAATATTTTATTCCAAATAAATATAATTTTATTATTCATATGTTATTCTGTAGTTAGTAAATAAATTAAATTATAATAAAATATTGTACTTCAAAATATTTGGGGGGACGCGTCCCCCTGCCACAGACGCCCGTGTGCACATCGATGGTTGCGCACATGAATTACAGTATTGCCACCATACTTCTGCCTTACACTCTCCCCTACTTTGCTCTATCTCTTTTTATCTGCCATTTCTCTGATTGTAACACCCACTACATACTGGAAACGTTTTGTCGCCCTGGCTAGATGCATTGAACATTATGGGAGCGTGTACACTGCTGCGACCGAGTCAGAAAAATCGCTGAGGTGTCTCCAGGCAGGCAGACAGCTCGAACATGAAACAGTTGCGCAACAGTACAAAATGCATGAAAGCAAGTGGTAGTTTGAACATCGGTTACACAAAACAACAAAGCTCAAAGCTTCCTGTACAGTGATTCTCACTGGTTCCAGAACCGGGTAACCTAGATAAAATCCGTAGTTTTCGGGGTCTCTGAGACGAACAGTGACACTTCCAATGCCATTTAAATCCAAATTCAGCCTCACAACTTGGAGGAGCGGAGGTGAGATATATAAATAGGAATGATCGAAAATTACCGATATTAGTGTCGACTCCAATGTTTTTTGGGGTCGCTGAGATGAACAGTGACACTTCCGATGCAGTTTATATCCAAATTCAGCTCTTTATGTCCAAAATGAAACGTATTCTCCCAGTGCGAAGAACGGGGTTTCTGCTAGTAAATAATAAATTCTATAGTTTATTTTTACATAGACCCTAGTTGCCTATAATTTGAATTGAGAACATCTTATATCTGGCAGTATACACTTGAATAGAAAATTAACGTTAGGGGAACGCGTAAAATATGTTGAATATTCCTGTCTTATTGTACTGAACTAACGTTGAAAATGTAGAGGAATCGAACTAAGGACCACCATACTAAATACAAGTACATCTTTACTAAAATTTAAAAGGTATTGCCTGAACTCGAGTAATTTAAATTTTGTAAAAAGAAAGTAATTAAAAGTTCTGCTGATCATTTCTAGGCGTGGACATGAAAACTATAGAACTTGTAACGCCTTGTTTTTATGACTCAGAATTATGCAGATGAGTATGATGGTGTGTGAAACAAAAGATCTAGGTGTTGCATATTTTCCGACAATTAACGAGTATAAAAAAATATGACAGTAGATTTGTATATATTATAAAAATATATATATTTTTAATTAGGAAATTTATGTCATGCAAGGCTATATGGACAGGTGCCCACATAAATGGAACAGGTGAAGGACTGCCAGAAATAACACATTTTCTTTGTATATGTATAAATGATAGGAGAAAATGTCTGAAAACTTCAATAATTCTTTTATTTTCTTTCATCCTGTCCGTTTCAACTAGTTTTTGTTTGTGGAAACTTCCTCTGGAAAACTTGAAAAATTTACCACATTCGTCAGATCAACATGAGAAAAGATTAAAAAAAAAAAAAAAAACAATAGAAAAATACAGTTAAAAAAAGGTAAGTTAAAAGTTTGTGCATCACGGATATGTAAATTTTTGGTTGCGAGAGCAAAAAGCAGACTCCGAAAAATACCCTTAGCAACCTCCATCGTATCATACATGTATGTTGGGAGATACATCCACCTGGCCCCTGGAGAATTCCCTTCCTCCGCCCCTCATCCACATAATATGAATGGAGAAATGCTCTGGAGGCCAAAACTAGAAGATGAACAGAGCGGTGCCTCTAGGCTTCTTCAGATGTTATTTTCCGACGAAAGAAAAAAAAAGTGAAAAAAATAAATTCATCTTGGTTTCAAACTTGTAGCACGCATGCTCCTGTTCGCCATGCATGCCAACAGAGGAGAACTCATCACGATATGAGTTACACACACACACATATTCACTGAATTACGATATACGTGTGGAGGTACATACGTTGGATACACCTGCTTCTGGTACGAGCAGAAGTCCTAATACGTGTTCCAGGTGAAAATACTTCATTGATAACGGTTATTAGCATCTTCTTACTTGGGAAGGAAGTTCGTGACGGGAAGGTCCTGTAAGGGGGAGGGGGACTGTGTCGTCCTGCTGGTCACAGGAGCTGGCAACAATTAAATTTTTGTTATATTCTTTTTCTGTTTTGCTTCTTCTGTGTGAGGTCTTCACTTCAATTACCAGTATGATTCTTAATGAAAAGATGAAGCGTGGAACAATTGAAGGGATTTTTATTTTTAGTTCATCTATCATAAATAAATGACCAATATTTTCCCTTTTGGTGCAAAAGACTGTCACTCGATTCTCTGTGATACTATAAGGAGCTCGGAATCTATCTTAAACAGTATTCTTACATACCTTCAAGTGGTAAAAGGGAAATTAAACTCCAGCGAATTGGACTCCTTCGTGGTCAAAATGGCTGACACGCTTTCTTTCTGTGTATGATCCATAGATGGCCATTTTGCACTGGGCTCGCGCTCACTAATCTCAAGTGGGGTCGCGCTCACTTCTCTCGATTGGGTTCGAGCCCACTTCCCTCAATTGGGCTCGCACTCACTCCCCTCAGCTGGATTCGTACTCACTTGGGCTCGCGCTTACATATTTCATTGGGACTCGGGCTCACTCGGGTTCGCGCTCAATTATTGATCCCAAAGCCGGTTGAGCGCAAGTGCCGAGCTGGCGAGCGTTGGGCTTATGAGTTGAAACACCTATGATATAGTCCTGGGTTCGATTACCTATGGGGAAACTTGCGTTAGGTACAAACCTAATTTCTAGTTCGAATCACATTTTAAACAGGTGACTCCGTCTTGCCTCAATTCTGAAAACAGTGGCCCTGTTCGTAGCGTAGTCGCTAACGCTCTCGCCTTCGATGCGAGCAGTCCCGTATTCGATTCCCGGTGGAGCCACTCGGTCGAAAAAGTGTAACACACTTTTTCAGGCCAGCCACCCTGAATGAGGTTTTCCTCATTCACACCAGGCAAATGCACGGATGGTACCTAACTTATAGATCCCAGGTCGCTTCCTTCCTTCCCTTTCCCCGGATTGTGTGCTCGCCGAGGGACGTCATCCCTCAAATCGTGACGGGCCAAATGGCCTTAGATGCCGAAAGTCCAGAAATCTAAATCCTAAATCAATTCTGAAAATGGTGGTAAAAGCATAATTAATTAATCAATGAAATTGGAAGATTAAGCACCAGAATAAGCCAAATCCAATTTTAAGAAGACTATAGGATAGGGTATTATTGATTGGTAAATAATTACGCGTTCGGTAGTGCCATGTAATTATGAAATAGAACATCAAAGCTTGTTTAATGTTGTGAATGGTGAATTCTGTTTAATAAAACCCGTACCTGGTTGTTGATGTAATTAATTGATTATGATAAAAGTGTGGGTCGCGTGGCTGAGTATTAGAGCGTTCACCTCTGGTTCATGGTTCGATCCCAGCTGGCTCTCAAGTGAACTTTGCAGTAGACAAACACCGTGTTCGTGGGTTTTCTCGGGGTTCTCCCGTTTCATTCCACTTCCTTGATTCATTTCTCATCATCACCGTCTCCTTTAGCCTAACCGGCATAACCGTGGGGCTTAAAAGATTTCATTTCATTTCAATTTGTTCGAGCAAAATAAAAACTGTCAGTTATTATCGACAACGAGCGATATACATTTTGAAACCACAAAAGTTTGATTTCTTTTTTAAACTACACATGAGAGATCACCCTCAAGTATGATGCTTTGTTTAGTTCATTAGGATTTATTGACTGATATATGTAATATATTTGGGCAATATTTTAATTAAATAGAAATACAAATTTAAAAGTAATGATAATTTTAGGTTATGTCTCATTAAATATACAATAAGCTGTCACCTTGCCTATGTCATAATGAAGAGCTGAATAAAGGTGTTTCATTATAAGTTTTGCTTCGATTAATTGCATTGTTCTTACACAGCATCAATTTTTAGGTTTATAAATTGCGGGGTCTAATGAGGCAGGGAGCTGTGCCACAAATCTTGAAAATTTTAGTTTTTGACATTTCTACTCTTCTATTGCCATATAGGGATGAGCACGAGACAAGATTTGTGGCTGTCTCGTCTCGAAAATGTGCTGTAAAAGTGATGTCTCGACTCGAAAATGTATATTTCTTTATTGGAAGAGCCGTGTCTCGACTCGAATTTTGTCAGGAAAATCCTGTCACGACTCGTCTCGTGCGTATCCCTACTGCCATATTTAATCTAAGTTTATCATGTGAACTACAATCATGTGACACAGCACTCGCGTTTTGTGCATCAGATGTTCTGAGTATTTGAATACGTCCTCAGCAGTATTTTGAGTGAGAGAAGGAGATATCCCACTTACCGATGGTGTCCAGTATGACAGTAGAGGAGGTACCAACAGTTGAACAATAAAATTGTACAGAGTGGTGTTGCAATGTACGGTGCTGCTTTCATATCACGAAAATAACTGATGTGAAATTTGATACCATACTACCAGACAGGGTCGGATCCAGGATTTTCTGAGGGGGTGCATCAATAACTAAAAGTATATTTGAATTGAATTGTTTTTTTTTTAAATGCCTTCAGTTATCTGTAGTGTGAATGAGGAAATGCCGTGGAAATGCTAAGTGTCTGTTCTCGGTGAATCCTTTTCTTTCAACTTTTTGAAAATTTACTCCAACTATTGGGTGTGGAGAAGAATGGAAAGAATTAGTTGGGTCGAGCGGAAAACGAATGAGAGGGTGTTAGAAATGGTGGGTGAGAAAAGAACACTTTTAGATATTATTAGGAAGAGGAAGAGAAACTGGTTGGGACATTGCCTAAGAAGAAATTGTATCATGAGGGACTCCATAGAGGGTATGGTGGCGGGAAAGAGAGGGAGGGGGCGAAGGAGACTACAATTAACGGATGATATAAAAACAGAAAGATCATACGTGAAGACGAAGAGGTTAGCGGAGGACCGCGGATCATGGAAGCTTCTCAGCTGCGGGAAATGACCTGCCAATAGGGGCAGAATACCTATGATGATGATGATTTATTTGGCAAAACTTTCCTTTATTTTAAGCCCAAACGAAAGCATGACACCTGAAACTTTCGGAAAGTGTTGCTATTTTCACTGCTAGCTTCTCACTTTACGTAATGTATATTTACAACGAAGAGGTGATGCACGTGCACCTTTGCACCCCCATAAATCCGGTCCTGCTACCAGACATACCCTTTTTCAAATACATCTATTTTGACATGGAACTCTTCAAGAAGATGCCATTTCGTCGTTCCAAAACCAGAAGAGATCTCTTGGTTGATTATCCTTATGTAACTACACTTCTTAAACAAATACCAATACTCTATTCACATGGATGACCCATATCAGTTCTGAACTTAAAAGATTTCATGACAATAATGCCTTGTACTTGTATAATTTTTCATGGTGTTTATCAAGAACTAACATCCACAGAAACAATGGGCAGTGAAAATACTCCAGAAGGCATGTTGTCTTTCTGTAGTTCATATGTAAACCTGTGAACATGGTTTACACCAGGGCCGTGCTGGGACACTAATGAGGGCGGTGGACAAGTCTACTAAAAGGGCGCCATACAAACGGGTCTATATATATATATATATATATATATATATATATATATATATATATATATATATTATCCTCGCTGCTGAACGGGACGTAAAACTCAAAATCAATCAATCAATCAATCAGTCAATATATATGTATATATATATATATATATATATATATATATATATATATATATATATATATATATATATATATATATATATATATATATATATATAGATAGATAGATAGATAGATAGATAGATAGATAGATAGATAGATAGATAGATATAGATTTTTGAAAGAAAGTATAGATTCCTTTCTATATCAAAATCACCACCAAATTTGTTTTAGTACGTAAATAGATAATTTGTGGAAACCTTGAATCGAAATCCTCTTTACTAGAGAAAAACTTTTTAGTTTTTCTAATAACATTTCTGTCAAATAAAAAGAAGCTAAATGCATCAACAACTTAATATAGCTCTATGGCCTATGGACACAGGAGGTTCAGTGCCGCGTTTACAAAAGGTCTCCATTGATTTCTGTCCTTAGCCAACTGGACCTAGTCTCTACTTTATATTCCAATCTCTCCGAGAACCAATGGCGCCGATCCTGGGGGGCCGGACGCCCCAAACTCATGTTTGCCCCTTTATTGTATTTATGAATATACAGTATTTGGCATAATCTGAATGCAATTCGTCTTAAAATCCTCATATATATGCCTTCTGCATCTGAATGCTCCCCCCCAAATGTACAGAGAAATCGGCGCCCTGGCCGAGAACCATTTTAATATTGTCCTCCCATCTGCGTCTCGGTCTTCCTAATGGTCATTTTCCTATTTGGATTTCCAGTTAGAACTTTGAAAATGTTTCTATTTTCTTCCATTCTGACTACATAACCTGCCCATTTGAGCCTCCTAGACTTGATGACACTAACAATGTTTTTGTAAACGGTATAAAATTATGAAGTTCCTCGTTATGAAGTTTCCGCCATTCCCCATTCCCGTTCCTCTTGGAGTTCGAATATTGCACTGAGGAAAAAAATATAGGTGGCGTACTTAAAAAGATAGGTTACATGAGTAATTTCTGTAGTTTTTGGACTTAACGTACAGCAGACGTATAACTGAAAACGCAGGTTTTATAATACTTTCTGTATAAGTGTCCCATCAGTACGTACTTTCTGTATGAAACAATATAGGCGGTCAGGATCTCACATACAAATGGACTTATATAACATACAGCTGAGGAATGTAACATAAGTATATGCATGTGGTATACGGAAAACTGTTAGATGTCAGACATTCTGCAACGGCATAATGTAACATCCAAGGGCAATGCCTATGTAGCATACAGATAACGTATGCTCCGCATTGATTTTTGTAGTAAGTAAGAGGATAACGTATATTTGTACGTACAATACACCGCTGTCCGGAGAACGGATTTTTCTCAGTGAGGTGTAAGAATTTTGTTTTCAAGTACTTTCAGTCTGCGATTTTCCCTCAGAGTCAGTGACCATGTTTCGCAACCATACAGCACAACAGGCATGATTATCGTTTTATATTTTAAGCTACAAATTCCTCAACAGAATTCGCGACAACAAAAGATTTTTAACCGAATAATAACACGAAATCCCTGCGTTCAGTTAACATCAAATTTTTTAGTGATTATGGTTTTGGTCTGTTAATAATGATTCTAGATATTTGAAAGCATCCACTTTGTCGAAAGAAAATATTATTTGATATTTTAACACATCCATAAAATGCAGTATTACAATCCCGACAAACTTCTATTTATTCAGTTTTCTCTGCATTTACTTTTAAGCCTCTATCTCTGAAAGCTCGTGAACAAGAACTTCTCTACTCGAACCTTACTTTGGGATTCATTTAAACATTTTAATTAATATACTTTTCCGGTATTGCAAATTCTGTAAGCATGTTGCACAATGTTTCCCTCCTACCCTAGTCTAAAGTCAATAATTGATGTGCCAGAATATTGTATTCCCATTCCTTTTTCAAGTATTAGTTGAATAGTAAATATCTGGTCGATTGTTGATCGATTATACCTACATCCGCTCCTCCAATAATTTCATCTGCGTATGAAGTCAATCTTGCTAATAAAATGTTTAAGAGAATTTATTGGATGTTGACAGAAGAGAAATGTCTCAATAATTATTACAATCAGTTTTGTTGCTTTTCTTCTGAACTGGAACAATGATTTATTCTTTTTCACTCTTGTGGTGATTCCTCCTTGTTCCAGATAAGGAGAATGAGTTTGTGCATCTTGCTCTACAATTTTTCCCCTCCAGCTAAAATTAAGTCAACCAGAATTTTGTCTACACCCAGAGATGTGTGTTTCTTTAATTTTTTAAATAGGGATTTCTATTTCTGTCTGGTTAGGTTCTGGAATATAAGGTTATGTTGTATGCATTTCACTTTCTCCACGCACATTTGTTTTTGGCTATGTGTTAAGCAAATCGCCAAAGAAATCTTTCCATCTATTTAAGATGCTATCCTGATCAGTGAGAACTGTTCCTTTAGGTTTCTTTAATATATAAGCACGAAGTTGATAGCCTTTCTTAAGTCCATTAATGCATTTATACAGGTCCGAATGTTTTTATTTTTACTATTATTTTCAAGTTAATTAATTTTAGCTTTCAAAAATCGCGTTTCTTTGTCCTAAAAGTTTTGGAAGTTTTCCGCCAAATGATTGAACTTTTATGCAATTATTTAGTTAGGAGTTTGTAACCAACGCTGTTTCTTCTGTTTTCTCTTCTCTGCTACTTTAGTGCATTCCTGATTGAACCATGCTTTGTTCCTACGTATTTCTGCGTGTCCCAATATTTCTTTTCCTGAAATCTTAATGTTATCTCTAATTTCAACCAAATATTCTGAACAGTAGTGCACTCCGAGTCTTCTAAAACCGAAAATCTATTCAAAACTTCAATCTGACTGCACTCTCACCTGACTCTCTTCTAATTTCTTTAAATTAAACCGTTCCGTTTTCAGATATTGAATATTTCCTTTATTCAACGATAATCTCTCTCTTATTATCATAATCAACTCATCTGAACGAACGAACATCAGTTGTGCTAGACTGTTTTCTTCTATCTACTAAAACATGATCGATTTGATTATATGTTTTTCCGTCTAGTGAGGTCCAAGTATAGTTATGAACGTCGCGATGTGGGAATTTTGTAATCACCACGATAAGGTTTTATGGATTTGCAAATTTCACGAGTCTAACGTCGTTGTCACAACCTTCCTTATGCAGATATTTATTCCCTATAATCGGTTTAAAAATACCCTCTCGTCCTACCTTCGCATCGAAACCGCCTAGCAGAATTTTCATATGGTATTGCAGGAGATGATCAAATATCCCTTCTATTCTTTCGTAAAAACTTTTTTATTGTCATCCTTATTTTCTGTTGGGGTTTAAAACAATAATACTACATCACCAACCCTTAAGAGAAGTAAAAGAAAATGTATCATTAGCAAATTCAACCCATGTAATTGCTGATATTATGTATTCGTTTGTGAACGAAAAGCCCTAATCCTAGTTGGTAATTTTTAATTCGTTCCCCGTAAAAGAACGTAAAATTTCAAAGACTTGACTCCTCCATTTCCTTCTCATCTAACTTTCTGATATCCCACTAGGTCCATCTTCTATTTCTAAACTCATTCGTTACACATTTTAACGCGCCTGCCCTAGACTTCTTATCTTCCATGTTCCAATTCTCATGTTGATTTTACTTTGCTGAGTTCGTGCCAAGTTATCAGGTCTGATCCAAGGATTCAGCGAATATATCTGAACAAGCTTTATTATTATTATTATTATTATTATTATTATTATTATTATTATTATTATTATTATTATTATTATTATTATTATTATTATTATTATTATTATTATTACAGGATGAGTTGTTAGCACACGCATCAAATCCCCAAGCTGGAGGATCACCCCTTGTATGTCCGCAACTGATTATTCTGTATATTCGCAAGTAATCTCTATATCCCAGAGGTCTTCTCGTCGATCCAAAACCTGAGAACGCGCCGTGGTGACAGGAAGACCACATTTTATGGAAATTAATACAGCTATATTTTAGAATTACAATATATACTGATTATCCGAACAGATTTAAAATACACATGAACAATCAATATGCTCGGATATATGGATGCATATTAAGACAGTGGAAGCTTCGATGTCATAGAAATCGTAAATTAGAGACTAGTGTCAATGTAGTATTTCATGAATGCATCGTACTGTTGCTATTCGAACTATTCTTGATGTATTACATTGTTTCGTTTTATAGCTACATAACTTTATAATGTTTTTGTAAGCGATTATACTCTTTACCTGTTCTCTGCCAATAGCAACTGTATGAATTTATAATACAAAAGTGAAATACAGAAAGATATATATATATATATTTTTTTAAAAAAAATGTGATATTTCGCATGGAATCTCATGTAAAGGGCGCCTTGTATTCTTCACAGCTTCTTTATTAACAATCACTATTCGAATTTATTATACAAAGCTGGTACGCAGGATAACTAAAACCACTTATCTATAATGTGATGTTTCGTAGGGCGCCTTGTGTAGAAGGCGCACTGTACCTTTCACGGATTCTTTACCAATAGTAACTGTGTGTGTTTATTGTACAGAACTGTGGTATACAGAAGAGTAAGTAAAATCCTTCATCTTTGATGTGGACTCGCAAGGGCACCTAATATAAAGGGCGCACTGCACCTTTCACGAGTTCTTTACCAATAAAAGTGTAAGAATTTATTACTATATTTTGTACCTTCATATAAATAAAGGTGATGTTTCGGAGGGCGCACCGGGACACGTCCCGGTGTCCCGGTGGGCCAGCACGGGCCTGGTTTACACTCAGCCAAAAGTACTTAAGTCATGTTAAAATTCTTTGATGTACTATATTGATTTGTCCACATGGGTACACTACAAACATTATACCATGCATTTCATAATATATGCTATTTACATTGAAATTCAAATTTTTCTTTTAGCATAATTTCACCCTACTATAAGTTAAGAAGTAAAAAGTTGACCCTTTATTCAGTGGCGTAGCACACTTTTGCGCCCCCCCGCAAAGTATAGAGAAGGGGCCCTAGTTGTAAAGTCAACAGCAGTAAGGTTGAAGTTCTACTTCTTTAAATCTTCATTCATCGCAAGACTTCGGGGCCCCCTATACCTCGGGGCCCCTCCGCACTGCGGGGGTTGCGGGGGCAACTGCTACGCCACTGCCTTTATTATACAAATTATGACGCAACACGATGCTTTAGGAAACTCAATTTATTTTCCATTTCTTGTCTAAGTGGCATAGCTCCCTCTCTCACTAGGCCCCTGAATTAATTATTTTTTCTTCATTTTCTCCAAAACGACTTATGAGCTTTTAAACTCAAGCATATCATTCATCTTCTTCAGTTCAAATAGGTCTACCAATTGGTAGACGTCTGAACGCTATTAATTTTATGGTATTTAGCCTAAATGGTATAAAATGAAATGAAATCACATCTTTCAGTTTAGCGTCCTACGATTATTACCGTACAGGCTAAGGGAGAGAGATGATTAAATAAAGTGAACGATGATGAATAGGATCAGTGGAACAAGAATGTGGAAGGAAACTGGAGGAAACGGAGAAAACTCACGGATACAATGTTGTTCACGGCAAACTTATTTGGACGGGGATTGAACCAGGGGCCCGACGCATTAAAGGTAAGCGCTCTACCACGGACACATCGTGCACCACTAAACTGCATAACCGTAGGACGTTAAATCGGCCAATTAACTACTGGCTTGACAGCCCTTATGGGCCTGAGCTGTTCCAACATCATCTGTAGGGAACGGAACTTTATTTAAATAAATGTTTTTTCTGCAGTGAGATAGAGGCCCATTCTTTTGCCAAAATGCTGATCATATCCTTTTATGCCACTTCAGCAAATTTTATTTTACATAAAAACACATATTTTCCAATTTTCCGCATGTAAATACATATTTTAAGAGTTTTCGTTTTAAAAACATAAAATCACTCATTGAGGACTGCTACATCGAAATCTTCGAAAGAAAAAATGCTTATTTTCCAACACCTCTTTCATATCGTGTGTCAAATTTGCTTTGTCTTTGAGCACGTTGACTGGCAGACTTCTGGTGCCTTACTTTAATCTACACGTAAGGTCCTGTTGATGGAATTCTACCCAGTCACAAACCAGTTACAACACTGCAGGACTTTGAATCCACTATGTGTCCTTTCGTTTATTCTATTCTAAATGGTGCTTCAGGACAGTGTATGTATTTCCTTACTGTAAAATGCCTAAAATAAAAGCGTGTTTCATCTCGTTTGCAGAAGTTATGTGATGAATATAAAGATGTATTTTCTACTGATGACAAAATGCTATTTTGCCAACCGTGTGGTAAATCTGTCGCGGTTGACCAACGTTCACAAATTAAGCAGCATTTGGAGAGCAAAAAGCATATTGTTGCTGTTTCACGTTTGAGCAAGACACAGACATTTATCTGTCAACCAATTGTGTCTAATTCTGGTAAACCGTCAAAATTGTCCGCTTTTTCAATGGATTTGTGCAGAGCTTTTGTATCTGCAGATATTCCACTGTTCAAATTAAAGAACCCTGAATTACGAAAGTTTCTCGTGAAATATACGAACTTCGAACCGCCTGACGAATCAACATTGCGAAAAACTTATCTGCACAGGTGTTACGAGCAAACTTTACACCATATCCGCTCGGAATGTGCGCATCAAAATATTTGGGTATGTATGGACGAATCTACAGACTCCAGTGGTAAAAAAGTGGGAAACGTGATTGTAGGAGTGCTAAGTAATGCTGATGAAACTGTGTTGACGAAAAATTATTTGCTAGTGTGTAAAGAGCTATCTGCTGCTACACATGTAACGATAGCAAGGCTTTTCAACGAAGCAATGCAACTTGTGGCCAGAAAGCATAAAATTTGACAATGTTCTTCTTCTTGTTATAGAGCTGCAGCTTACATGAAAAAAGCTGCAATAGGCCTTGCCGTTAGCTACCCCAAAATGGGGCATGCTACCTGTGTGACTCATGCGTTGCATAGAATATGTGAAAAGATAAGAGTTCTTTGTCCCTAGGTCGATAGACTAGTTTCAAATGGAAAGAAAATTTTTACCAAGTCACCTAAACGAATAGACATTTTTAATCAAAAATATTCTGGGATTCCTCTTCCAACCGCTCCTGTAGTTACACTATGGGGCACTTGGTTGAATGCCGTTGAGTATTATGCCCAAAACTTTGAACAATTTGTATCTGTCGTAAATGATCTATGGTCGATGCTTGTAGCATCGTCCATAGAAATTCTACAAGAACTGTTAAAAGATCCATTCGTAAAACTCGAGTTAGCATTTATTTCAACAAACCTGTCATTTCTTTCTCGTTGTACAGAAAAGCTTGAATCTTCATCGAACGTACTGTCAGCTTCAGTGGGTGAAATCCACATAATAGAAACGAAACTGATAGAACTTCCTGTTGCTAACGGACAAGTGCCAATGTCTAAATTTACAGACATTTTTTAAAGAAACCTAGGTTTTCAAACATTGTGTAAAATTGCACGTGTTTTGGAAGGGGAGATGGTGAAGGAAGATGTGGCCAATTTCAGAGTTAGTGAAATTTCGTGTTTCAAATATGCGAGAATTGTTTCTTGTAACTTGGAGCGATCTTTCTCGCAATGTAAGGTGCTTTTTAGGGATAATCATCACAAATTTACAATGGAGAACTTGGAGAAAATTATGGTAATCTAAAGAATAGCTCGCTAGAAGGTAAACATTTCAAAACTGAATTTAAGATGTTCACAATACACGTAATATTTAAGTTTCTGTTGCCAAATATTTTTATTTTTGTCACATATATTTTTAATTTTATCACATATTTTCAAAATTTATAGCACATAAATAAATAAATATTTCTGAGTTTTTTAGTACATGAAGTTCCGTTCCCTAATCATCTGTTACCGACCGGCTGAACTAAGTTGAGCCTGGCAACGAACAAGGTTCAGCGTTCTGGGCCACCTGTCTCTAACAGGCGTGAGGCGTGTCAGGAGCTTTCTAGACCTAGTGACCGTCATGTATTTTATTAACATCTCCTCAGTTTGCCTCACGACGCTGGGAGAACGTCGACAATTTGGAAGCCGTAGTGATATTCACTTTTGCGTATTTATTGGTATTATGGAGTAAAATGAATGCAAGAGGGATTTAATTTTAAAATAGAAACAGCGCTGTTTCCTTCTGTTTTGTCTTTTGTTTCTCTGATAACCTATTCACCTCCCTTTTTTCTTCCTGTATTCCACTACAGTATATTTATTGGGATATTATAGAGTTTAGTGTTTTCTTAATTTAAGTGATCTGGTAATATGGTTTGAGTCTTTTGTCAATACGTCATGTGATTGCTATACTTGTATTTGATTGGTTGTTTATCCTTCAGATGAAGGAGCCTTGAAAACAAGTGATTGGGCCCATCACTTGTTCTCTTCGCTAGGTATGTGTAATACCATATTTAGTATTGTGTGTATTATATTTAAATTGAGGGTGGACAAAATAATCTGTTCTTCAAAAGCTCGCTTTATTTGCTCCAAACACGAGAGTCCTCTCTGGAACCCCAGACAAATTTCTCACGTGAAGAACACATTCTCGATAAGGGTTCGATAAGGCCCGCAAAATCATTACAGAAACGAGAATAGAAATTTAAAAAGCTCAAAATCTTTACAAGGCCACGTCGATTTTGAGGGGGTTTAATATCCCTAATTGCCTGTAACCTTTCGAGTAATGTTGGACCAAGGTATAAATTTGTTATTTATTTATTTATTATTATTATTTTTTTTTTTTGCGTGAATCGAATTTATTTAAATTTAGTGGTTGAAAATATATATTTTTTTAATCAGACAAGGTTTTCGAACTTTACAATTTTGTTGTTCTATTCAACGTTACATATATTTTTTTTACTTGTTGTTTTATAAAAATAAAACTTGTTAATATTATCTAAATTCCTTTAGTATCGTTTATCAAGTAGTGTTAGTACGATTCTGCAACCTTTGAAGACATATTATTATTTGTTTGGCTTCAGTATACCATTC
Organism: Thermobia domestica; assembly: GCF_964235325.1. Taxonomy (NCBI): domain Eukaryota; kingdom Metazoa; phylum Arthropoda; class Insecta; order Zygentoma; family Lepismatidae; genus Thermobia; species Thermobia domestica. The sequence goes on along the minus strand of NC_137455.1, from coordinate 6,155,140 downwards.
TTTTTCAGTAACCTTCATTTTTACGTGCGCTAAGCGACGTTGTGAATCACATACCTGGACGGGAAACTCTTCTCGGAGAGACTACTTGTTTGAATAGAGGGAAGGGAACATAATACTTTCTTTCCTGATTTCCAAAGAATTAATTTTTCTGCGAAGGAACGGTAATGACAACATTACCTACCTTGGCTGTTACAGCACCAGCCGGAAATCGAACCCGGTACCACGCGGAGGTTCTAACCACAAGACTATGATGTCTCCCCCGTTAAATCAACTAAGAATTGCATTTTTTTTAAATTTCAGATAACATCTAACCTCATAGAATTGTCTAATGAGAATTCTAAACATTTTCCAGCATGCTCTTGGCTGAACTTGAAGTCTGCTAAGGCAAGACGAAGAACCAATCTTGTTATGCGATCCACGCTTATTCCTCATGTCGTGATAGAGAGTTGATAGATGTGACGTTTAATAAAGCAAGAAGCCATCTTATTCTTAGCAGAAGGGAGACGGGAGGATTAAAAGGGCTAAGAAGAAAGGAAACCTTCCAAACGTCTCTTCTTTGCCTCCCAACAGGCTTCTCATCCCGGTTTCCATGTCATCTCCCTTCCAGTTCTCGCTTTCTCTCGAATTTTGGCGCAGACCCAGGGAGAACAAGCGGAAGTCGATCCGTTGTATGGGTTCTTGTTCAAAGAACACGCAACCTTCTTTCCACCATGGCGAGAGTCAAAGCCAATTATCATAAGATGGATTCTCTCTCCAGCATTTCTTTCACAAAACGAATAGGGAGGCAGTCGTTAGCACGAGAAACAGTGTGGTTTTGACCCTAAGACCTGTTTTACTTGGAAGTTAAAAGAATTATGCAGAAGAAAAATGCATAAAAAATTAAAAAGGTATTAAATATTCATAAATTCTTTAGTTCTAATTATAAAATGCTTATCACTCAATACTAACATAGATCTAAGTACGGTATGAAACAGTCTTTGAAAAATTGCCTAGATCATCTAAATACTTCAGTTTTTTTTAATGTATATATACACAGCGTTTTTTTTTCTAAAAGTAAAGGTGCCGGTACGCTGGACTTCAGGTTCATAATGGTTACTAAGTTTCATCTGGCAGAATAATAATAATAATAATAATAATAATAATAATAATAATAATAATAATAATAATAATAATAATAATAATAATAATAATAATAATAATAATAATAATAATAATAATAATAATAAAGTCCAGTAGCATATCACCTACTTGTCTTGTAACTAAAAACTTATGTAAACTGTATGATTTAAAAATGTCTGATTCTTATATCTTAATTTCACAATAAATGATAATGATAATGATAATCAATATTTCTTCGTTATTTGTTTCTTGCTTTTTTTCTTTTTTTTCTTTTTGGTAAACGGGCGAAAGCAAGCTGCTACCGTTTGTTTTCAAAAGGCATCAAGAGTTTCACAAATACTGAATTTCAATAACACACATACAGTATATTGTTCAGATAATGCTCTTCAGAGCAAGGGCGCCGATCCCAGGGGGAGGAGGACCCCCAAAGCTCATGTGGGCCCCCTCGCATTTATTTATGAATATATAATATTTGGTATAATTTGAATGCAATTTGTCTTTAAATCTCTATATATGCCTTTTGCATCTGGGTGCCCCCCCCCAATTTACAGAGAAATCGGCGCCCCTTGCTTCAGAGTACTGGTCATGCTACCAAAATGTTCTACAAACCTCTACTAAATTAATGGTTAAAACTTTGCCAAAATATCTACGGGATGTTTTCATTTAATCCTCTTCCTAATAATGAATAAAATCAGTTAATTGGGTACATTAAAATGGAGACTGTTTTCTGTGGAGTGGAGTCCCATTAGAATTTTTGAAAGAGTAATACATAGTTTTCGAGAAACCCTTCTACGCTCAATTGGATTTTAAATTGTAAAGGGCCATTTCTGACTTAAATCTTGCAATTTACCAACTTTTGCAGGAAGGTAAAGATCAAGGGATTTAGATGATTAGATTGTCACTCTTAAGCATGTGTTCGTTATTATTGCAGTATGTTTTTTATAAATTCATTCTGTCACAAAAGAAGCACTTATTTGTTACAAAAGAAGAAGAAGAAGAAAGAAAGGAAATGAAATTAATGGTATTGATAAAGAACATTCGATTTCAGTATATTTGTGTGTAAGAAAGTGTGATATATAAAATTTCAATAAATAAGCAGAAAATAAAGAATTTAAAATAATAATTTACCTTTCATTACTTATATTAAGAACAAATTTAATATCAAGAATAACTTCCGAAAAAAATTACAAGCATAATTATGAAAATAATAAAAAAGATAAATAAAAATAATGTAGGTTGGTCCAAAGATGTGTTATACATGGAAATCAATGTCAGAAGATAATAAATTAGTTTCATTCGATTTAAAAGAATGGAACTAGTAATTTGCCTTAAATATTTATGAAAAATCGAATACAAATAAATTTTTGTAAGGGTTACATCCTGTGCTTTTTCTAAAGATACATACTACAAAACAGTCCCTGTGTTTACTATTGTCCAGGTAAATGTGTGTCAAAATTTATTGAGGTATGAGAACACGCAACGTTAATACAAGAACAGGGGAAGATGTCTCTGATGCATGCGGTAAAGCTTTGTTGGGAAAACATGGCGACAGGGGTGTTTTTATCTTGAATACGTCCAAGGTCTTGTACCTGGGCATTTTTGCGGGAATTGGTTTCTGGAAAACCGAACTTCAAGTGTTTTCGCTTTCTATGTTGATGTATCATGCATTTGATACGCTTTTCCTTTTCACCTTGTGCGTGTGTTTTTAAACTAAAGTATAAATAAAGGAAGGGATGCCTAGGAGTGTTTCGCACACAACATTTCTTGTAACAATTCAATATTCTTAGCAAACATGAAAGGTAACAATGCAAAATGAGTTATAAATCAGTGTTTATTTTTTTTTTTTCGCAAGATGTCTCCAGGTATATTGGCACATCCAATGTTGACTCAATGAATTCGGTACAGGTAAGGATAAAATTGATTCTGAGAGAAGGAAACTCTATTGTTGAGAGTCCCTACCTTCAGATAGAGAAAGTGACAGCGAATTTTCTTTTTAAACTGAACGGAGAGGGGGAACGGGAAGATTGGTACTACAGTGTCCGTCCTCATATTATTGGGACACAGTAGGTGGGTCAAGGTCGCAGCCCTGTTCTCTTACGTTATTCTCATCTTGCTTGTTTTTTAAAAAACTGTGAGAAAAAGGTATTTCTAACTGGGAATAATAGAAAATAACTGTGTCAACGGTATGTACAGCGGTCATATAACACTGTTACGTGTTGATTTCGGAAGCTTTGTCAGACAGTAAAGGACATAAGAATAGAATAGTAAATATCTTTCTACCTGACAATCTGTTTATTAGTTGAACGGATCCCTAAAATACGAAATCTCAAGATTTTCCAGGTAAAAGATAAAATATAGCTTCGTTTTCTTAGTTTTTCCTCATACAAAGAATTTGATGTACTATTGAGAAATTTGTAGATAAAATCCAGAGCTACATTTGGTTGCTTAACGGTAGTGCATTTTGTAAATAATATAAATTCAATTTTATTTTATACTCAGCACTTGAAAACTGAATTGATATAATTTCAATATGCGATTACGACGCATATTTTTGCTTCGATCACGTGGCACTTTAGTTTTAATATACTTCCAATCAGATTCACAAAAATAGTGACTTTTTCTTTTCTTTTTTTCTTTTTTTCTTTTTAGATAAACTAAACTGAACTTATCCCTCCTTGCTTGTCTAGTGGCTTGCGGGCGCCTTTGGAACACAGAGTTCCGCATTCGACTCCCGGTGTGAGAACACCACTGGTGCTACTCAGCTGGTTCGCACCGGTTCACTAGAACCGGTTGTTAAAATATTTTGAGTTCGCAGAACCGTTTGTTATACCCAGTCATAAACTCGGACACATATACGCAGCTGTTACTGAATACAAATTTTTCACAGCCAAAAACAAATTACCTATTTAAAGAACCTTGCTTTGCTCTGTACATATCAGAAGATTAATGGCGGGGTGGGGGAATGGCAAATTTTATTTTAAGTGTCTTTGTTTTTATAAATTCTATAGGGTTAAACATATGATCTCTCAGAACAACATATAAGGTTTATTTCTTAACCTCAAATGCTCAGATATCAAGAATGAGAACTGGGATCGCATGAGAGTAGTGGTGCGGGTTATTCATACTTGAAACATACATATCATTATAAAGAATTGTCCATCCATTGCTGGATGTATTACTTACCAACTTTTTTTTTTTTTTTTTTTTTACAACCATCTACCCTGGACATTCCGATTCCAATATATTTGCAGTCCTAGATAATTTTGTCACATCACCGTGTATTAGGATGCTGTGTAGGTCCCTTTTTGTCACTTGAGCTATCCAGAAAACAGTTTGGTTGTCTACTTTATATGGCCTAAGAGTACTATATCTATCTATCTATCCGTCTACTATCTCTTTCATATATATATAACCGGTTGTTAAAAAGTTTGAATAACAAAACTGGAGACCATCGATATTAGAACGCATTATCGTGGTTAAGTAGATCCACGGCTCATATGAGACATTTTACTAAAATTTTTGGCACCAACCCACGATAGACTAATATCAAACAGACAGTGCAAGCTGAATTCAGAGGCATTATTCGGGGCTCTTTAGTGATATTATCCTTTAAAATGAATAACAAAAATAATGAAACATTGTATTTTAAGTATATTATTACCGATGAAAGTAGGGCTAATAGTAAATATTATAGAATAATATAAACACTTAATAGCATATGATAAGTTCTGAAGTTTAATGAGTTCTAATACTTCCTTGTTCTCCATTATGGGCTTCTCCAAAGACTTTACTTTTCTGTCCTATAATGCGAATGGCTTCTGTAAAAGTTCACAAATTCAGGAACCCTCACAACGGATACATCTCCTTCACATAAACTCATCGTCTGAATATTTGTGTGGTGAGTTCTCCGACGATTACGACTTGAGCTACTTAGGATTCTTGGTCAATACCGCCTTTCTTTGTAGTATGATACTTCTATAAAGTTTGTCTAAATTACCACCTTTGAAGTAAATTTTGTGTGGTTTGTTCGTTAATAATCATCAGATTCCGTATGCCTGTGCATCAATTCTTCATAAATGCGTTTGTGCTTTATTTGACATTCTTGGCAAATAAATCAATAAACTATTAATAAAAATAAATGTTTGTTGTTTTTTATTCCTAAAGAATAATAAGTTTGTTTATTCAAAAGCAAAAAAATAAAAGAACTAACAAAGGGCGATAGCTACATCTTAGTTATGCCTGTTAGAAAATTCTTTTAAACACTTAACTTCAAGATACGCCATTTTTAGAAAGTTCATATCTCCGTTAATACAAGCTATTCAGAAAATTCTTACGGTTAATGGATTGCGGCCATAACTCAAAATTACAATTTTTCAAGTCACGGCACCTCGCCCCTTCATCAACGATTTTTTTTTTTTTTAAATAAATCGGTAAATACCAATTTGTAAATTAACTAACTAACTGTATGGCCTATGGAACCCGGAGGTCCAAAGCCGAATTCGCAGAAGCTCTCCACTGACTTCTATCCTCAGCCAACTGGATCCAGTTTTTACTTTGTATTTCTATGTCTGCGAGATCCATCTTAATATTGTCCTCCCATCTGCGCCTAGGTCTTCCTAATGGTCGTTTTCCGATTAGTCTTCCAGTTAAGACTTTGAAAGCATTCTTACTTTCTTCCATTCTGGCTACATGACCTTCCCATCTGAGCCTCCTAGATTTCATGACCCAAACAATGTTTGGTAAACGGTATAAAATGCAGTTCCTCGTTATGAAGTTCCCGCATTCCTCATTTTCGTTCGTCTTGGGTGCGAATATTCATCTCAGGATCTTATTCTCGAAACCAATTTTTAAATACGAGCAATAATAAAGGCAGCATTAGCTCAAAATCCAGTAGTTCAAAGCCGCGTCATGTAAAGTATCTCAATACCTACTTAGTAGTAATAAAACTAATTACAGTATTCGTTACAAAGAACAATATTTGTAAACGTTATTTACATAATTTTTGCTGCAGTTGTATACAACTTCCAAGAATATTTTATTTTTATAATACCGTATTATAAATCTGGGAACAGCAAATAAAATAATAAACATGAGATTTTGCATTTCTTTCTTTCTCGAAGATTGTTTCGCAATGGAGGTGTAGCAACATTTAGTAACGGAACGGAAGTATCCTTACGAAAAAAAAAAAAAAAATCTGAAAGAAACGATTCAACCATTAAAGTGTGGATCTGCTCTGTGAGGTTCAGGGAAATTAGGATGGCCAACACTGACGACCCCATGCTACTGGGACTCATACGAATGGATAGTTTTGACATACTTGAATTTTTTTTTTATTACTGTAAAAATGAAATGAAATCTTACAGTTTAACATCCGACGATTATGCCCTTTTGGCTAAGGGAGACGGTTGATTAAGATAAATGAATGGCGATGGAAGATTTGGTGGAATGAAAATGTGGGAGGAAACGGGAGTACACCGAGAAAACTCACGAACACGAAGTTGTCCAACACCAAATTACTTGAACGGGGATCGAACCAGGGACCCTGCGTACCAGAGGTAAACGTTTTACCACTTAAATTAAAATTTGTAAAATTATATAAAATGCCATGATTTGGTAAAAATCGACTCAACTTCAATAATATTTCAAATTTCTAAAATAAGAAACTTATTTACCTGTTCTCCTACCCTTCCGGAAGTCATCTAGATGGGTCCATGAAAAATATTATGGAATTTCACGTTTTTTTTTTAAATTTTTAATTTAATTTAATTTATTTGCAAACAAGAACACAACAGACATAAGCCTAATTACAGTGTTGGTGTATTACAAAATAAATTTACAATGGTTTTCTTAAACATATTGTAGTTCATGTTACAGATGTCAATTTCTTTGTGTTCGATACATAATTTATTATAAGAAGAGCATGCTCTTCAGATTGGTGACTTCAATCATGCGCTGATAGTTGCTTAAAAAAAAAAAAAAAAAAAAAAAAAAAAAAAAAAAACCAATAGAACAGGCCAGAGTTATCAGCAGTACTATTTTATGCAGAAAAATTATATCTATCACATTACGCCTTTGTTCAAATGTAGGGATACATAAGTTGTATATTAATGTTAAATAGTTTTCATAAGAAGGATAGATTTCAGTTCTCTTGTGTGCCAAGTATTTGATAGATTTAGATTGGACTTTTTCCAGTTGGTGTTGGTATTGCTGTTGAGATGGGCTCCAGATCACAGCAGCACACTCTAGTTTTGATCGGACATAGGAATAATACATTTTTGTTAGTGTGGTAATATTGTTAAACTTTTTTCCAATTATAATTATGAATCCTAACATCTTGAGAGATTCATTAAGTATGTTCACTATGTCGTTATTAAATGTTAGTTTCGTATCAAATATAACTCCAAGATCTTTGACTGAATTTAATCTATTTAGTAAGATCTGATTCATTGAATAGTAAAATTTAATTTGACTTTTGTTTCTAGTTAACGATAAAAATACTACATTTATTTATGTTTGCAATAAGTTTATTAAGTCAGAATATCGCAATATTTTCTAGGTCATGTTGTAAATTGAGATTTGTAATAATTAATGTGAAAAAAGGATCTAAATATTGTGATCATTCTCACCCAATTTTGTCGTTCCGATTTAATGTTACACCTGATCCATAGCAGTTATCAACGTGTAATAGAGGTCTGCACGGGCCCCGCCCGGGGTCGGGTCGTAAATTATTAAATATACAACCATATTTGTCGGGCCTTTTCGGCCCTAACTGTAAATATACTATATATCGATATTTATTGGACCGTTATTTCAGGAGAGCTTTTAAAGCACAACTACAAAATTAAACCTCTAATTGCTGTAAATAAAAATACAATTTTGCATTAATAATTAAGTTTCTGTAATTCGGGCTTATTTCGGGCTCATTTGATTATTACACGAGTTCGGGCCGGGCTCGGGCCTAAATGCTAAAACATATTTCGGACTCGTGTCGGGCCTCCCTTTATAATTTCACGGGTCGGGCCGGGCCCGGGCTAAAATGTCCGGCCCGTGCAGACCTCTAACGTGTAAACAACATACGCATTACAAAAGAATCTACTGAAAACTGATTTCTGCCTTTTGGAGAATTTTTAAAGAGAGCTGTCGTCAGGAAGACTTTTCTTTCCATAAGAACAGTATATTCGGGGAAGGAAGTACGCTTATGTTGGTTTGTTAAGCCCGCTCTTTCTTTGATATAGCCCAGAAGGTAGAGATGTTGGCAATCGACTGGCAGAGGCCGGATGTTCGTTCCTTCTGAAAGACAATGGAGAAAGATGTTCGGTGATTGTTTCCCTTTGGTTGTCAGGTGGCAAGCGTCGAGAGTCTCTCATCTTCACCTGTCTCATCATTTCTCCTCTCTTTCTTGTCTCTTCTTTCTTTTGACCAGTTTTCATCAACTTTCCACGCTAATGCCGCTCCTCCGAATTCTCCCCAATTCATTCTTCAGTTTCCGCTTTTCTTTAGGCTTCTCTTGTTTATTATTGGGTGATGTAGCTTTCTATTTTTTTTTATGTTGAACGAAGCTGGGGTGGGAATTTTCTATCAGTGGGCGGAGGGGATCAGATACCAAGATTTCCTTTAAAAAAAAATTGTCAACCGTTAGATAGGAGGGAATGAATTTATAACGGATCTAAACTGTAGCATTAATAACTCGAACGGGCTACAAATAAACCTTTAACACTAAAATAATATTTGTAGTATTTCAGTGAAAGCTGAAAGTTCTTCGTTGCTAATAGCCCTTCCCTCTGGCCTAGTGGCTAGCACGTCCGCCTTTGGTGTACGGGATCCCGGGTTCGGTTCCCGGTGGGAGAACCTTTGAAATTTTAACTGAACTGGATGAGTGTGTGTTCGTGTCCCAGTCGAAGTTGATAAAGATGAAAGAAACCTTGTATACGAGGAAAGTCAGGTGCTCAGGAAACTGAGGTATGATGGGTTGATCTTTAGAAAGAAAGCGGTTAATATACGCGCCTTTGGCATGGAAGGCCCGGGTTCTATTCCCGGCGGGAGCTCATGTGGTTCGGACTCCACCTTAAGGAGGGGGCGGGGGGGCTCAGTGGTAGAGCGTTCACCTCTGGTGCATGGGGTCCCGGGTTCGATCTCAGCCCCCTCCAATTGAACTTTGTGGTGGACAAACACCGTGCTCGGGGTTTTCTCGAGGTTCTCCCGTTTCCTCCCACTTTCTTCATTCCACCATATCACTCATCTCATCATCACCGTTTCCTTTAGCCTAATCGGCATAATCGTGGGACGTAAAACTTACAGATTTCATTTCATTTTTTCCACCTTAATCAGTAGGTCCTGTCTTATACAGCCTCGCTACTGAAAGGGACGTTAAACTCAAAATCAACTCAACTCAACTCAGTGAAAGCTTGTCGAAGATAACCACCTATGGTTCGATTAAAAAAAAAAAAAAAAAAACTAAGGGACAGAGTCATAAAGCCTAAATCTCTGCATTTACAATAGTATGAAGAACTTAAGCAACAAAGCGAATTACATTTAATTAATTAATTTGGTAACAAGTTGTGCTTTTCAAATTGTTAATACTGTGGCTTTTATGCGCGGAGTCTTAGGTTTGATTCCTGACTTTTCTCTTTGCTGAGTCATCATTGCGAGACGATTGGAAACCAACTCGAATTAATACGTCCGGCCGGTCGTAGCACTTCTTAAGGTCTAACATAAGATAATTTACTAATATACCAAAACAATGAGGAACTAACAAAATACATAGCCACCATAGACGTATAAAAGCTTACTGTACATAAATATTAGCGCTGGTGAATCAACCTTCACTATATTCATACACAATATAAACTATATGCAATGGAACTAACTATGATAAATTTCCCTTGCGTTCCCTTTACGGGAAGTACCTTTTATAATAATTCCAGAAGAATAGTCTACATAGAATACAAGCTGATGAAAATAATAATTATATCTTATTGGTCCACTGATTTGCTTGCTTAAAGATGGATAAATAAACGTGGCGAGAACTAGTCGATATGATATATATGCAATTTATTGCTCACGATGTAATCAGGAGCTTACAGATGGAGTGGGTCAGCAGGTAGTCAGTAGGACGCACGTGACCACTCTGACCCACCACCTATCGTGACCCACTGTGACCCACTAACTCACCGTGACCCACTCTGACCCACCAACTCACCGACCCATTCTACTTAGTGCATTATAGACAGCATCTTCTGAAGACTGATGAATTTGTCTACGTTTTACTTTCAAGATCTCCATTTTTCTTCCTTTTTAATTTCTTTCTATTTACTTAGCTGAGATAAGTAAGTGAAAAAAAATCAGGCATTTTTGGATATTGATATTTGTAATTGTAATAATAGCAATGGGACTTACTACTTAGCTTTCGAGACACAGTCGAATTTTACACTTTTTTTTTTTTTTTTTTTTTTTTTTTTTTTACGTTATCCTACTTTATCTTGATTTGAGACTTTCAAAGTTCATCCTATTTTGCACTGAAAAATATCTGCGATTCAACAGGGAAATAATTATATATGATAACTAAATTGAAATTCATTGTAATATGGAGAAGCCTGCTTGGTCTAGTGGCTAGCACGTGTATGGGGTCCCGGGTTCGATTCCCGGCGTGAGAGCCATTGTGATTTTAACTGTCCTCGATGTTTGTGTCTCTGTTGTTCTAGGTGATTGGAAAAGCAAGTTAAAACGAGTACAGCAAATAAAATTAGTAATAAATAGTTCAAGTAAGTTACTGAGGCACGTTCGGTGAGTCCGTTAACTTAAAAAAAAGTGGCTAGCACGCTTGACTTCGGTTCGATTACCAGCAGGGTACATATTCCACTATAATCAGCAGGTCCACGTCTTCTTTAGCCTACAAGCATAACGTGAGACGTTAAACTAAACCAAACCAAAATCATTGCAATATGGCCCAAGATATACACGTTACCATTTTATATCGTCAAAGTCAAATCCATCGGTATTGTAACAGAGCGGTGCTTAAGCGATTGACCGTAGAAATTCAAACTCCGATTAGTTATAATTTCACAGCTCTGATTTTATTACAAGTGCAAACTCTTCAGTCAGTGGAGCGGAGGGTGTGGATCATGGCAGAGTTGATGACGATGGGTTTTGGTGGGTCATGGTGGGTGGAGAAACATGGTTGGTCATAGGTCAGAGTGGGTCACGGTGGGTGCTGGGTCAGTGAGTCATGGGTCAAGTTTTCATTGACCCACGCCATTTCTGCATGAACTAGTTTTGAGAACTGAAGTAACTAGATGTATAACAGTAAACTGATTCCATGGGTTTCATCGAGATGCACTGAATACAGTAACTTGGAATATTGAATCATAACTTATTCCGACGGATATAGGATGGGTAAGGAATCCATTCGATCACGTAGAAAGTGTGTATTAGTGATGTTAATATGATTCTTCTTTTCAGTATTCGAACAGTTACTGGAAAGATTATTCATTTCCCGAATAATTGTTCGTGTTTATCCGAGTAACTGTTCAAACCATTATTCCTTATCCGAGGAAACTGTTCCAATAATTTTTCTTTATCCGAGTAATTCTCAAACATTTATCACACGAGTAAATTGTTCCAATAATATATTTTCATTGTCCAAGTAAATTATTCCAATAATACTTTTTCATTGTCCAAGTAAATTATTCCAATAATTTTACATTATGCGGGTAATTCTCAAACAGTTATTCATTATCCGAGTAATTTTCAGTTATTCATTATCCGAGTAAATTGTTCTTATAAGTGCTCTTTATCTGAGTAATTATTCCAATCCAAGTAAATTGTTCAAATAATTATTTGTTATCCGAGCAAATTGTTCCAGTAATTACATAATGTCCGAGTAATTCTCAAATAGTTATTTATTATCCGAGCAAATTGTTCCAATTACAGTTTTTTCGTTGTCCGAGTAAATCTTCCCAATTAATTATTCGATATTTAAGTACTTTTTTTTCAAATAATTATTTCTTATTCAAGTAGTTGTTTGAATAATTTTGCTATAAACGAATTTTATTCGAATTTTTAGCAGCACTAGTATATACGACTAGGTAAATTGACATGATTAGGCTAATTTATTTGGATAACATGGGCTCAAGGAACAACCATTATCATAGGTATTCTGCCATTATTGGCATTTCACTTGCCGTAACGGAGAAGCTTCCATGTTCCACGACGTACGATTTCTATGTTTTGATATCGTCCATTAATTGTAGTCTCCTCCGTCCCCTCCCTCTCTTTCCTGCCACCATACCTTCTAGCACGTCCCTCATGATACAGTTTCTTCTTAGCCAATGTCCCAACCAGTTTCTCTTCCTCTTCTTAATAATATCTAAAATTGTTATTTTCTCCCCCACTATTTCTCATTCGTTCATCTTCTTCTCTTGTGTTAATTGAACCACGTGTTCCCAATTATTAATGGATCCTGTGTACAGAAATTAACCAGTCCCTCTCTCCTTTCATTTCTTTCGCCTAAACCATATTTGCCTACGACACTACCTTTCTGTTTTCCATTGAAATCCCCCATTCAATTACACATGTGTCCTTCTTCTTCCTGTCTATTTCTTCTATTTTCTCATAAGTTTCCTCTACTTCTTCAATTGTAGTGATCGGTGCATATATCTGAATCACTACTAGATCCTTCTTTTTCCCTTGAAGTCTTAACGTTATAACTCTATGATCAACACATTCAATTTTCAGCACCTTCTCTTTTAAGCGCTAGCCAAGAATTATTCCTACACCATTATCACCGTCCTTTTCATTACCTGAGTAAAACGTTCTATATCCTTCGCTGTTCAACAGCCCATTACTTTTCCATGTTACTTCACAAGCTTCTATCAAATGTAGATTATCTTATCACACTTCCTCTTTGAGATTTTCTAATTTTCCTTCCTGTAACATGGTACCTACGTTCCATGTCCCTATCCCAAACCTTTTGCTCTTGCATATCTTTCTTCCCAACATTGTACTCTGTACACAATAAGCAATAGTATCCGGAAAATTTATAAAGGACATGAATACACGTTGTATGTCCATATGAGAGAATCAGACGTACATTCATCAATAAAAGAAATAATCTATGATACAATTATAAACAGATTACATATAAAATACAAGGGACATCGGAGTCTAGTGGTTGGACTTAAGTTCGCGTGGTTCCGGGTTCGATTCCCCAACATCGTGATGCGAACTTGGGAGTCACGTGAATAAAAGACATGACAGGTCTAGAAAGCTTCTGATACGACTGTTAGAGACAGAGCGACGCAGCGCGCTGACCACGTGTTCGTCGCTAGGTTGGACGTAGTTCAACCGATCACTAACAGATGACGTTGGAGCGGCTTAGGTTCACAAAGGGCTGTTACGCCACTTGGTTTTTGGTAGATATAAAATACTCTATCTACTTTTAAGGGGCCGCGGCGGCTCAGTAGTAGAGCGTTCACCTCTGGTGCTTGGGGTACCCAGGTTCGATCCCAGTCCCCGCCAAGTGAACTTTGTGGTGGACAAACACCTTGTGCGTGGGTTTCCTCGGGGTTCTCCCGTTTCCTCCCACTTTCTTCATTCCACCATTTCATTTATTACTCATCATCACCGTCTCCTTTCGCCAAACCGGCATAACTGTGGGACATAAAACTCAAAGATTTCATTTCATTTGTATCTACTTTTGTCACTGACTATACAAAAATTATTTTATTGTATTTGGTGTCGCGTCAAGTTACACAAAATGAAAGAGCGTCGCTATGCGAAAAATTTTGGAAACCTTTTCTCTATAGAATGCATAATTCATAAGGAGACATACGAGTATAATAAAATTTAGTTAAAGTTTCGTTACAAGACTGGAACTTCATTAAATTTAATTTTGCTTAACCTTTTCTGTAATAAACTTACAAGACAATTGTCTGCTAAGTACTGTACATACAGTCACCTGCGAGGAGAAGAAGAAGAAGAAGAAAGATGCATGCATGTATCTTGCGCTGTAGCTATTGTCGTCCTGTTAAACAGCATCATCGCTGTACAAGGGCCATAAATGTCATTTCCCACTGGGAATTGAAAAGATATTTTAGTTAGAAGACTTCAGACATAATCTGATTCTTTTTTGTTTTACAATTTAATTCTTTTTTTTTCTTTCTTTATTTTTTTCAGAAAGCGTTTTGTTGTTCATTTACAGAGACATGAGAAGTTCACATGAGCGTTTAACATACAATAACAGAACACACTTTGCACTCACATATGCCATCGCCTTTTATATATATGTATAAAACAACAAAAGAGTACCTTTGCCACGGGTCAACTGTATAGTCTGCAAGAAAATAAAAAAGTACAGATTGTCCAGGAGCTTCGTTTTTCCTTTTGAGTAAGTATATACGAATACATTAACCATAATTGACAACGATCTTTCGCATGGAAGCATCACGCAATCAATCTTTTTTCTTTTCATTTTTCTTTTTAATCAAATGCAATTCTACAGCAGATGCATATACAGGGTGTATCAAAACGGGCTTTACAACTTTGAAAACGCATTCTGATTTATTCATTTATCAAACAGACGTGGTTTTGGTGTCATTTTGAAGCGAAATACATCAAATTTTGACTCACGTAGTACACTAGTTCAGAAACAAGCCACCGAAAGCGCTAGTGGCAGTTGCAGCAAAGATGGCTGCCTTTACTGGTCCCAAGCGTTGTAGTTGTGTGTTTTAGTTTGAAGAATCCAAGTCTGCGACAACTGTGCAACCTAATTTTCGTACAAAGTATGGTAAAGCTCCTCCCAGTAGGCCTACTATTTATCAGTGGCATAAGTGTTTTATTGAAACTAGATACTCGGTAAGACACAACAAATCTTCAGGTCGTCTCCGTACGTCTGAAGACGTTATAGAGCAAGTGAGACAAAGCTTTGTAAACAGTCCTACAAAATCAACCCGGCGTACTTCTCCACAGCTGGACGTCCCACACACCACAGTTTGGCGTGTCTTGAGAAAACGGGTGCATCTCAAACTTTATAAATTACAAATGATGAAAGAATTAAAACACACTCTGATAGGATGTGGGTCGCATCACCAAGGAAATTTACTGGCGCCGTCTGCCCGTCGAAATTCTCCGTAGGCTATTTTTCCCTGACCATCTCTCCTCATGCAAAAACTAAAGTATAGGCCAAAAATCACGAAGGAGTTACAAATATGAACTGATTTATTATTATTATTATTATTATTATTATTATTATTATTATTATTATTATTATTATTATTATTATTATTATTATTTATCATTGGTGTCCATCGATACAAGGTTTGTCCATAAAGTAATGAGACTGGCAGCAAGATGGCGCTCCAGTCGCCAGCAGCATGCTCTTCACCGGGAGGGTTTATGTTTGTGGGTCTAAGCTTAGCAATGCTCCGAGCTGCAGTGCAGTCACTTCCGAGCTCTGATGCAGTGAAGTTCAAGCGTGGCGCGAAAACTGTTTGTGAGTTTTTGTCACGGCTCTTCGGTAATTAATCTTACTCTCAGACGACGGTTGAGTCCAGCAGATTATTCATTTTGGCCACATTTTTCTCCAAACTACTCGTTGAAGGGCGTCCAGATTACTCCATGTCTTTAACGGTCTCTAAGACCCGGGTTCGATTCCCGGCGGGAGCTCATGTGGTTCGGATTCCACGTTAATCAGTAGGTCCGCGTCTCATATAGCCTCGCTGCTGAAAGGGACGCTAAACTAAAATCAACTCAACTCAACTCTTTAACGGTCTCCTGTCCGTCCTTGAACTCACTGAATCACAGGAAAACCTAAGCCGTTAACAGAGCATTCATTATCGTTCTAAGACCCTTTGACCAAGACAAGCTTCTTGAAAGCAAACTTTAATATGAACGCTCCATTTATCATGTTTCTGCTGTGCCAAAAACTCAAAAAACACTTTTTGCGCCACGCGTGATCCTCACTGCATCAGAGCTTGGACGCGACTGCCGTGTGTCGCGTTGCTTAGCTTACAAGGAGAAGGCAGACTTTGGTAAGTGAACTTCGGGGCCATTTTTTGCGAGGACGTAGTACACATTTAAAGAGTTAATATTACAAACTGGGAGAGAGCAATGGGCAAAAATAAGGGAGGAAAACTGTCTTCAAAAGTTTTCTACTCGACACATGTACTGTTCGACGCGCAAATTTAGCAAGTAACGGCGTGGCAGAGAGAGTAAAGCGTTGAACTCATAAGCAAAGGGTCCCAGGTTCGATTCCCGTTTGAGTCAATATTTGTTTTCTTTTTGCTTCAACTAATAAAGTAACCATTTGTAACTGTAAATAAAATATTAATTCACCATATGTTTATAATGAATAAAACAATAGAAATTTTAAAATCACTTGTAAAATCTTTCAATGTTCCAAGTTAACTAGCAAGAAAATTTAATCTATTCCGTAAATATACTAATATCACGAGTTGTATTATGGTTACGACAGTCTACGGCACCGATTTCTCTGTATTTTAGGGGACCCATTCATAAAAAATACATACAACAATACATGTAACAATAAAAACTCATATTCATGGGGCCCACATGAGCTTGGGGGGACGGGCCCCCCATGATCGGCGCCCTTGACGACAGTTGTTGTGTAATAAATGTTCTTGACGCTTCGTGTCTACATCTGTTGACAGTTGCGACTTACGAAGGAGTTGAAGAGGGAAATCCCCTTTGGTAATACTGGATGTTGCTATAACCAAAGCAGATTTCCCCCTTATTCCCCTTGTAATTCTCACACTGTCAACAGATGTAGACACGAAGCTTCAAGAACATTTTTTACACAACGACTGCAGTAACAATAATAATTACGGAAGAGATTAAATCTTGTTCCTAATTAACATGGAACATCAAAAGAATTTACAAGTGATCGAAAATTTCTATTGTTTTATTCATTATAAACATATGGTGAATTAATATTTTATGCCTACTTTATTGGTTGAAGCAAAAAACAAGAAAAAAAGTCGACTCGAACCCGGGACCCTTTGCACTTGAGTCGCTGATTCTTCTCACTCTACCACGCCGTCACTTGATAAGTTTGCGTCGAGTAGAAATCTTTAAAACGGCTTTTCTCCGTCATTTTTACCCATTGCGCTCTCCCAGTTTGTAATATTAACTCTTTAAATATGCACTACCACCTCGAAAAAAAAATGGCCCCGAAGTTCACTTACCAAAGTGTGCCTTCTCCTTGTTAGATCACCTACCATAAGTCCACCTGCCGGTGAGCGCGCTGCTGGCAACTGGAGCGCCGCGCTGGGGCTAGTTGCATTATTTTATGGACAAATACTGTATTTTACAGAAAAGACCTCGGATGGAAGATTCTTTACACTTATGTGTGGAATATCCACTGCAGGACGCACAATAGTGTCAATCATGTTTCGATATCCACCATCAGCCACCGTTACTGCATTGGATTCATCATCTTGAAAGTAGTATGATCGTTTGATTATTTTCTTTGGGGCTATCTGGAGGACGAACTGTATGTGAACAAACCACAAACAATATAGCAGCTCAAAGACAATATTCATGCAAAAATGCGGCACTCGGACCAGAAGTGTTGAACCCTGTCATGAACCAAGTGCTACACAGGATCCATATCTGTGAGACCCAATAATGGCGAACACATGCCTAAGATTATATTCCACACATAAGTGTAATCAATCTCCCATAAGTGTAATCCTTGATCTTTAAGTTTATGAAATATCAATGGGAACTAATGATAAATAAAAAGAAATTAAAGTTATAACCACTTCTTGACTTTTGGCTTACCCTGTATAATGTACAGTACTTGAGAGCAGACTGGGGACGCCAGTACAATTTTAAATTGCACGCCACCTCGTTCTCCTTACCCACTCTTCCCTCTCTCTAAAATCTGTGTGTTACCATGGGTACCGATATTTATTGTACAGTACAGTAAAGCCCGGATTATCCGCGAGTGCTGCGATTTTTTTTTTTTAACATTGCTGCATTCGCGATCAATTATTTTTCATAAGTAGTTGCTGCCCTGTTGTTGTTTAAAAAAGCGTAACTGAAATGTTTGTTACAATTCCTTTTTTTGTTTATTGTTCTTTATTTTAGTGATTTAGATGTAGAACAAAGGTTTCTGCTGTACTGTACATAGTTTAAAAGTGTTTTTTTCTTTTTTTGTTATTTGTACAATTAAACATAGTTTTTATGCTGAACTATTATTTTCTCGTGTTTCTATCTCATTTTAAATCTTTTTTCGAGTTACCCGCGATTTCCACTCTCCACAGTGCACTTGCTACCCAATTTCGCGGATAATCGTGGTTTTACTGTATTTAAATAGTGACGCAATATTTTTTCAATTCCTATTGAAACCGGAAGTGACAATACCAGTTAGATTAATTAAGAATGAAGATGAAATCTATTCTTGGGATGCTTAATTGATTGCAGAAAACCGCTTCTTGCTAACGATGACCGTTTTCAATCTATTATGATCACGTTAAAACCGGAAATGGTTGATTTAGGTCACTTTCGACTTGATTAGATGACTGAAAGATAATAGGATACCCATGCTTAGAAGGCTAAATCGAATTCCAAAAACAATCTTTCCTTTCCCTGATCGTATTGCTCTATGTAGAGCAATATTGAAAGTAGAAGAAGTTGTTGCCAATATCTACCTCTTTCGGTTTTTTTTTTTTAAATACGGAGTTAAAGATGAAAATGAAACAAAATAATCTTCGCCAAACAGCTTCAGTCTTGTATGACAACGTATCTTCTTCTTCTTCTTCTTCTTCTTATTATTATTATTATTATTATTATTATTATTATTATTATTATTATTATTATTATTATTATTATTATTATTATTATTATTATTACAGTTGGCTATTTTATGTAGAATCAAGGGTATCACATTTTGAACAATATTTACCATATATTTCTTAACTTATTAAAAGAAAATCAATAAAGAAGGACGAACATCTATCTAACAATTACGTCCTCACAACTTGTTTTGATACTATGTTACAGCTATAGTATTTTCTCTAACAAATTTGAAAAATTCCCAGGAGTGGGATTTGAACCCACGCCCTCATACGAGGACCAGAATTACTCACGCCACAGTAGATGTGACAAGCTCTCGCTTGAGTCTGGCGCCTTAGACCGCTCGGCCATCCTGACATGCTTTACAGGATAAATTACTCAGCTACTTGAAGTAGTAACGTTTGTTCGAAGACTAATAGTTTTAGTTTTTCTATTAAAAGTAATAAAGAAATATTTGTCAGGAGTGGGATTCGAACCCACGCCCTCATACGAGGACCAGAATTACTCACGCCACAGTAGAAGTGACAAGCTCTCGCTTGAGTCTGGCGCCTTAGACCGCTCGGCCATCCTGACACGCTTTACAGGGTAAATTACTCAGCTACTTGAAGTAGTAACGTTTGTTCGAAGACTAATAGTTTTAGTTTTTCTATTAAAAGTAATAAAGAAATATTTGTCAGGAGTGGGATTCGAACCCACGCCCTC